>NW_027445438.1:0-300413 GCF_035582795.1 Mycteria americana
TTGCAGTGCTCCAGTCGTGTGATTCATTCCCACCAAGTTCAGCGATAGTGACAAGATCATAGGTTTCCAGCTGCACAGTGGCCTTCCAGCCCTCCTGTTTGTTACCCACGCTGCGTGCATTGGTATAGAGACACTTCAGTTGGACTGTCGACTGTCTCACCTTTTTGGCGGAACCTTTTTGGAGGGTTGGGGGACATTCCTCACTACTCGGTAGGTGCGCTCATCCACCCTGTTGCTTGTGAGTACACAAGTGTCACGGCTTTGAACCCCACCCCCCAAGTTCGTTGGTTTAAAGCGCGATTCACTAAGTCAGCCAATCTGCCAGCGAAAATTCTCCTTCCTCTTCTAGATAGGTGGATCCCATCTCTCCCCAATAGGCCGTATTCATCGAAGAACATCCCGTGATCATAGAAGCCAAAGCCCTGGTGACGACACCAGCCACCAAGCCAGGTGTTGATCTGCATGATGCGTCGACTTCTGCCCGCACCCCTATCCCTAGCTCGCAAGATAGAGGAGAAGATCACTTGGGCCCCTGTCCCCTTCACTTGTGCCCCCAGGGCTCTGAAGTCCTGCTTGATCTTGCCCAGGCTATGCTTTACTGTGTCACTGGTGCCCACCAATGGGGATAGCAGGGGAAGAAGAAGTAGGGGATAGCAGTCTGCACTTTTAACCAGTTGTGGCGGTCTCTCTGTGACATCCCGGATCTTGGCTCCTGGCAAGCAGCAAACTTCCCTTGACTGTATATCAGGCCGACTGTCGTGGTTTAACCCCAGCCAGCAACTAAGCACCACACAGCCGCTTGCTCACTCCCCCCTGGTGGGATGGGGGAGAGAATCGGAAGAGTAAAAATGAGAAAACTCGTGGGTTGAGATAAAGACAGTTTAATAGGTAAAGCAAAAGCCGCGCACGCAAGCAAAGCAAAACAAGGAACTCATTCACTACTTCCCATGGGCAGGCAGGTGTTCAGCCATCTCCAGGAAAGCAGGGCTCCATCATGCGTAACGGTGACTTGGGAAGACAAACGCCATCACTCCGAACGTCCCCCCCTTCCTCCTTCTTCCCCCAGCTTTTATTGCTGAGCGTGACATCATATGGTATGGAATATCCCTTTGGTTAGTTGGGGTCAGGTGTCCTGGCTGTGTCCCCTCCCAACTTCTTGTGTACCCCCAGCCTACTCGCTGGTAGGGTGGTGTGAGAAGCAGAAAAGGCCTTGACTCTGTGTAAGCACTGCTCAGCAGTAACTAAAACATCCCTGTGTTATCAACACTGTTTTCATCACAAATCCAAAACATAGCCCCATACAGGCTACTAAAAGAAAATTAACTCTACCCCAGCCAAAACCAGCACACCGACAGATGGGTGCCTTGGTGCCTCTCAGCAGAGAGTCGCCCACTACTAGCACTCGCCGCTTCCTTTTGCGGCTTTTAGTGTGTGCAACTGGTGCGGTTTCTCCCTGTGAGTCTTGCTCATTGGCTTCATCCGCTGCCAAGACTTTGTATCTGTTGCTGGTTGGTACATACGAGGAAATGGGGGGGAAGTGATATCCTGCTGCCACGAGTTACCAGAGACCATTGGTGAAACACTGGAACAGGTTGCCCAGAGAGGTGGTAGATGCCCCATCCCTGGAAACATTCAAGGTCAGGTTGGACGGGGCTTTGAGCAACCTGATCTAGGTGAAGATCACAGAATCACAGAATCATATAGGTTGGAAAGGACCTTTAAGATCATCGAGTCCAACCGTAAACGTAACACTACCAAGACCACCACTATACCATGTCCCTAAGATGTCCCTCCTCATTGCAGGGGGGTTGGACTAGATGACCTTTAAAGGTCCCTTCCAATCCAAACCATTCTATGATTCTATGGCACCTCCTTCTCCAAGGTGCTGTCTGTTTGCTGTTGACGCTCTTTGTCTGGTAGTCCTTGGAGGTCAGTGCCATGGAGCCCTAATATTTCTTCTTGCAACGCCTCAAATAGTACTCTGTTTCTTGTTCCCCCTCCCTAATACAGCATAACCTGCTGACTTCCTCCTGCAGCTCCTCCACCTGCTGCCTGAGTGACTCCACCAGAGCACACCTTGCACAGGTGGAGCTTGCACCCTCCTCCTCCCAGGAGTGTGGGGTACAGACTTTACAGCCCTCCACCTGGACAGCAGCTTCCCTGACAGCAAGCCCTGTCTGGGTGGCTGCCTCCACTCATCCCAGGCTAGCCTGGCTAGATAGATGGGCTCCCAGCTGCTGCAGAGCACAGCCCTCACCTAGTCTCTGCCACCGTGCTTCCGATGATCTCAAAGTACTGCCTAATAAGCCCTTCTAATTCCCTGGAGACCTCAAGCTGCTGGGTAGGCTTGCACAGCCAACAGCTAGCTGGGGTGACCATCGGGGCTGCAGCCTAAGCCTGCGGGTGAGCAGAGCAGGCAGCAGCCCGACAACTGGTAGAGTGCGCCGCCCTTCTCGCGCGAACTGCCGCGCCGCTCCCCTCAGGGGCCGCTCCCTGTTTGCACGCCCTGGTCGCTGGCGCTCCCTAGGGGCCAGTTATATGCGGCTTCCCGCGATTTGAACTGGCCGCGGGGACCGCCGGCACCGGCCAACTCTCTCCCGCCCCTCTCGCGAGACCTGTCGCCTGCCAGCCAGTCCCTCCACACACACAACCCAAGGGTGCTGGGGGCCCAGAAACCCCCTCAAACACCCCCCGGGGACCTCACAAGCCTCGCACTCTTCTCAGCACGCGGCAACAACTGCTGCTGCCACTGCTAGCATTGGCTTCCCGTGTTTTGAACTGGCCACGGGAACTGCCAGCATCCACATCTTTAACATCCATCAGTCTCTTTCTTACAAATATTAATTACAGCAAACGTTTAGCTTCCTGAGGTGAAACAAACTTGATCTTGCTGGATGAGAAATACTTCAGGTCGCTTGTCGTCAGTGTTTTTCACCATTTACATACAGAGACAAAGTCCTCAATGAAAGCAGAGCCCAAATACAAAGGGACTGACATTTTAAAACCATGCATTTATATTGCTTGGCACTAGAAACACTTCTAACAAAACTCTGTGCAAATTGAAGTCCTGCCATCAATTACATGTTCCCAAAGATTCAGGGTTAACTTTTTATTTCTTAAAAGCTTAGACTTCTTGGGTTGATGTTGAGAAGACTGGATAGATCAGGATGACGGGTCATTCCCTTATTTTAAGGGGGATAATTTTCTTTCTGTTGTGTCAGCAACTGGACCAAGTGGGGGTCTAAGTGCAACAGGAGTGAGGAACATGGGTCAGAGGGCCCGTGTGTCTTTTTACACTCCGGCTGATATAATTCTCATGGAGAGCAGGATCTGGCTTGTACCTTTCCAACTCTTGTCGTTACTCTTATCCTTTTTCTTAATTATCTGTAGTTTTAACATTTGGGATAATTATATTAGTTGGTAATGTTTTCTCTTTTTAGTGGACTAAATTCATAATAACAACTTCTTATATTTGTAATTGTACTGGTTTGGGCTGGGATAGAGTAAAATTTCTTCATAGTAGCCTGTATGGGGCTAATGTTTTGGATTTGTGGTGAAAACAGTGTTGATAACACAGGGATGTTTTAGTTACTGCTGAGCAGTGCTTACACAGCGTCAAGGTCTTTTCTGCCTCTCACACCGCCCTGCCAGCGAGTAGGCTGGGGGTGCGCCAGATGTTGGGAGGGGACACAGCTGGGACAGCTGACCTCAACTGGCCAAAGGGATATTCCATACCATATGACGTCACGCTCAGCAATAAAAGCTGGGGGAAGAAGAAGGAAGGGGGGGACGTTTGGAGTTATGGGGTTTGTCTTTCCAAGTCACCGTTACACGTGATGGAGCTCTGCTTTCTTGGAGAAGGCTAAACATCTGCCTGCCAATGGGAAGTAGTGAATGAGTTCCTTGCTTTGCTTTGCTTGCGTGCGCAGCTTTTGCTTTACTTATTAAGCTGTCTTTATCTCAACCCATGAGTTTTCTTATTTTTACCCTTCCAATTCTCTCCCCCATCCCACCGGGGGGGAGTCTGCAAGCGGCTGTGTGGTGCTTAGTTGCCGGCCGGGGTTAAACCACGACGGTAATGCTTAAGGATTCTTATTAGAATGTTGTGGGGGACCAAAGGCCTTACAGAAGCCCAGGTAGATGACATCCGTAGCTCTTCCCTTGTCCACCGAAGTAGTCACTCCATCGCAGAAGGCCACCAGATTAGTCTGGCACGTCTTCCAGGAGGATCTGTTTCATGATCTTACCGGGCACAGAGGTGCGGCTGACTGGTTGGTAGTTCCCAGGGTCCTCCTTTTTACCCTTTTTAAAAATGGGCGTGATGTTTCCCTTTTCTCCAGTCACTCGGGACTTCGCCTGACTGCCAGGACTTTTCAAATATGATGGGGAGTGGCTTGGCAATTACATCAGCCAATTCCCTTAGGACCCTGGGATGCATCTCGTCACGTCCCATGGACTTGTGTACGTTCAGGTTCCTCAGGTGGTCTCGAACCTGATCTTGATCACTATTTGCCCTCGGTGAAGCCATGTTGGCTGTCTCTAATCACCTCCCTCTCTTCCATATGTTTCAACATGTCAATACTAAGGAAGTAACAAACAGTTCTTTTTAGATAAGATCAGGAAAGAACAAGTTATGTAATTACTTAACTGTAATATATACAATACAGTCATTATTAAATATTTTTTTAAAATCATGTTTACCCATAGTTATTCTCATAATGGTATAAGAGGCAATGCAGTTTCTACATGTGATCTGAGTAGAAAATACCTGTGGTACTTTAAATTCCAGTCCTATGATTAAAACATCTTGAGTCTGTAAAGCTGCATGTATTTAAGAGATGTCATTGGGCAGAAATCATGAGTCCACTGTGCTTGATCAGTTGCTGTTGAGTTCACTCAAGATACATGATTTTACAGATTTACCTGAAATACGTATTGTGTCTCTTCAACTTTGAAGCAAATATCAGGTTTTTTAAATTATCCTCTCTAAGAGGAGGGCTACATACTAATATCAAGGTGGAACTTTACCAATATACTGTTTTTTCCTCCACAGCTGGAAGATGGACACACTTTATTTGACTACGATGTTGGACTAAATGACATAGTTCAGCTTTTGATACGCTCTGAATCTGAAGCTCCTACCACTTCTGTGACAAATCAGGGTGGAGAGGTCAATCCCTGTGCTGTTTCCAACTGTAAAAACAAAGTCAAAAGAGCAGCAAGTAGCAGATCACCGAATCAGCCATCTACATCAGCTCACTTGTTTCTTATAGATCCTGGCATTGGATTGTACAAGGTATGTGCAAGTTTTGAAAGCAGGAGCCTTATCTTGCATCTATCACTTTAATTTTATTGCTTATGCAGGCCTGTATCTTCAAACAGTTTTCTTTCATGACTAGCTTTATGTCAGTGGGACCGAGAGTTGAGATTAGTTTGCACCGTGCAGATTAAAATAAATCTTAAACTGGTTAACAAATCATTTAGATAGAAACTAAAACTGGTTGAACACTGGAAAAGGTTGCCCAGAGAGGTGGTGGAGTCTCCATCCTTGGAGATATTAAAAACCTGACTGGACACAGTCCTGGGAAACCCATTCTAGCTGACCCTTCTTGAGCAGGGAGGTTGGACTAGGTGATATCAAGAAGTCCTTCCAACCTAAATGATTCTGTGATTCTGTGAACAGATGCGATTGGAATATATTATTAGCTAAGGCATTCTGCTTTCCAAACCTAGTATACAGGTGGAACATATTCAGAGACCCTAAGGACCTAAGGAGGTAATTTGTTTAAAATTATTGCAAGGTAACTTAAACAGTGATTATTTCATCACTGATCTATAATTTCCAACATCATCTCTACCACTTCATTAAAATAGATTCAAAATTGGCTACCCTTTTATAGACAGCTTGCATTAAGGAGAGGAACACTACCATCAGCAAGTTGATATATATGTGTGTCTATGTGTATACATAATTATTTATATAGTTGAAGCTTGAGTAAAAAGTAGCAAGTATTGGGGGCCCTGGTGGAATTCATGGTCTTGAGGGATGTGGGCTGGATGAAGAGTGAAGTCAAGACACTGAATTTTAGGAGAGCAAACTTTCAGTTGTTTAAGGAATTAGTGGATGGGACCCCTTGGGAAACTGCCCCCAGGGATAAAGGAGCTGAACAGAGCTGGCAGCTCTTCAAGGACATTATTCTTAGAACGCAAGAGCTTTCGATTCCCACATGTAAGAAATCAGGCAAGGAAGGCAGGAGACCAGCATGGCTGAGTAAGGACATCCTGGTCAAACTGAAACACAAGAGGGAAATGCATAGGCAGCGGAAGCAGGGGCACGCATCTTGGGAAGAATATAGGGACGCTCCCCGGATGCGTAGGGATGGGATCAGGAAAGCTATGGCACAGCTGGAGCTGAATTTGGCAAGGGATGTGAAGAATAACAAGAACGGATTCTACAGGTACGTTGGCCAGAAAAGGAAGACAAAAGAAATTGTACCCCCCTGATAAACAGGACACAGGATCTGGTGACAGCTGACATGGAGAAGGCAGAGGTACTCAACAATATTTTCCCCTCAGTTTTCAATGGTAATCTCTCTTCCCACATCTCTCGAGTCCCTGAATCTCAGGGCAGGCACTGGGGGAATGAAGTCCCACCCATCGTAGGAGAAGATCAGGTTCGAGACCACCTGAGGAACCTGAACGTACACAAGTCCATGGGACGTGACGAGATGCATCCCAGGGTCCTAAGGGAATTGGCTGATGTAATTGCCAAGCCACTCCCCATCATATTTGAAAAGTCCTGGCAGTCAGGCGAAGTCCCGAGTGACTGGAGAAAAGGGAAACATCACGCCCATTTTTAAAAAGGGTAAAAAGGAGGACCCTGGGAACTACCAACCAGTCAGCCGCACCTCTGTGCCCGGTAAGATCATGAAACAGATCCTCCTGGAAGACGTGCCAGACTAATCTGGTGGCCTTCTGCGATGGAGTGACTACTTCGGTGGACAAGGGAAGAGCTACGGATGTCATCTACCTGGGCTTCTGTAAGGCCTTTGGTCCCCCACAACATTCTAATAAGAATCCTTAAGCATTACCGTCGTGGTTTAACCCCGGCCGGCAACTAAGCACCACACAGCCGCTTGCAGACTCCCCCCCAGTGGGATGGGGGAGAGAATTGGAAGGGTAAAAATAAGAAAACTCATGGGTTGAGATAAAGACAGCTTAATAAGTAAAGCAAAAGCTGCGCACGCAAGCAAAGCAAAGCAAGGAACTCATTCACTACTTCCCATTGGCAGGCAGATGTTTAGCCTTCTCCAAGAAAGCAGAGCTCCATCACGTGTAACGGTGACTTGGAAAGACAAACCCCATAACTCCAAACGTCCCCCCCTTCCTTCTTCTTCCCCCAGCTTTTATTGCTGAGCGTGACGTCATATGGTATGGAATATCCCTTTGGCCAGTTGAGGTCAGCTGTCCCAGCTGTGTCCCCTCCCAACATCTGGCGCACCCCCAGCCTACTCGCTGGCAGGGCGGTGTGAGAGGCAGAAAAGACCTTGACGCTGTGTAAGCACTGCTCAGCAGTAACTAAAACATCCCTGTGTTATCAACACTGTTTTCACCACAAATCCAAAACATTAGCCCCATACAGGCTACTATGAAGAAATTTTACTCTATCCCAGCCCAAACCAGTACAATTACAAATATAAGAAGTTGTTATTATGAATTTAGTCCACTAAAAAGAGAAAACATTACCAACTAATATAATTATCCCAAATGTTAAAACTACAGATAATTAAGAAAAAGGATAAGAGTAACGACAAGAGTTGGAAAGGTACAAGCCAGATCCTGCTCTCCATGAGAATTATATCAGCCGGAGTGTAAAAAGACACACGGGCCCTCTGACCCATGTTCCTCACTCCTGTTGCACTTAGACCCCCACTTGGTCCAGTTGCTGACACAACAGAAAGAAAATTATCCCCCTTAAAATAAGGGAATGACCCGTCATCCTGATCTATCCAGTCTTCTCAACATCAACCCAAGAAGTCTAAGCTTTTAAGAAATAAAAAGTTAACCCTGAATCTTTGGGAACATGTAATTGATGGCAGGACTTCAATTTGCACAGAGTTTTGTTAGAAGTGTTTCTAGTGCCAAGCAATATAAATGCATGGTTTTAAAATGTCAGTCCCTTTGTATTTGGGCTCTGCTTTCATTGAGGACTTTGTCTCTGTATGTAAATGGTGAAAAACACTGACGACAAGCGACCTGAAGTATTTCTCATCCAGCAAGATCAAGTTTGTTTCACCTCAGGAAGCTAAACGTTTGCTGTAATTAATATTTGTAAGAAAGAGACTGATGGATGTTAAAGATGTGGATGCTGGCAGTTCCCGTGGCCAGTTCAAAACACGGGAAGCCAATGCTAGCAGTGGCAGCAGCAGTTGTTGCCGCGTGCTGAGAAGAGTGCGAGGCTTGTGAGGTCCCCGGGGGGTGTTTGAGGGGGTTTCTGGGCCCCCAGCACCCTTGGGTTGTGTGTGTGGAGGGACTGGCTGGCAGGCGACAGGTCTCGCGAGAGGGGCGGGAGAGAGTTGGCCGGTGCCGGCGGTCCCCGCGGCCAGTTCAAATCGCGGGAAGCCGCATATAACTGGCCCCTAGGGAGCGCCAGCGACCAGGGCGTGCAAACAGGGAGCGGCCCCTGAGGGGAGCGGCGCGGCAGTTCGCGCGAGAAGGGCGGCGCACTCTACCAGTTGTCGGGCTGCTGCCTGCTCTGCTCACCCGCAGGCTTAGGCTGCAGCCCCGATGGTCACCCCAGCTAGCTGTTGGCTGTGCAAGCCTACCCAGCAGCTTGAGGTCTCCAGGGAATTAGAAGGGCTTATTAGGCAGTACTTTGAGATCATCGGAAGCACGGTGGCAGAGACTAGGTGAGGGCTGTGCTCTGCAGCAGCTGGGAGCCCATCTATCTAGCCAGGCTAGCCTGGGATGAGTGGAGGCAGCCACCCAGACAGGGCTTGCTGTCAGGGAAGCTGCTGTCCAGGTGGAGGGCTGTAAAGTCTGTACCCCACACTCCTGGGAGGAGGAGGGTGCAAGCTCCACCTGTGCAAGGTGTGCTCTGGTGGAGTCACTCAGGCAGCAGGTGGAGGAGCTGCAGGAGGAAGTCAGCAGGTTATGCTGTATTAGGGAGGGGGAACAAGAAACAGAGTACTATTTGAGGCGTTGCAAGAAGAAATATTAGGGCTCCATGGCACTGACCTCCAAGGACTACCAGACAAAGAGCGTCAACAGCAAACAGACAGCACCTTGGAGAAGGAGGTGCCATAGAATCATAGAATGGTTTGGATTGGAAGGGACCTTTAAAGGTCATCTAGTCCAACCCCCCTGCAATGAGGAGGGACATCTTAGGGACATGGTATAGTGGTGGTCTTGGTAGTGTTACGTTTACGGTTGGACTCGATGATCTTAAAGGTCCTTTCCAACCTATATGATTCTGTGATTCTGTGATCTTCACCTAGATCAGGTTGCTCAAAGCCCCGTCCAACCTGACCTTGAATGTTTCCAGGGATGGGGCATCTACCACCTCTCTGGGCAACCTGTTCCAGTGTTTCACCAATGGTCTCTGGTAACTCGTGGCAGCAGGATATCACTTCCCCCCCATTTCCTCGTATGTACCAACCAGCAACAGATACAAAGTCTTGGCAGCGGATGAAGCCAATGAGCAAGACTCACAGGGAGAAACCGCACCAGTTGCACACACTAAAAGCCGCAAAAGGAAGCGGCGAGTGCTAGTAGTGGGCGACTCTCTGCTGAGAGGCACCAAGGCACCCATCTGTCGGTGTGCTGGTTTTGGCTGGGGTAGAGTTAATTTTCTTTTAGTAGCCTGTATGGGGCTATGTTTTGGATTTGTGATGAAAACAGTGTTGATAACACAGGGATGTTTTAGTTACTGCTGAGCAGTGCTTACACAGAGTCAAGGCCTTTTCTGCTTCTCACACCACCCTACCAGCGAGTAGGCTGGGGGTACACAAGAAGTTGGGAGGGGACACAGCCAGGACACCTGACCCCAACTAACCAAAGGGATATTCCATACCATATGATGTCACGCTCAGCAATAAAAGCTGGGGGAAGAAGGAGGAAGGGGGGGACGTTCGGAGTGATGGCGTTTGTCTTCCCAAGTCACCGTTACGCATGATGGAGCCCTGCTTTCCTGGAGATGGCTGAACACCTGCCTGCCCATGGGAAGTAGTGAATGAGTTCCTTGTTTTGCTTTGCTTGCGTGCGCGGCTTTTGCTTTACCTATTAAACTGTCTTTATCTCAACCCACGAGTTTTCTCATTTTTACTCTTCCGATTCTCTCCCCCATCCCACCAGGGGGGAGTGAGCAAGCGGCTGTGTGGTGCTTAGTTGCTGGCTGGGGTTAAACCACGACAGTCGGCCTGATATACAGTCAAGGGAAGTTTGCTGCTTGCCAGGAGCCAAGATCCGGGATGTCACAGAGAGACCGCCACAACTGGTTAAAAGTGCAGACTGCTATCCCCTACTTCTTCTTCCCCTGCTATCCCCATTGGTGGGCACCAGTGACACAGTAAAGCATAGCCTGGGCAAGATCAAGCAGGACTTCAGAGCCCTGGGGGCACAAGTGAAGGGGACAGGGGCCCAAGTGATCTTCTCCTCTATCTTGCGAGCTAGGGATAGGGGTGCGGGCAGAAGTCGACGCATCATGCAGATCAACACCTGGCTTGGTGGCTGGTGTCGTCACCAGGGCTTTGGCTTCTATGATCACGGGATGTTCTTCGATGAATACGGCCTATTGGGGAGAGATGGGATCCACCTATCTAGAAGAGGAAGGAGAATTTTCGCTGGCAGATTGGCTGACTTAGTGAATCGCGCTTTAAACCAACGAACTTGGGGGGTGGGGTTCAAAGCCGTGACACTTGTGTACTCACAAGCAACAGGGTGGATGAGCGCACCTACCGGAGTAGTGAGGAATGTCCCCCAACCCTCCAAAAAGGTTCCGCCAAAAAGGTGAGACAGTCGACAGTCCAACTGAAGTGTCTCTATACCAATGCACGCAGCGTGGGTAACAAACAGGAGGGGCTGGAAGCCACTGTGCAGCTGGAAACCTATGATCTTGTCACTATCGCTGAAACTTGGTGGGAATGAATCACACGACTGGAGCACTGCAATCGATGGCTATAAACTGTTGAGGAGGGACAGGCAAGGAAGGAAAGGGGGGGGGGGGGGTTGCCCTCTATGAAAAAAAATGGATTGATTGCACAGAGCTGTCTTTGAAAAACAGCAGTACACAGGTTGAGAGCTTCATGGCTTCACCAAGGGCAAATCATGCCAGACTAATCTGGTGGCCTTCTACGATGGAGCGACTGCATCGGTGGGCAAGGGAAGAGCTATGGATGTCATCTACCTGGACTTCTGTAAGGCCTTTGACACGGTCCCCCACAACATCCTTGTCGCTAAATTGGAGAGATATGGGTTTGATGGATGGACTGTTAGACGGATAAGGAACTGGCTGGATGGTCGCATCCAGAGAGTTACAGTCAATAGCTCAATGTCCAAATGGAAACCGGTAACAAGTGGTGTTCCTCAGGGGTCCGTATACTGTTGAATATTCAACCAATACTGTTGAATATCTTCATCAACGACATAGACAGTGGGATTGCGTGCACCCTCAGCAAGTTTGCAGATGACACCAAGCTGAGTGGTGCTCGAGGGAAGGGATGCTATCCAGAGGGACCTTGACAGGCTTGAAGGAGTGGGCCCATGGGAACCTCATGAAGTTCAACAAGGCCAAGTGCAAGGTCCTGCACCTGGGTCGGGGCAATCCCCAATATCAATACAGTCTGGGGGATGAATGGATTGAGAGCAGCCCTGCGGAGAAGGACTTGGGGATACCGGTGGATGAAAAATTGGACATGAGCCGGCAATGTGCGCTTGCAGCCCAGAAAGCCAATGGTATCCTGGGCCACATCAGAAGAAGCGTGGCCAGTAGGTCGAGGGAGGTGATTCTGCCCCTCTACTCCGCTCTCGTGAGACCCCACCTGGAGTACTGCATCCAGCTCTGGGGTCCCCAGCGCAAGAAAGACATGGACCTGTTAGAGCGGGTCCAGAGGAGGGCCACAAAAATGATCAGAGGGCTGGAACACCTCTCCTATGAGGAAAGGCTGAGAGAGTTGGGGTTGTTCAGCCTGGAGAAGAGAAGGCTCCGGGGAGACCTTATTGCGGCCTTTCAATATATAAAGGGGGCTTCTAAGAAAGATGAAGAGAGACTTTTCACCAGGGCCTATAGTGACAGGACAAGGGGCGGCGGTTTTAAACTGAAGGCGGGTAGATTTGGATTGGACATAAGGAAGAAATTCTTTACGATGAGGGTGGTGAGACACTGGAAAACAGGTTGCCCAGAGAAGTTGTGGATGCTCCATCATTGGAAGTGTTCAAGGTCAGGTTGGACGGGGCTTTGAGCAACCTGATCTAGTGAAAGATGTCCCTGCCCACGGCAGTGGGGTTGGACTAGATGATCTTTAAAGGTCCCTTCCAACCCAAACCATTCTAAGATTCTCTGTTATTATTAGAATCTGGTTTTTGCAAGAAATCCCAGCAGCAAGGAGAACGGGAGAACTAGGGGGAATCAGTCATGAATGCCAAATAGAAAACAATAGGACAAGAATCTATTTTTGACTGCGCAATGGATCTAGAGATAAATGCTTTTTGATAGAGCAGCCTATATGTGAGTTGGAACATCTGTCATAAGTAGCGCTGCTTGCGGATATAGTGGGTCTTCTGGAACTGTGAACACATTAAGAGAGCACGTCTTAGCCACTACAATTCATGTAAAGACGATAATTTCCCTCGTATAGTCAGCCCCTGAATTCCCTTTTATTTAATTTTCAGTTTGGTGGGAGTTGAGAGAACTGTACTTCAGGAAATGGATCTGGTACAAATGTGTTTTAAAGCTTAACATTGCATATAGTGCTCCAGATATGGTTCATATTTATGTTTAAAGCTCCTAGAATCCTAAAATGTTCCCTTCAGCTACTGTATCCCAAGCCTTGATTCATCCAGCTTTGCCTTAGAATCATAGAATCATTTAGGTTGGAAAGGACCATTAAGATCATTGAGTCCAACTATAAACCTAATACTACCAAATCCACCACTAAACCATGTCCCTAAGCGCCATGACTACATGTCTTTTAAATACCTCCAGGGATGGTGACTCAACCACTTCCCTGGGCAGCCTGTTCCAATGCTTGACAACCCTTTCGGTGAAGACATTTCTCCTAATATCCAGTCTAAACCTCCCCTGGCGCAACTTGAGGCTGTTTCCTCTCGTTACTTGTGAAAAGAGACCGACACCCACCTCGCTACAACCTCCTTTCAGGTAGTTGTAGAGAGCGATAAGGTCTCCCCTCAGCCTCCTTTTCTCCAGGCTAAACAACCCCAGTTCCCTCAGCTGCTCCTCATAAGACTTCTGCTCTAGACCCTTCACCAGCTTCGTTGCTCTTCTTTGGACGCACTCCAGCACCTCAATGTCTCTCTTGTAGTGAGGGGCCCAAAACTGAACACAGTATTCGAGGTGTGGCCTCACCAGTGCCGAATACAAAGGGACGATCACTTCCCTAGTCCTGCTGGCCACGCTATTTCTGATACAAGCCAGGATGCTATTGGCCTTCTTGGCCGCCTGGGCACACTGCTGGTTCATATTCAGCCGGCTGTCGACCAACAACCCCAGGCCCAGGTCCCTTTCCGCTGAGCAGCTTTCCAGCCACTCCTCCCCAAGCCTGTAGCGTTGCATGGGGTTGTTATGACCCAAGTGCAGGACCCGGCACGTAGCCTTGTTGAACCTCATACAATTGGCCTCAGCCCATCGATTCAGCCTGTCCAGGTCCCTCTGTAGAGCCTTCCTACCCTCAAGCAGATCAACACTCCCGCACAACTTGGTGTCGTCTGCAAACTTACTGAGGGTGCACTCCATCCCCTTGGCCAGATCATTGATAAAGATATTAAACAGAACTGGCCCCAATACTGAGCCCTGGGGAACACCACTTGTGACCAGCCACCAAGTGGATTTAACTCCATTCACCACAACGCTTTGGGCCCAGCCATCCAGCCAGTTTTTTACCCAGCGAAGAGTACGCCCGTCCAAGCCATGAGCAGCCAGTTTCTCCAGGAGAATGCTGCGGGAAACGGTGTCAAAGGCTTTACTAAAGTCCAGGAAAACACAGCCTTTCCCTCATCCACTAAGCGGGTCACCTTGTCATAGAAGGAGATCAGGTTAGTCAAGCAGGACCTGCCTTTCGTAAACCCATGCCGACTGGGCCTGATCACCTGGTTGTCCTGTACATGCCGTGTGATGGCACGCAAGATGATCTGCTCCATAACCTTCCCCGGCACCGAGGTCAGGTGCCCTTCAGTGTTGAAAGCATAAGCAAAAACTTTTCAGCCATTTAGCTTGTGGATACTTGTCATGGGCCAATATAGTCTACCTAAAGGCTTTTGACATTTCCTAAACCTGTGTGTGTTAGGGGTTGCTGAATCTGGTAGTCTGATGGAGGCGAGGCTGCCACAGCTCCATACCCCCAGGTCCAACCAGTAGCGAGACTGAGCCTGTATTCCCAGTAGGCCTCACACATATACAACATGCATACATGTACACACGGCTGGTCACACAGATCAACACAGGCAGAAACACTCAGCATTCTCACAAACCCAACCAACACCAACGGCCTCGTCCTGTTCCCCTCTCTGACTGATCAGCATGAAGGTCTGTTAGTAGGAAATATATACATATATGCCATGTGGATCCCTCCAGTAGCTGGGCTTAGACACTCAGCCTATGCAGTAGCTGGCCCCTGGATCCCTGGTCTCCCCAGTTGCTGGTACTTGGACATATGAGCCCCCGAGGCCTGTAGCCCTACTCCAGCTGCTGGTACAGACCTCCCTTAACACACCCCAACACAGATACATGTGCTGTGGATCCCTCCAATAACTGGACATAGACACTCAGTCCATCCAGTGGCTGCATCCTCGCTCTCCCCAGTTGTCTCACGCACAGACACGTGTATAAAGGGGTCTCTTAGTCAACCCCCAGACCCTATGGTCTCTCCAGCAGTTGGCCTGAACACCCTGGTCCCTCCAGTAGCCAACTCCTCTGGTTGTCTCATCCCCAGGGGCACACATGCATACCTGGCTCCCAAGCTACTTAACCCACTTGCCGGCTAGTTAGGTGGTCACGCACCAACATGCGTGCCCTCACTCGCTCCAGTTGCTGGCACCCCAGACACATGGGCCCTATGACCCATGGTCTGACCCTAGTTGCTAGCATTTAGGCCTCCATGCACACATGTACACACAGAATAGAGAGTTCCCTCATCCAGGAAAAGAGTTAAAATGGATTTTAATGAGAAGACAGGCAGACTGTGCTGATCAGGTGCAGGGTATGGCCAGACAAGCATACTGACCGACCATCTGTTTACCTGTGACCAGCCCCTCTGTTTTCCCATGCTTGTTTTTCCCCAAACCACCTAGATCCCTCCCTTCCCCTGCCTTTGCTTCCTCCCCTAAGCATCCCATAATAAGTCTTGTGTGATCCCAAAATGCTTTTCCCCTGCATCCCATAATGTGTCCCATATTCCCTAGGCAGTACCCCCCCACCCCCCCCCGGTCTGTGAGGTGATCCAGAGAGCCTCTCCCATTGACTCATCTTAGAATCATAGAATCATTTAGGATGGAAAAGACCCTTAAGATCATCGAGTCCAACCGTCACCATCTTGACACCGTTTTGATGGGTGTCACCCCTGGACAATGACAGTGGGGCTGAGGCTCTCCTGGGACAGCCCTGGGAGGAGCCGGGGCAGGGCGTCCCTTACTCTGACTGTGTTGGGGTTCCCCTGCCTGCCATTGTGCCTCTGTGCTCCCTCCTGTGTGTGTGGAGATGAGCCTTTGATGGGCTGATGGCTCTCCTGCGATAGGCCTGGGCAGATTATTCTTCAGGTTCCCCCACCTGCCATTGTGCCTCTGTGCTCCCTCCTGTGTGTGTGGAGATGAGCCTTTGATGGGCTGATGGCTCTCCTGCGATAGGCCTGGGCAGATTATTCTTCAGGTTCCCCCACCTGCCATTGTTCCTCTGGAGACGAGCTTTTTTTAATCACATAACCTAACAGGGTGCTCTTTTCTTCCAAGAATGACTGTTACATTCATAAAAGCTGGTTTAAAATTTTCACTTAACTTTCTGAGTTGTAAAAGCTGTTTGCAGGTATGTCCAAATACATAGCCTAGGTGACTAGACCTGTGGTGTTCAAATTGATGTTGGGATCATGCTCTGTTCATATACTATAGGTGGATACCGACAACTTTTTGATTTGGTTTTCTGGTGATATTCTTTATTGCAGCTCTGTTACTCTAGGACTCCTCTGAAGCACCCTTGAAAGGAACAGAAATATAGCTCTTGGCCAGGTAAATGCATTGGCCAAGTGCTATACTTCTGTACAAGACAGTTACTTGATGCAACTTTTGACCAGAGGAAAGCCTTCATTGAGCATGTTCAACAGGGAACTCTCCTGCTGTGTGCTCAAGGAATCAAAAATCCTGAACTCCTTAACTTCTGGAAAAGGTTAGATGGAAGTGACAATCCCAGCAACGTTCTTGCATGGCAGGAAGAGCAAGTTCTGTACATAAATCATGAGACTGAGTATAGTAGAAATTCTAAAAGCTCCACTGAACTTCGCTTATGTGGGCACCCAATGGGGAGTTCTAGGTTCCTTTAATTTATTCAAAATAACGTTCTTTATGATGGGTTTAGTGTGGATAACTTCTATAAAGGACCCTTAACCAAAGTTTTCTTATTCAACTTGAAGCTATCTATCCTTATGTCTTCTCTGTTCAAGAACTCTGTTTTAGGGAGCATGTAAGGCCTGGGCAGATTAAGATTTGCCATCACCTATTCTTCTCAAGTTTAAAAACAAACAAAACCCCCTCTACTACACTCTCTATGTAGTTTCATCTTAATTGTTAGTTGCAGGTATTATAGGGGAGAGAGAGAGAGAGAGAGAGAGTGTGGCGGTGGGGTTCAGAAGAAGATCAAAGGAGCTTCTCTGGGCTCCTGTTCCAGTATTTGAACACCCTCATGGTTAAAACAAACAAACAAACAAACAAACAAACTCCTAATATCTAATCAGAATTTCCCATGTTCCAACATGTGTCCGTTGCCTCCCATCCTATCACTGTGCACCTCCGAGAAGAGTCTGGCTCCGTTTTCTCTGTATCCTCTGGTCAGGTAGTTGCAGACAGAAATAACGTCTCCTGGCACCTTCTCTTCTGAAGGCTGAACAAACCCAGCTCTCAGCCTCTCGTTGGCATGTCATGTGCTCCAGCCCCCTGACCATCTTGGTGGCCCTCTGCTGGGCTTGCCCTTGATAATTTGAAACATTATGAGCTATTTTACTGTCACATTACCTCTGCTTTCCTTTGAAACGTTTGGAGGAGCTATACCCTTATTTTCACTGCAACAGAAGCTTATTATCAGTCTTCATAAGAAACAAGCCATTAACAATACCTAAACTCAAAGCTGTAGCAGTATGCAGTTCAGGATAATATTCAGTTACCATGGAAGTTTGCTTAAGTGAGTCATGCAAAAATGCTCCAAGATTTCAGCCCAAACCACTACTGCAAACTCATTGGTAAGAATACAGAACAAATTATCACCAAATAAATTAAACAGCATACATTCAGAAGCAAAAGAAAAATATTATGTGCAAGTATACAGCATAGATATTTACAGGAAAGAGACCAATAGACTCCATCTTATTTCTTAGGAAAGAGAACCTTGAAATGAGAAGGGCCTGAGGGGCAAGAGGAAAGACAATAAATACTTAAGTAGCTCATATATCTAACATGCAAAGAGCCATACAATAAAGAAATTAAAGAAACATCAGTAAACTCTAAAAGATGTCAGAACAGAAAACAAAACTAAGAAAGGCAAGCAACATATAAGGTCATATGTTGTAAAGATGATGCCAGACTGCCATCTAATCTGAGGAAGGCCTTCCTTGCACAAAATAAAAGAATAAGGTGCAAGCAAGAATAAAAAAAAAATATAGCCCATCTCCACCACACAACGGAGTACAGTACAGACACTCCAAGTTAGTGCTGGAAATAGAACAATATAGTTGTATTAGTGCAATGTAGTTTCCAGTAGAGTTAAGTAGCTCTGGCAGCGATGCTAATTAGCCAATGAACAACGCTACTGTAGTCCAGCTATACTTCTCCCAGAACTGTGGCTAATTCCTGATACCATGTCATTATAATTATTCTTTGGCGCCCATATATATGAGCGGGAACTAGTCCATTTGGAAAGTGCTACAGAGCAAAATACTTTGGAAGACTACTAAATATAGATATCAGTCTCAAACTTCAGCTAACATTTTTTTATTTCTTCTTTTTAGAAATACTTCGAAGTACTTATTCTCTTCCCAAGTTGCTTGATTACTACTGTCTGGGCTGGACAGGAATGAAAATATTCAAATCATGCAAGAAAAGCCAAATATTTTAACGTCCTTAGTTTTTGCTAAGGAAAAAATAGTTGATAAAAATATTTGCGCTAATATGCCTTAATTCACAGGCACAGCAAGTGACAAGCAAAATTTCAAAGCACCTAAGAGCTTAATCCTCGATTGTCTAGACTAGGAGTCCAATGTATGCAGTATTTTCTATGCAAGTTATTGGACTGATGTATAACCACCTAATGGAGATACAGAAGGTACCGCCATTTCATTCGGCAGTCATGATGATACGTATACCATCACGACTATCAGAAAAATTTCTTCATTGCCATACTACATATGTCAAAGCTGCTGATATTGTGTATTTTGTCAAGCAGTAAACTTGCTGTCAAAGCACACCTCGAAGTGTATCCCTGGAGGACCAATTCAGTAACAAAGACCAAAAGAGCCAGATAACTAGCTCCCTAATAGATAGACTAAAACAACAGCAAAACTGGTCAGACTAAACTTATCTGCTACAGGGGAGCACCTATTTAACCACTAAGCAAGTTTGCAGAGCACAGCTAAGAGACTTGGCAGCTGGCACAGCATGGGGCGCAAAGGAGGCCCAGAAACTGCTCCAGAGAGAGTATAGGGACTGCTTAAAGCTGCGTGACAATGGCAGTGATGTGCCACAGGGCTCGGTCCCCAGCACTGGGTGGAGCAAGTACCCCTGGTATGGCAGAGAGCTAGACTCAGACACAGAGCCCTGGAGGGAGGATGCAGCTGCCCAGGTCTGGGGCTGCAGGGAGTGCCTGGGGCCTCTCCCTGGGATTGGGGGTGATGGTGGCATCACCTGTGAGAGACATGCTCTGGTCGAGGCACTGAGTCAGCAGGTGAAGGAGCTATGGGAGGAGGGGAGCAGGCTGTGTAGCATCGAGGAGGATGAGCAGGAGATGGACAGGGTCTTCACAGAGACTCTGTAGAGGCGAGAGCCTGAGCCACATGATGCAAGGAAGAAGGGATTGCTAGCGGTTATGCTTGAATGAGAGCAGGATGGACACGCCCAAGTGTGTGCGTGTGTGTGTGGGTGGGGAGTTGGAAGCTTGTGACTTCTGGCAGCAGGAGAAAGGCTCCTTCTCTACCTGCAGATCTGAATTTACAGAACCGGTAGAGTACCTTGGTAGCCGAAGAGGAGAAACCAGCTCTGAGGGAGGCTTCAGAGCCAGCTGGGCCCGAACTGTTGTGGTAGGTTGAGCTTGGCTGGCTGCCAGATGCCCACCCAGCCGCTCTCTCACTCCCCCTCCTCAACAGGACAGGGGGAGAAAATAAGATGAAAAAGCTTGTGGGTCGAGATAAAGACAGGGAGATCACTTACCAATTACCGTCACGGGTAAAACAGACTTGACTTGGGGAAAAATTAAATTTAATTTTCTTGCCAATTAAAATAGAGTTGGATGGTGAGAAACAAAGACAAAAATTAAAACAACATCTTTCCCCCATCCCACCCAGGCTCAACTTCACTCCTTCATTCCTGACTCCTCTACACCCACCTCCCCACCCCCCAAGCAGTGCAGGGATATGGGGATTTGGGGGTTGCGGTCAGTTAATAACACTTTGTCTCTGCCACTCCTTCCTCCTCACACTTTTCCCCTGCTCCAGCGTGGCTCCTCTCCACCGGCTGCAGGGAAATACCTGCTCCACCGTGGTCTCTTCCATGGGCTGCAGTGGAATATCTGCTCCAGCACCTGGAGCACCTCCTCCCCCTCCTTCTCTGCCCTTGGTGTTCACAGGGATGTTTCTCACACTTTTTTTCCTCACTCCTCTCTCTGCCATGCGGCGTTTTGCCCTTTCTTAAATATGCTTTCATAGAGGTGCCACCAGCTTCGCTGATTGGCTCAGCTCTGGCCTGCGGTGGGTCCATTGCGGAGCCGGCTGGAACCGTCTGTGTCTGGCACAGGGCAGCCCCTGGTCTCTTCTCACAGAAGCCACCCACCCCTGCAGTCCCACCCCTGGCTACCAAAACCTTACCACGATACACCCAATAGAACTGTGCATTAGCACCAAGAGGGAACATTGGGTGACTGCAGTTGGAGTCTCCCTTCTGCAGGGGACCCATCTGCTGACCAGACATAGAATCATAGAATAATTCAGGTTGGAAGGGACCTCGGAAGGGACCTCAGAAGGGCCCTAGTCCAACATCCTGCTCAAAGCAGGGTCAACACTAAATTCAGACCAGGTTGCTCAGGGCTTTATTCAGTCAAGTCTTGAAAACATCCAAAGACAGAGATTGGACAACCCCTCTGAGCAACCTGCTCTACTGCTTGATTGACTTCATTGTGAAAAAGTTTTCTCCTTATATTCAGTCAGAGCCTCTCTTGTTTCAGCTTATGCCCATTGCCTCTCATCCTCCCATCATGCACCACTGTGAAGAGCCTGGTTCTGTCTTCTTGTAGGAAAGGATCTGTCACGGGAGGTTTGTTGCTTGCTGAAGGCCCAGATATAGGATACTACAGAGAGGCTGCCAAGGCTCGTCCAGTCCTTTGACCTATTACCCCTTACTGCTCATTTGTGTGGATGCTGGTAACGCTGCAAAAAAGAGACCTAGAGCAAATCACGAGTGACAACAGAGGTCTGGGAACAAGGGTGAAGCACATGGGAGCCCAGGTGTTCTTCTCGATACTGCAGGTGAAGGGAAAAGGCTCTGGTAGGAGCAGATGCATCCTATAGGTTAACACCTGGCTGCACAGCTAGTGTCCATGGGATCCTAATTGATTGATGAGGACTGCTGAGAAGGAACAAGAACCACCTGACAAAGTGGGGCATCTTTGCCAACTTGGGGAGGAGGACTTTGAACTAGGTCTGACGGGTCATGATGACCGAAGCCTGAAGAGAAATAAAGGAACAGGGGCATGGAGAAAGTACCCAGGGGACAGGTAGGCCCTCACTTTCCCTGTGAAAGCAGCACAAGTGGGAGCCCATCTCAAGTGCCTGCACATAAATGCATGCAGCATGGAGGGGGGGGGACACACGACAAAACCAAGAGAAATCAATATTCTGGGCACGGTTGCAGGGCTCTGTTCTCATTGGGATTACAGAGATGTGGGGGATAGGTCACATAAATGAAGTGCAGCCATGGATGGATGAAGCTCTTCAGAAAGGACAGGCTGGACAAGAGGCAGGGAGGGGTTGTGCTCTGTGCAAAGGAGTAGCTCAAACAAACGCAGCTTTGCCCTGGAGCAGGGGAGGAGCCAGTCAAGAGAATGTGGGTACAAATCAGAGAACAGACCAACACAGGTGATGCCTGGGTGTACGGTTTTGGCTGGGATAGAGTTAAATTTCTTCATAGTAGCCTGTATGGGGCTATGTTTTGGATTTGTGATGAAAACAGTGTTGATAACACAGGGATGTTTTAGTTACTGCTGAGCAGTGCTTACACAGAGTCAAGGCCTTTTCTGCTTCTCACACCGCCCTGCCAGCGAGTAGGCTGGGGGTGTACAAGAAGTTGGGAGGGGACACAGCCGGGACAGCTGACCCCAACTGACCAAAGGGATATTCCATACCATATGACGTCACGCTCAGCAATAAAAGCTGGGGGAAGAAGGAGGAAGGGGGGGACATTCGGAGTTATAGACATTCGGAGCAAGACACATAGCAAAATGACAACCCTGGACTTCAGGAGAGCAGGTTTTGGCTTGTTAAAGGACCTGCTTGGCAGGATACTATGAGAGACTGTCCTAAAGGGCAAAGGGCTCAGGAGGGCTGGTTGATCCTCAAAAAGACAACCTCCTCAAAGCACAAGAATAATACACTCAGACATGCAGGAAGTCAAGCAAGCGTGGCAGAAGGCCAGCATATATGAACAGGGGATTCCTGACCGGGCTCAAAGACAAAAAGGAAGTACACAGAAGGTGAGAGCAGGGAATGGCTACCCAGGAGGAATATGGAGATGCATGCAAGGATTTAGTTAGGAAAGCCAAAGCTTGGCTGGAGTTGTGTCCTGGTTTCGGCTGGGATAGAGTTAGTTTTCTTCCTAGTAGCTGGTATAGTGCTGTGCTTTGGATTTTAGTATGAGAATAATATTGATAACATGCTGATGTTTTGGCTGTTGCTAAGCGGTGTTTACACTAGTCAAGGACTTTTCAGCTTCCCATGCTCTGCCAGGTGCACAAGAAGCTGGGAGGGGGCACAGCCAGGATAGTTGATCCAAACTGGCCAAAGGGCTATTCCATACCATATGACGTCATGCCCAGTATATAAACTGGGGGGAGTTGGCTGGGGGGTAGCGGTCGCTGCTCAGGGACTGGCTGGGCGTCGGTCGGCGGGTCGTGAGCGGTTGTATCACTGTTTTTTTTTCTCCCTTGGGTTTTGTTCCTCTCTCTCTCTTGTTGTTTTCCTTCTCATTACAATTCATTATTATTATTACTATTATTTTGTTCCAATTATTAAACTGTTCTTATATCAACCCACGAGTTTTCTTACTTTTGCTCTTCCGATTCTCTCCCCCATCCCACCAAGGGGGGGAGGGTGAGCGAGTGGCTGTGTGGTACTTAATTGCCGACTGGGGCTAAACCACAACAAGTTGGAACTAGCAAGAAATGTAAAGGGCAACAAGAAAGGCTTCTATAAGTACAGCATCAGCAAAAGAAAGGCTAAGGAAAACATGTGCCCACTGCTCACCGGAGCCCGGAATCTAATAGCTAAGGACATCAAAAAGACTAAGGAACTCAGTGCCTTCCTTGCCTCAGTTTTTTACGGGTAAGGTTGGCCCTCAGGTCTCCCAGATCCCTGAGCCTAGTGGCAGACTCTGGGGCAGGGAAGTATTACTCACAGTAGAGGAAGACTGAGTTAGGGAGCACTTCAGCCAACTGGACATACACAAGTCCATGGAACCAGACGAGATGACCCTGAGGGTTCCCGATGACTGGAAAAAGGCAAACATCACACCCATCTTCAGGAAGGAGAATCCAAGGAGATAAAGACTGGTCAAACTCACCTCAGAATCTGGGAAGGTTGGGGAGCAAATCCTCCTGGAAGCCATGTCCAGGCACACAAAGGAACTGGGCTTGCTCCAGTATGCCCATGTCTTTCTTGTACTGGGGAGACCAAAAGTGGACACTACTCCAGATAAGGTCTCACAGGTGCCAAGACAAGAGAGGGAAAGGTTCACTTCCCTGGAACTGCTGGCTGCACTGTTACTAATACAGCTCAGGATGCTGTTGGCCTCCTTTGCTGCAAGGGCACACTGTTGGCTCATGTTCAACTTGTTGTCCACCAGGACCCCCAGGTCCTTTTCTGCAGAGCTGCTTCCTAGGCAGTCAGCCTCCAGCCTGTACTGTTGCACGGGGTTATTCCAGCCCAGGTGCAGGACTTGGCATTTGTTTTTGTTGAACTTCATGAGGTTCTTGTCAGCCTGTTTCTCCAGCCTGTCCAGGTCCCTCTGAACGTCAGCCCTGTCCTCCAGCACATTGACCGCTCCCCCCAATTTGGCGTCATCTGCAAACTTGCCAAGAGTGCACTTTGTTCCCTCATCCAGGTTGTTAATGAAGACCTTAAACAGTATTGGTTCCAGTACTGATCCCTGAGGGACCCCACTAGTTACTGGGCCCCAGCTGGACTTTGCACCACTGATCACAACTCTTTGAGCCCAGCAGTCCTGCCAATTTTCCACCCACCTTATCGCCCACTTATCCAGCCCATATCATACCAATTTGGTGATAAGGAGACTGTGAGAGAGTGTGTCAAAAGCCTTTCTTCAGTCAAGGTATACAACATCCACTCCCCTCCCCTTGTCAACAGAACCAGTCACCACATCATAGAAAGCAATGAGGTTGGTAAGGCATGATTTGCCCTTGGTAAAGCCATTTTGGCTGCTCCCAATCACCTTCTTGTCCTTCATGTGTTTAGAAATGGCTTCTAAGAGGATTTGCTCCATAACCTTTCCAGGGACTGAGGTGAGGCTGGCTGGCCTGTAGTTCCTTGGATCCTCCTTCCCGCCCTTCTTGAAGATGGGTGTGACGTCTGCCTTTTTCCAGTCATGAGGAACCTCCTCCAATTGCCATGACCCTTCAAAGATGATAGAGAGCAGCCTCACAGTGACATTGGCCAGCTCCTTCAGCACCCTCAGATGCACGCCATCTGATCCCATGGGCTTGTGTATGTCCAAGTGGGTTAAGTGATTCCTAACTCTTTCTTCCTCTACTGTGGCTACTGCTTCACTCCCCTAGACTCTGCTAGGATGCTCAGGGACCTGGGAGGCCTGAGGGCAGACCTTACCAGTGAAAAATGAGGCAAAAAAGGCATCGAGTACCTCAGTCTTTTCCCTGTCACTTGTCACAAGGTCCCCTGCCCCATTGAACAATGAGCTCATGCTCTCCTTAGTCTTCATTTTGCTACTGATGTACTTAGAGAAACCTTTCTTGTTGCCCTTCACCTCCCTTGCTAGGTTCAACTCCAGATGAGCTTTGGCTTTCCTGACTTGGCATTTCTGCTTGCGCATGCAGTGTCTTTATATCCCTCCCAAGTAGCACGCCCCTGCTTCTACCTCCTGTGTACTTCCTTTTTGTGTCTGAGCGCAGCCAGGAGCTCCCTGTTCATCCATGCTGGCCTTCTGCCACATTTGCTTGACTTCCTGCACATTGCAAATGGACCGTTCTTGTGCTCTGAGGAGTTTGCCCTTGAAGGGAAATCATCAACCTGCTCTCCTGGGCACCCTTGCCCTCCAGGGAAATTTCCCATGGGATCCTGCCAAGCTGGTCTCTGAACAGGCCAAAATCTGTTCTTCTGAAGTCCAGGGTTGTAATTCTGCTGTTTGTCTTGATCACACCTCTCGGGATCTTAAACTCCACAGTCTCATGGTCACTGCAGCCAAGGCTGCCCTCGACCTTCACACCATCAACCGGTTCTTCCTTGTTTGTGAGTAGCAGGTCCAACAGTGCATTTTCCCTAGTCGGTCCGCTGATCACCCGCATCAAGAAATAGTCTTCTATATGTTCCAGAAGTCTCCTGGATTGCTTGCGCCCTGCTGTATTGTCCTTCCAGCAGATACTGGGGTGGTTAGTGTCCCGCATGAGTACCAGGGCCTGTGACTGTGAAGCTTTCTCCAGCTGCCTAAAGAAGGCTTCATCTACCTCTTCTTCTTGATCAGGAGGTCTGTAGCAGACACCTAGTACAGCATCACCTGTGCCGGTCTGTCTTCTAATCCTTACCCACAAGCTTTCAACTGCTTTGTCACCTGTCCTAAGGTAAAGCTCCATGCATTCAAGCCGCTCCTTTGTGTGGAGCTCAACCCCTCCTCCTCACCTGCCCACCCTATCTTTCCTGAAGAGCCTGTATCCCTCCATTGGAGCACTCCGATCAGGAGAGCTATCCCACCATGTCTCCATAACCCCAATGAGGTCATAGCTCTGCAACTGTGTACGGACTTCTAATTCCTCCTGCTTGTTCCCCATGCTACACGCATTTCTGTTCAGGCATTTGAGATGGGCCCCAAGTCGTGCTGCTTTTACAGGGCAAGTGTGAGAGCCTCCCCTGTCATGCCTGTCCCCCAGATATGTTTGCTCTGCCCCTTGTGCCTTCGCTTCTCTTCAGGTTATGGTAACCCTCCCCTGGCATACCTACTTTAAAGCCTGCCTCACTCAGTTAGCAAGCCTGTTTGCAAAAACACTCTTGCCCCACTTTGTCAGATGTATCCCATCCTTGCTCAGTAGCCCTCGCTCCTCAAAGAGGGTCCCACGCCCTTAGGAGCCAAAGCCCTGCCCGTGACACCGGCCACGCAGCCAGGTCTTGACCCACTGGATGAGTCCACTTCTACCTGAGCCTTTCCTCCTCACTGGCAGTATTGAGGAGAATACCACCTGGGTCCCCATGCCCTTCACCCTCACCCCCAGAGTTCTGTAGTCACTTGTGAAATACTGCAGGTTACCCCTGGCAGTAACATTGGTGCCCACATGGAAGTGCAGGAAGGGGTAATAGTCTGAGGGCCAGAGAAGCCTTGGCAGTTCCTTTGCAACATCCCGGATCCTGGCCCCTGGCAAGCAAAAAACCTCCCGAGACATCGGTTTGGGTCAGCAGATAGGTGCCTCTGTCCCCCATGGGAGGGGGTCTCCAATGACTGTCACTTTCCTTTTTCCCTTTGTGCAGACGCAAGGTTTGGGCTCAGCTGGCTCTGATGCATGCTCTGAAGGGTCTCGTTTGTCCTCACCAGTGCCCAGGGCACTATACCCAGGGCAGTTGCAGATCTGCAGGTGGAGCAGGAGCCTTTCTTCCACTTGCCAGAAGTCACAAGCTTCCAGCCTTCTCCATCTTGACAGCCACCCTCAGCTACCTGTTTGACCATGGTCTCTAGCTATCCCTCCTTCCTTGCTGTGTGTGGCTCAGGCTGTCGTCTCTGCAGAGTTTCTGCAAAGACCCTGTCAATCTCCTCATTGTCCTCCCTGATGATCTGCAGCCTGCTCACCTCTTCCTGCATCTCCTTCACCTGGTGACTCAGCACCTCAACCAGAGCACATCTCTCACAGGAGATGCCACCACTGCCCCCAGTCCCACAGAGAGGCCCCAGGTACTCTCTGCAGCCCGAGACCTGGGAAGTGTCATCCTCCCACCCCGCCCCATCTCTGTTTGGGTCGAGGCCTCCAGTGTGCCAAGGGCATTATCACCAGTCAGTGCTGGGGAGTGCACCCTGCTTCATGTTGAGACCATCGCTGCACAATCTCCAAGCAGCCCCACGCAGTCCTCAGCATAAGTGCCTGTCCCCTCTGCACCACAGCCGTGTTATAACTGCTGTGACAACTACCATGTCACTATCTGCTGCTCTCCGTGAGCCGGATCCTCCCTAATCAGGAGTCAGCCTTTCTGTGTGCAAACTGCTGTGCAAACTGAGAGCAGCCCCTGCAGCGTCCTGGGTGCCCTGCACCACAAACTGCCCCTGCTAGCGGCCACACCTCTGTTTGCAGCACTCTGGGCTGCTGCACTCCCTAAGGAGCAACTAAATAACAAAATCATTGCATGCTTTGTAGAGGCTAGGAATTTCTATGCGTTTGGAAGATGTCATCTTTTTCTTGTGCTTGTGGATGCTCAGTATACTGAAAGAGTGATGACAGATGCACCAGGTGTAGCTGTTTATTGGTGGTGCATCAATCAAAAGATGTTAATGAGGCCCTAAGTTTTAGAAGCATGCTAATCAGGAAGAAAAAAAGGAAGTGAAATTTACTAAGGTAACTTGACTGTTTTCTAAATTACTGGAGTTAGAAGAGCTAGCGAAATGAAAAAATCTGTTATTCTTGCTCTAAGGCAAGTTACTCTTGCTTTAGTACATATTCTAATATCCCTTTAGAGAGTCATTATTGACTTATGTGAAATACAGCTTGACTAATTATTTGCCTGTTGACTTCATAAATGTAAATTATGAACTGATGAAAAATGTTCTTAAAAATATTATTTAAGATTATTTACCAAATGTATATCTTTTAGTTTAATACATTGCCTAGGCACCCTCATTTTGGGGGAGTCGTCTTTGAGCAAAGTTTTTCTCAATCTTCTATATAAACTGTTGTTGGATTGAACGTCCTATCAAGCTGATCGGGGGACTTGCTGTTCACCCATTCCCCAAAGCCTCGTTTCAGAGACAAATTGCAGTACTTATTTTGATGAAAATTGCCAGGTTTTTAGGTTGAATACTTAATTTGTCTGAGGGATTATTTGTGACTCATTTCAGTAATGCTTTCATGATTTCTGGTGATGTAGGAGCTGACTACTGGGAAGAACTTTTTTATAAGTAATACTGTGTTCAGTAAGGATTTAAAGTGTCTATTGTATTAATTTCCTTTGAATGTGCACAGATTGTCCTTGTTTGTTCATATATAGACCTGGGGCTATATCCTGAATTTTCTATATCTGACATTCCTTAGTACAACTTGGAAAGTTGGAAGAGACCAGAAGGTGTTATCTTAATTGCAGAGGGAAGGGTATGCTGGTACTATGTTGTGGGTATAGCTGCTTCCTTGCAGTAGCTGGCTATGAGAATGTAGCCTTACTGGTTATGAGCCCCTTGTAATGTTAACTTTAGTATAGTGTGTGTACTTCAAGAAACCACACCTTCTTGTAGCTTTTCTCTCCTTTTATCACAAAGTAGAGCACCTCAAGTACTGATTGTCTTCCAACTTATGTTATTCTTTTAAATCTTAACGAAGCAATAATGCTGGGTAGGGATATACAAATAAGTTACTGTTAAGTCAAGTAGTGTGAGAACTTGAGCGCGTCAGTTATTTTTTGGTAATTCTCATTTTTTTGTCCCCAAAGATGGGCACTGTTGCAGATTAATTGACTTGCTCTAAGTTTGCACATTTGCTGATATTCTAGGAACTTGGTTTTTTGCTCATACCAGAAACAGATATTTTTGCCCTGAGTATCATTACTGCTGAATACCGCACAGTGCTTTATACCTTTTAAATCGTTAGAGAAGCACGCTTGCAGCAGTCTCCTCTCTGGTGTTCTAGTTGCAGACTTAAATGTGGCATTACTAGCCATAGAACACTCCTGTAAAGAAGACTGATTTCAAAAAAATTACTTGGGCAGAGAATAGAACACTAATTCATTGTAAAATAATATTTTAAAATAACTCTGTGACAATTGGCTTAAGAATCTGCTAATCATCGAGTTACCGTTATTTAAAGGTGGATGTGCCACGTGAAGGAATGGATGATTTTGTGTATGGTGGTGGGTGCATGGGTTTCCCCATCCTTCTGCATTACCCACCAAGTACACCCGAGTCCTTGAGCAAAGACAATCCCACGAATGGGTTTGCCTTTTCCCAAGGGAGGAGCAACCCACACTGCCTTTCCCAGCCACTTCCCTATGTGCACTGCGGGGACCTTATCTCCTCCCACAGTATGTAGGGGCTGTGTTTGGGCAGGACCAGGTCGGTTATCAGATCCTCTGGCGTTAACCAGCCAAATGGCTTCTGCTAATTTTACATCCCAGTGCTTCTATTCCCCAGCGCCCAATGCTCTCGGCATAGTCTTTAACAGTCCATTATATCATTCAATCTTTCCGGAGGTTTGTGGGTGATAGGGGATGTGATACACTCAATCAATGCCGTGTTTCTTGGCCCAGGAGTCTATGAGGTTGTTTCGGAAATGAGTCCCATTGTCTGACTCAATTCTTTCTGGGGTGTCCTGTTGCCACGCAACTGGCCTTTCAAGGCCCAGAATGGTGTTTCGAGCGGTGGCGTGGTTTACAGGGTATGTTTCTAGCCACCCAGTAGTTGCTTCCACGCAGCGCTTGTCTTGGCAAGTTTGTGGCAGTATAGTCAATCTACCAGGCCTCGCCGTATCGATATCCCAGCCACCGCCCGCTATTCCAGGGACACTTTACTCGTGTGGCTCGCTTGATTGCGACGCATGTTTTGCATTCGTGGGTGACCTCTGTGATGGCCTCAATAGTCAGGTCCACCCCTCGATCACGAGCCTATCTGTACGTTGCATCTCTCCCTAGATGTCCTGATGTTTCATGGGCCCTCCAAGCTATGAATAGCTCACCCTTACTTTCCCAGTCCAGGTCCACCTGAGCCACTCCAGTTCTGGCAGCCTGGTCTACCCGCTTGTTGTTTTGATGTTCTTCAGTGACGCGGTTCTTGGGCATGTGAGCATCTACGTGATGTGCCTTTACAGCAAGTTTTTCTACCCGGGCAGCGATGTCTTGCCACAATGCAGCAGCCCAGACGGGTTTACCTCTGCGCTGCCAGTTGGTCTGTTTCTATTGCTGTAGCCGCCCCCACAGGGCATTTGCCACCATCCATGAGTCTGTATAGAGATAGAGTAGTGGCCACTTTTCTCATTCAGCAATCTCTAGGGCCAGCTGGATGGTTTTCACTTCTGCAAACTGACTCAACTCGCCTTCTCCTTCGACGGCTTCAATGACTTGTTGTGTCATTGCTTTCCACTTCTGATGGTTTCCTACAACACGACAGGATCCCTCGGTAAAAAGAGCATATTGCCTTCCACCTTCTGATAACTCATTGTATGGTGGTGCCTCTTGGGCACGAGTCACCTCCTCAGGCGATGCCCCAAAATCTCTGCCTTCTGGCCAGTCCACGATCTCTTCCAGGATTCCTGGGCAGTTGGGGTTCCCCATTCGAGCCCGTTGCATGATCAACGCTACCCACTTACTCCATGTAGCATCGGTTGCGTGATGTGTAGAGGGGACGTTTCCTTTGAACATCCAGTGTAGCACAGGCAATCGCAGTACCAAGAGGAGCTGTGCTTCTGTACCAACAACTTCTGAAGTGGATGGAATCTTATTGATCACATCCCTTGGGTCTGTGACAACGTCCATCTTGCCATTTTATTCCCCAAAACTGGATGTCTTGTGCAGGTCCTTTGACCTTGCTTTGTCTTATGGTAAAACCAGCTTTCAGAAGAATCTGGATTATTCTTTTTCCTTTCTCAAACATTTCCTTCACTGTGTTGCCCCACACGATGATGTCATCAATGTATTGCAGGTGCTCAGAGGCTTCACCCTGTTCCGGTGTAGTCTGGATCAGTCCGTGACAAATGGTAGGGCTGTGCTTCCACCCCTGGGGCAGTCGATTCCAGGTGTACTGGACACCCCTCCATGTGAAAGCAAACTGTGGCCTGCACTCTGCTGCCAAAGGGATTGAGAAAAACGCATTGACAGTATCAGTTGTGGCATACCACTTGGCTGCCTTCAACTCCAGTTCATATAAGAGTTCTAGCATGTCCCATATGGCAGCACTCAATGGCAGTGTGACTTCATCCAGGCCACGATAGTCCACTGTTAACCTCCACCCTCTGTCAGACTTTTGCACTGGCCATATGGGACTACTAAAGGGTGAGCGAGTCTTGCTGATCACCCCTTTGCTCTCCAGTCGACAAATCAGCTCATGTATGGGAACCAGGGAGTCTCAGTTGGTGTGATATTGCTGCCGGTGCACCGTCATGGTAGCAATCGGCATCTGCTGTTCTTTGATGCACAGCAACCCCACAACAGAGGGATCCTCTGAACGGCTGGGCAAGGTAGACAGCTGTTTAGTCTTCTCTGTATCCACAGCAGCTACACGAAAGGCCCACTGGTACCTTTTTGTGCCCTTGAAGTACCCTCTCCTGAGGTAGTCTATGCCAAGGATGCACGGAGCCTCCAGGCCAGTAACAATGGGGTACTTTTGCCACTTGTTCCCTGTCAGGCTCACCTCAGCCTCCAACACAGACAACAATTGGGATCCCCCTGTCAGTCCAGAAATCCAGATGTGTTCCGCCCCCTTGTACCCCAATGGCATTAGGGTACACTGTGCACTAGTGTCCACCCAGAGCCTTATACTCCCCTGGGTCTGATGTGCCAGGCCATCGAATCCATACAGTCCAGTACACTCGGTCATCCCTTTCCTCTGCCTGGCTGAAGGCAGGGACCCTCTATTCGTCGTTGGAGTATTCACTATCTGACCCCTGCGGTGTCAGACCAGAAGTCCTTTCACCAAAATCAAGAGGAGAGGCATTCTCAGTCCTTCTTCTGCATCTGGGGGATTGCTGGTTGCCAGTTGCCTTCTATCGTCTCAACAGCACCTGGAACAAAAGCCTTCTTGGATGGCCTCTTCTTAGCAGCTGTCTTCCCCCGCAAGTCACATATGTGGGCTTCTAGCTTTGAGGTGGGCTCACCATCCCACTTCCTCATGTCCTCCCCCTGGTCACGCAGGATGATCCAGAGGGTACCATGCAGCATGCACCTGGGGCTCCCTTTCCCTCTGGCCGGGAGAGACTGGCTCCGTGGGACACCCCTGACAGCCAAGACGCTGGCCCGTGGGGATGAGGAGGATGAGAGATTCTCTTCGAAACGCTGGAGCTGGTGGGACAGTCTCTCCACAGTTGGTATATTGAAGTCTGGCCAGTCCATCATCGCCAGGGTGTTGGAGTACAACACCGGTGCATTCCGGACAAACCTCCTCCACCTGGCCCGTGTACACTGGATGTCATCCAGATCTTTGGAGACCTGGTTGCTGTCCAGGTCACTGTAGACGACTTCCACCACCGTTAATTCTCTCAGATACTGGGTGCCTTCCTCAGTAACGGTCCACTTCCCTCGGTAATTTACAAGATCATCCTTGAGGGGATATCTCACCTTCACGCTCGACAGGAGCCACCTCCAGAGGCTGAGAATTGTCACCTCTCTTCCGATTTCTTTGTCAATTCGCCAGTCCCTAGCTAGGGATACCAGCTGCTGGGCTTCCTTACCCTCTAATTCCTGACTGTTGGCCCCAGTATCCCTGCACCAGAGCAATCAGGCAGCAATCCGCTCGCCTGGCTGAAGGCTGTAATCTTTCCGCAGATCTCGAAGTTCACTCGGGGTTAGGGACCATGTGGTTTCTGCCTCTTGGGTGAAGTCTGTCACTTCCTCCTCCTCCTGTTTCTTTGTTGAAGAACCAGCTTCCTGATCAGACCCTTCCTCCTCCTCCTTCTCCTCCCTTACTAATCAATGGTATGGACCTGTCAACCTCCACATCCAGTGTTTCTTTTTGACTACTGGGGCGATTACTGTAGTTGGGGTTTGGGTCCCTGTCTCAACCATTGTGTCCTCAGATGTAGAGGCCCTCCTTCCCGTGCTCCTCTGATGGTGCTGAACAGAGGCTCAATAGGCACAGGCCATGCCCCAATACAGTTCTAGGAGCTGCTGGGTCTCATTGGGGTAGGCAAGGCACCCTTCTGTCAAGTGGCACACCGATTCAACGGGATTACGTGCCTGTCCAGGCGTAAAATCCCAGGCTATCAGAGGTGATAACCACCTTAGGCATCTGCCCAAATCCTCCCACACACCCTGCCACTCAGGGATCGACCACCAGGGCATGTCGACCACCACTGCAGGGGGGGTTGGACTAGATGACCTTTAAAGGTCCCTTCCAATCCGAACTATTCTATGATTCTATGTTTCTCTGTGGCCTCACCAACAAGTTGTTTCCTCTTATGCCAGGATGAAACCAGGTTCCGCATACTCGACAAAAAGCCAATGATGTTTGTTGGATAACAGAATCAAACAGCTTACATAAGGATGTACAAGAACCTTGGGAGCCTGTGCAACAGAGCCAGCTGCATCGATCCCAGAGGAGAAGAGGGAGATGTAATCCCTCATTCTCCCCACAAGGTAGCCCACCCAGCACAGGAATGGTATCAATTACCAGGGCCATATGCCAGCCCAAGTACACGGCCATTGCTTTTATCAAAATGTTCCCAGGCACAGCGAAATAGAGAAATAAGCAGCCACTAACAAGCCCTAAACTCTATTATACAGTAAAGCAAGCAAGCTCTGTGACCAGCACAGAAGCCTGCCAATTAACAACTACAACAGCTATAGCACGCTCAGATCAAAACTGTCATTATCTCGTGCCCCATGTTGGGTGCCAAAAAGATCTGTGGTGGGTTGACCCCAGCCAGCAGCCAAACACCCACCCAGCCTCTTGCTCACTCCCCTCTCCTGTGGGATAGGGAGAGAAATAGAAGGAAGGCGAGAAGATTTCTAGATCGAGATAATGACAGTTAAATAGGGAAAGCAAAAGCCACATGCACAAGCAAAGCAAAAAGAGGAATTTATTCACTACTTCCCACTGGCAGGCAGATGTCCTGCCACTTCCTGGAAAATGGGGCCCCAGCACACGTAACGGTGCTTTTGGGAAGAAAAATGCCATAGCCACAAACCTGTGGAGAGCCCATGCTGGAGCAGGCTCCTGGCAGGAACTGCGGCCTGTGGAGAGGAGCCCATGCAGGAGCAGGTTTTCCTGCCAGGAACTGTGGCCTGTGGAGGACCCATGCTGGAGCAGTCTTTTCCTGAAGGACTGTGGCCCATGGAGAGGACCCACGCTGGAGCAGGGGAAAAGCGTGAGGAGGAAGGAGCGGCAGAGACAAAGAACTGACCACAACCCCATATTCCCCATCCCCCCCTGCGCTGCTCAGGGTGGGAGGAGGTAGAATAGTCAGGAATGAAGAGAGTAATGTTGAGCCTGGGAAGAAGGGGGAGTAGGAGGAAGGTGTTTTAGTTTTTGTCTTTGTTTCTCACCATCCTACTCTATTTTAATTGGCAATAAAATAAATTAATTTTCCCCAAGCCGAGTCTGTTTTGGCCGTGACGGTAATTGGTAAGTGATCTCCCTGTCCTTATCTCGACCCATGAGCTTTTCTATCTTATTTTCTCCCCCCATCCTGTTGAGGAGGGGGAGTGAGAGAGTCTGGCAGCCAGCCAAGGTGAACCCACCACCAAATGTAATCTCTCTTGCTTATTACTTTCAGATCTTGGCTTAGATGGATAAGGAACTGGCTGGATGGCTGCATCCAAAGAGTTATAGTCAACGGCTCAATGTCCAAGTGGAAAACAGTAACGAGTGGTGTCCCTCAAGGGTCTGTACTGGGACCTATACTATTTAATATCTTCATCAACGACATAGACAGTGGGATTGAGTGCACCCTCAGCAAGTTTGCAGATGACACCAAGCTGAGTGATGCAGTTGATTCGCTAGAGGGAAGGGATGCCATCCAGAGGGGCCTTGACAGGCTTGAGAAATTACCCATATTGGATAATCTGATTTTGTAGGAGTACCTCGGGGGCAGTGTCAAAGCAGAACTTATTAACTGGGCTCTGTCCAAGTTGACTCCTATAGAATCACTGAAGTATCTCTGCACTGGGATATCCAGTGTTGCAGATTTCAGGAGGGTTCATATACTCAGACACAATGCCAGCAACATTTTGTGTATTCTCAAATAAGTTTACCCCTGAACCAGAAATGGCTTCCTGTAGAAAGATAAAGCCAACTGGAAATTTGAAGCCATGGGGAGGTTTTCTAGTTTTACCCTATTTATTTATTTGCAAACTTGCTGCGTTGTCCATTAGAACAAAATGGAGAAGCGATCATAAAAGTACGGACCCTTGAGGGACACCACTTGTTACTGGTTTCCACTTGGACATTGAGCCGTTGACTGTAACTCTTTGGATGTGGCCATCCAGCCAGTTCCTTATCCATCTAACAGTCCATCCATCAAACCCATATCTCTCCAATTTAGCGACAAGGATGTTGTGGGTGACCGTGTCAAAGGCCTTACAGAAGTCCAGGTAGATGACATCCGTAGCTCTTCCTTTGTCCACCGATGCAGTCACTCCATCGTAGAAGGCCACCAGATTAGTCTGGCACGATCTGCCCTTGGTGAAGCCATGTTGGCTGTCCCTAATCACCTCCCTGTGTTCCATATGCTTCATCATAACTTCCAGGAGGATCTGTTCCATCATTTTTACCAGGCACAGAGGTGCGGCTGATTGGTTGGTAGTTCCCAGGGTCCTCCTTTTTACCCTTTTTAAAAATGGGCGTGATGTTTCCCTTTTCTCCAGTCACTCGGGACTTCGCCTGACTGCCAGGACTTTTCAAATATGATGGGGAGTGGCTTGGCAATTACATCAGCCAATTCCCTTAGGACCCTGGGATGCATCTCGTCACGTCCCATGGACTTGTGTACGTTCAGGTTCCTCAGGTGGTCTCGAACCTGATCTTCTCCTACGATGGGTGGGACTTCATTCCCCCAGTGCCTGCCCTGAGATTCAGGGACTCAAGAGATGTGGGAAGAGAGATTACCATTGAAAACTGAGGCAAAAAAATTGTTGAGTACCTCTGCCTTCTCCATGTCAGCTGTCACCAGATCCCGTGTCCTGTTTATCAGGGGGGTACAATTTCTTTTGTCTTCCTTTTCTGGCCAACGTACCTGTAGAAGCCCTTCTTGTTATTCTTCACATCCCTTGGAGAGACCTTGATTAAGAAATTGTCCTCGACGCACTCCAAGAGTCTCCTGGACCACTTACAGCTTGCTGTGCTGCTCTTCCAGCAGGTGTCAGGGTAATTGAAGTCCCCCAGCAGGATCAGAGCCTGCGAGCGTGATGCTTCCCATAGTTGAAGTAAGAACGCTTCGTCAACAGGCTCCCCTTGATCGGGTGGCCTGTAGTAAACACCAGCCACGAGGTTTCCTTTGTTGGCTTGGCTCCTAATTTTTACCCATAAGCTCTCAAGTTCAACCCATAAGTTCTCAAGTTCTCAAGCTCTTCAAGTTTCATCGCTGTTTTTCAAAGACAGCTCTGTGCAGTCAATCCATTCTTTTACATAGAGGGCAACCCCCCCGCCCCTCCTTCCTTGCCTGTCCCTTCTGAACAGGTTATACCCATCGATTGCAGTGCTCCAGTCGTGCAATTCGTCCCACCATGTTCCAGTGGTAACGATCAGATCGTAGCTTTCTAGCTGCACGGTGGCTTCCAGCTCCTCCTGCTTGTTAGCCATGCTGCATGCATTGGTATTGAGGCACTTCAGCTACCTTGTCACCTTTTTAGAGGAACATGACCTAATTCCTTTGAGGCATTTCACAGGCGTTTCCCTCTTGGTTCCTAATACATCAGCAGCCCCTGGCTCTTCTCTGTTGCTCAAAACCGCATCCCCTTCCCCTGCTAAGTCTAGTTTAAAGCTCTCCGTATCAATGACTGCCTTTAAGCTTAAAGTGTCCATGTTGATTTACCAATTCAAATTATATTCATAACAGACTTACAGATTAAAAAGGCTTTGTTGTTATACCACTGATTAACATTCTTCTTCTGAATGCCTTAGTTTTTCTTTGAACCCCTCTGCTATTGTCTACATCTTTAGTTCATCAGGTATAAATAGGATGGTATATAAAATAACTGTGATATAGTCCTCAAGAGTTTATACTCGTAATTATTTGCCTTTACTCTCTACAAGGCTGGGAAGTTTATTGTCCAAGTGTGAGCATCACAGTGTAGAAAGATGCATTTGGGAGGAACAATCACAGGAGAATTACTTCTTTCTGGCTCTAATGTTTTTTGGCTTGAATAACATGGCTTCTTTGTCATCTTTGTAGCTAGTCTCAGGAAGTAGCTGCAGATGGGGGAACCTCAATAATGTCTGTGTCTCAACTGCATTTTCAGGAGGAGGGAGTTGTGAATCACTTTAAGCTAGAACTAATTGAAATGCCTAAGGTTACATAGGGATGTTTTCCTGAGGTTCCTTACAGAAATACCCATTCCTTATGTTTAAAATAGGTCAACAGACTGACTTAAAACAAGGTGGAGCTTTCATTTGTTTATTATATGTTTATCTTTTAAAAAGGTATACTTTTAATATTGTGGGAGTTGAGAATAAAAATTTAAATTGGATGCCGGGATTTTACATGGGGAAAAAAAAGGAAAGGGTTGAATTTTTTGATAGTTTTTTTCAAGGAAGCGTGTGAAAAGTAAGAAGAAATAGGCTCAATATGATATATACTTTATGCATTATATTCTTACCTTTCACCCTCTATCTCTCGGTAAATTTGTTAGTTTAGGAACTGCCTTCATTTGTACTTCAAATTACCTAATGATTGCTTCAGTTTAAATACTGATAATTAATATCATTCATGTTGTTTTGTTTATAGATGCTGGTCTTTGGGTGTAGTAAGAATAAATATCCATCTCTGTCACTGTCTTGCTGCTTGATTAAGGCTATAAATTAAACCATACACATTTGTGGCAAATTAAACTGCCCTCATTTTAAAAAACTGTAAACACATAATACAGCCCCTGAAGCAATTCAGCCTTATAAATTTATCCCAGAAAAATGAGTTTTATAATTGTTCTATCTATGTATCAGTACAGAGCCTGCTTATTAAACATTTTGGAAACACACAATTCTCTTGTATGCATCATAGTGTGGTAAAACAAGTTTGTTCATGCCCTGAGGTTGGCTGCTATGTTAATGTGTTATCTTTTGGGCTCAATTTTTCTGGGTTTTTTTTTGTTTGTTTGATTTTGTTTTTTTTAAAGGGACATTTAGACGGTCTTTAGAAGGTAAATTTCCTTCTTTATGTGAAATAATTAGAAGAAAAGGATGTTTTGCAAATAAAGTAAAACTAAAAATACATCTGTGAAACATTCCTGTTAAAATATTATTTCTGAAATGAGCGTGAAAAGTAGTTCCCCCCAATTTGATTTTACAGTAATTGAACCTATTCTGAGCATTTTTAGAATTTACTTTAAATTTTTCATCTGGGAGTCCTCTTCCATCTGCCTTATCTTCTTCACTTTGTATGACTCCATAGCAGTTCTATTGCAATAATGTTTTCTTATACTTGGTGTGCAGTGTACAAAGGTGTTCCTTAAGTTGGGGGGGGGGGGGGGGGGGGTTGATACTATTTTAATCCAGTTCATATTTCAAAGAAAATAACTGCTTATACACTACAGTTTTTAAAAGAATGCCTGTGTAACTGAAGCGATGTATACCTCAGTGGTTTAACTCGAATCACAGGAAAAACCTTGTATTGTTGAAGTAATATGTATTTAATTAGTTGAAGGCTTGAGAAAATGTGTTAGGATAATGAATGAATGAAACACACTCTACAAGAGTAGTTTCATAACTTACTACCAGCACTATTGTGAGCACAGAAAGGAGAAGAGTCATGAGAGACTTCTGTTTCTTACAGCTGAAAGATTTATGGAAGCACCAGTCTCAATTGGTTATGATAGCAGCCTTGTTAGACTTGGAGAGCCCATCTCCCTCCCCCCTCCTTTCTCAAACATTGAAGGATTCAGCAGCAGTGCAGGTCAAAAAGAATCAGGGTTAAGTAATAATTCCAATTTGGAAGTCCAGGGAAGTCTTAAAATCTGGTTGCGGGCTAATATTTTAAGTATACGCGCTTATTTTAGGCATAAGGAACAGTTCCATGAAGCAAGAAAAAGTTCAGTGGAAAGAGAGATTAAGGTAATTCATAGGTTAAAAAAAAAAAAAAATCAGCCTCAACTTTTAAAAATATATTTTTTACAAATTGTGTTCATAACAGATCTTATTAAGATTAGAGGAATAAAATACTTAAAGCACAACACTTGAATGACTGAACATTGCTCTAACTTACCCAAGCCCTAACCAGTTGAAATCAGCAGTTTAGAATTTTTTTTCACTGACAGTTAAGTAGTTTAGCCAGTTTTCCTTTCTGTTCTTAACCAGGATTATAGAAAATAAATATTCATTATCAAATTTTCCTTTTAGATAAACGAATTGGTGGATGCCCGTGATGTCAGCATTGGAGCCTGGTTTGAAGCTCATATAGAAAATGTTACTCGAGCAACAAAAGGACATAAGAATGGTAAAGCTCAAGTAAAGAGTGGCAATTCTTACAAAAGGACTAATGGAAACTTAAGTCAAGATCATTCTAGAGAGAATGCAAATTATTTGGACAGTACACCATCCACATCTTACTCAGACTGCATGGGCACTGATGAAGAAGCTATTTATCATATCAAGTATGATGAGTAAGTGCTTCTGATATTATTTTGAGGACATCGTATGTTATGATTTGGTGTGTATAAACAAAGAATTTTGTTGAAGAAACTTGGAATCAAAGAGAGCAAGTTCAATACTGCAACCAAGGAAAGAAATATTAAAAAGCCATAATGTCTTTCAGTCTGATATAACGAATATCCTGAGAGTAATGAGGGTTTTTTTCTTTTTTTCTTTTATTCACAAGTTCCTGTGAAGTATTAACTTTATCTTGACTTTATGAAACTCAGAATCCCTGTCTCTAAGGAAAGGAAACTATGCATTGGATTTTTCTGTACTTGTTTTTCTGTGTAAAATATAAGTTAATATTTTCTTTAAAAACTACTCTGTTCGTATTCAGTTCCTTCCATTGAAGACTAAACAAGTGTTTCATGGGAGCAAATTCTGGTGCTTGAATTGTTTAAATTTTGTTTTAAAAGTAATATTTATGCATGAGATGACAGGTCTGCATTTCATGTAGAGGTTTCTTGTAGAGAATCTGGTGACTGGGAACATAAAATCAGTTCTGAGCTGGAGTGAGGGTACAAAGGGATTTTTTATTTAAATCTGTGGTGCAAACAAATTTCAGAACCTACAACAGATGTGTTAGAGTAGAGGCTTTGTGCTGTAAACTCAGTGGGATTTGCAGGGATTTCTCCTCACCAGCTTTTGCACTGATGCATTCACATAAATTGGATCCTAGTTTTTTAATGATGCCTTAATTTGCTGAAGCAGCTAACTAAGAGCAGCTAACTAAGCAGTTAGCTAAGCAGCTAACTATCATTACAGTTGGACTAGATGATCGTTGCAGGTCCCTCTCAACTGAACTATTCTAAAAAAAAAAAAAAATTGTCTCTAAAATGAGATATGCATCATGGAATGCTTTCAAAGACCTGGTTCTAAGATTGGTTAATTGTGTAACATCACAGAAGTATTTAATTGAGCAAAGGGCAAAAATTTGAGAGTGTGTCTGTAATTATTGGAGTTAAATTATGTTCCTCTTTTGTAGATAGTGTCATTTTATGTGAGTTAGAGATTTGAGGGAGAAGCCACCTGTAAAGTAGAAAGTATAGTCAAGTTGATCTGACTTGCACAGGTGTACCTATGCTTACAAAACATCAGTTTTACTTCATGTGTACCTTAAGATCTAGCATTTCCAGTAGACGCAGACAGTCACCTTAGTCTTCCTATATAACACAATCTGTCACAAGTTTGTGTTCTTAGCCAGTGGCGATCTTATTGGGTGTATTGGGTTTGCGTGGCAAGGTTTTGGTAGCAGGGGGGCTACAGGGGTGGCTTCTGTGAGAAGCTGCTGGAAGCTTCCCCCATGTCCATTAAATTGGCCAAGGCTGAGCCAATCAGCGACGGTGGTAGCACTTCTGTGATAACATATTTAAGAAGGGGGGAAAAAAGGAAAAAACTGCGCAACGGCAACAGCAATTGCAGCCGGAGAGAGAAGTGAGAAGATGTGAGAGAAACAACTGTGCAGACACCAAGGTCAGTGAAGAAGGAGGGGGGGGAGGAGGTGCTCCATGCGCCGCAGCAGAGATTCCCCTGCAGCTCATGGTGAAGACCATGGTGAGGCAGGTTGTTCCCCTGCAGCCCATGGAGGTTAACGGTGGAGCAGATATTCATCTGCAGGCTGTGGAGGACCCCACGCCGGAGCAGGTGGATGCCCGAAGGAGGCTGTGACCTCGTGGGAATCCCACGCTGGAGCAGGCTCCTGACAGGACCTGTGGGCCCTGTGGAGAGAGGAGCCCACACTGAAGCAGGTTTGCTGGCAGGACTTGTGACCCCATGGGGGACCCACACTGGAGCAGTCTATTCCTGAAGGACTGCACCCCGTGGAAAGGACCCCACACTGGAGCAGTTCTTGAAGAACTGTAGCCCATGGGAAGGACTCACATTGGAGAAGTTCGTGGAGAACTGTCTCCCATGGGAGGAACCCCACACTGGAGCAGGGGAAGAGTGTGAGGAGTCCTTCCCCTGAGGAGGAAGGAGCAGCAGAAATAACGTGTGATGAACGGACCGCAACACCCACTTCCTGTCCCCCCGCGCCACTCAGGGGGAGGAGGTAGAGAAGCTGGGAGTAAAGTTGAGCCTGGGAAGAAGGGAGGGGTGGGGGGAAGGTGTTTTAAGATTTAGTTCTTATTTCTCATTATCCTACTCTGATTTGATTGGTAATAAATTAAACTAATTTCCCCAAGTAAAGTCTGTTTTGCCCGTGATGGTAATTGCTGAGTGATCTCCCTGTCCTTATCTCGACACCTTTTGTTATATTTTCTCTCCCCTGTCCAGCTGAGCAGGAGAGTGATAGAGCGGCATTGGTGAGCATCTGGCATCCAGCCAGAGTCAACCCACCACAAAACATTATGTCTTATCTAATTTTGCTTACGTCATCGTCATTTACTTGATTGGCCTGAAATGTTAAAAGTTTGAGCTTTCGGGGAGAAAAGTTATTTTAAAACTTTCTAGCAAGCAAGATCTATGCACTTATCAGCTAACAGAGGCTTCAGTAAATTTAACGGCCTACATATGACAAAACACAAGGCATCATTTGTGGCACTTTGTATTTACCTTTCAACATCCCACTTCTTTGTTCTTTGAGTGGTAGTTAATGTGCACATTCATATGGTGGGTGGTTGTGCATGCACTCATAACACTGGCTTCAGACATTAGTCTTTTTGGTATCTGTAGAGCACACGTATCAAACACAAGGGAGGAAGAATACATGGATAAATACAGTAGTGTGTACTGTGTGTCCTTCAGTTCTCAGTTCCAGATGTTCTTATCCTATTTGCCATCTCTTTGTGCTTGTTCTTTGAGGTTCATACTCTACTATTAGGAACTATTTCTTCTGTGCATGGTTGCTGTTCCTGGATGCTTAGGTTTGGGGCTAGGCTGTGCGACACCAATCCACCTTGACAGCCTTTTCTTACCAAGCCTTTTCTTACTGTGTTCTTCACTGAAGTAGCTCATTTCTCCTTCATTCTGTCTCCTACAGCAGATGATTTCACCCTGGCTGAAGGGCTTTAAGCTCCTTGCCCACAACAGGAACATTCCTGCCAGAGATGGAAGCAGTTGCTTTTTCTGCTTTGGGAAACTGCACGTCTCTGACAAGCAACCTGCAGATGGAGACCATAAGCCTGGCGCCCATAAAGCCATCAAAATGTCTTTCTTACGTTATGGAGAAGACTATGGGGTTTGCCTCTGACACAGATTGACAGCTGCTCAGATCCTCACTGAGATCATCTCAGTATCTAGACTGGTTCTCCTTCACTGCTTGTTTTATTATCCAGTCTAGAAAAACTGTCCACCAAGAAGGCTACAGTTGAAGGACAAGTCTGTTGTAATGTTTTGAGATGGGGTTGGGAACATGGAGTAGACCTACGCTTTGTTTCTGAGACTTCGTGTTACGGCAAAGATCGTTTGATACCCAGCTGTTGTGGCAGGTCCAGTCTGACAACGCATACACACAAAAAGGGGGGGGGGGGGGGAGAAATCAAACATTCATTTTCTTTCTGTTTACATATGGAACTGACTACTCAGTGATGTTTATTCAGGAGATATGGGAAAGCTTTTCACCCTTGATCTCAACATGAAGCCCTCCACTGTCATAGATCTAGTTCTTTGGACCAAGCTTCCTAGTACAGGTCTATTTCTCCTAGCTGTCTTCAAACCCCAAAGATCCCACAGTTCTCCACTTAGAAAGAAACAGCTCTAGATCTCCTTTTTTTTTTTCTTCCAGTTTTCCCATTAGTATTGACACTGGTCAATTCAAGAGCAAGTCAAATGTTGTCCGACATGATATATCTCGCACCTCTGTAGTCGAGAACCTTAATCAGCTTTATTTATACTGGAGCATGATTGTGTTTTTCTTGGGGGTGGGGGAGAAGATCATGCTAAGAGGTCCTACCAACCTCCTTGTAGGTATTGAAAGGCTGCTATTAGCTGCCACCACCACCATCCCCCCGCCAAGCTTTTCCTTCGCCTGACTGAACAGAGCACATCTTGATGGCCATCTTGCCAGCCCTCCACTGGGCTAACACCAGCTTGTCAGCATCTTCCTTGCATTGAGGAACCTAAACCAGACATAATATTCTGGATATGATCTAGCAAGTGCTGAGTAAAGGGAAACAGTCACTTCCCTCGATCTATTGCCTATGCTCCTGTTGATACAGCTCAGGATGCTGTTGGCCTCCTTTGCTGCCAGGGCACACTGCTGGCTCACGTTCAGCTTGCTGTCTACCAGGACCCCCAGGTCCTTTTCTGCAGAGCTGCTACCCAGCGAGTCACTCCGCAGACTGTATTGTCACAGTGGGTTGACCCTGGCCAGCAGCCAAGTACCCACACAGCCGCTCGCTCACTCCCCTCTCCCACAGGACGGGGAGAAAGTAGAAGGAAGGCGAGAAAACTTGTACATCGAGATACAGTTTAAAAGGTGAAGCAAAAGCTGCGTGCGCAAGCCAAGCAAAAAAGAGGAATTCATTCACCAGTTCCCATCAGCAGGCAGATATCCAGCCACTTCTTGGAAAGCAGGGCCTCAGCACACATAACGGTTGCTTGGGAAGACAAACGTCGTAACCACAAACGTCCCCCCCTTCCTCCTCTTTTCCTGAGCTTTTATTGCTGAGCACAATGTCACATGGCATGGAATATCCCTTTGGTCAGTTGGGATCAGCTGTCCCAGCAGTGTCTCCTCCCAACTGCTTGCACACACCCAGCCTACTTGCTGTGGGGGCACAGTGAGAAACAGAAGGCCTTGATGCTGAGCAATTACTGCATGTAACTTCTGTTGTCTCTTGAGGATCACCATAGGATTTTAAAAGAAAGTCAATAAATAAGAAAACTTTTACTAACCATACTTGTATCTAGCAATATTTTTTTATTTGGGTTTTACTGACATGGATTCTTTAGTGAAAGTGAGAAAACTGAAAATTTTACAGTATTTTATTAATTCTTTAGCCTTTTTAAGAGTATGGTTTTTTCTCTTTTATTAGCTTGATTTACATAGCCCTGCATATTCCCATTTCCTGCTACCTTAGTTACATACTTTTCTTGTATATTTGAGAGTTTAGGTTTTAATTTAACATTGTGGTGATTCATATAAGTAACATGTTTAAATATAGGATGAAATTTGACATGGAGCAAGTAGCACTACCTAAATTGAATCTTTTTTCTCTATGCTTATTTTGGTTTGTTATTTAGGACAAGTGAAAGGGAAGGAGAAAAATAGTCTAGATGGTAGAGGTCATAAGATGGAAAATATACTATTTTTTTGTGGAATTACAGTATTAGATATATCTCAGGTCAGAAGTTTACTATAAAAGTACAATTTATTCCTTACATGATGTAATGAGGAAGAGCATTATAGTGCTTATGTACTTAGACATGATTCCAAAAGTGTGAGTTAGACTCAATCTCAAAGGCTTGTGACAAATGGTCTTCCAGTTATAAAAAAGTATCTGGATGTTCAATCTGTGATGATGGGTATTGACAAATATGAATGCTAGCTGCTTCTCTCCTGTGTCCCATTGAATATAAATGTTGGTGTGCCTTAGCCTATTGAAAGGATTCCTTAGACCAGGCTTAAGGTGTGGTAACAACTGTAAAAGCCTCTGCACCTGGTAGTCTTTTAATAATGAGACTTCTTGCATGTCGGGCAGAAATTGTGAGACCTAGAGGCGGAAGATATATTCAGTCGACACACTTTTGCCATCATATCTATAAAGTTAGAGCACCCCATTACTAAAAGTTGTGGAATAAATAGAGAGATGAAGTCATGTAAACAGTGTAGTTTTTGCAGTACATAAGAACATCTTTGTTTTTTATCCTTGATCCAGCTTCTAGATAATAGAGGTATTGATTTAGACTAAAACCAGATGAATGTCTTGATTATTCAAAAGTAGACTGGCTTTTTAATTTCATGAGGTGAATGGTTAAAAGGTTACATGTGGGTTTTTTTCTAAAGAAAATATTACAATTAAACTTTCCTCAAACCATGTCACTTTGAATTTTTCCTTTTTTTGTAAATCGGGAACTTTTTTCTTAAATTGATGATACTATCTGAGATCAGATGCATGTCTGTGCTGGAAGAGAGGAAGGTAAAAAATGACTGTAACTTCTCATATAATGACTTCAGGACTAACTTGGCATCCAGAGAAAAGCATGGAGTAATAAGGATGAATATTGTTCCTTTACAGTTCTCCTGTGGTCTGGAAGTTCAGAAGTCAGGCACAAATGAGTGAAGAGAAGAGCTCCCAAGTGTGCTTTGTTTTTGTTAATTTTCTTAATAAACTCCTGGAAGACATGTAGTTCAGAGCTGATGAGTTGTAAAAAAAAAAATTCACTTTCAAAAGCCTGATTGTTTGGCAGTTGGATGTTCCATTCTAGAATTTGCATGATTTCTAGGAATTTTTATCTGTGGCCATCTGAAAAATAATTCATTTCAGAAGAAATTCTGTCCTCACAATAGACCTTCAGATATGCACTTGGAAGCAGCATCCATTAGAGAGGTATGTAAAAGGCCTCTTGAAGCATCAAGCATCTTGTGAAAACATAAAGTCAAATCTTCTTTACAACATTTTACACATGGAACCGGAAATCTGGATTCTGAGAGGGAAAGTTTCACCCATTTTTAAGCTATCCGTTCCTCCAAAGGAACGTTTCTCAACTTAAGTCTCTGAGCAGGCAGTAACAGAAGAAACTCAATGATAACTACCTTCTTTTTTCTTTTCTGGAGAGCAGCTATTTTCTCTTCTGTCTGTAAAATGGGATATTTTGGGTGCCTGGTTTTGATACATGATCTTATTCTATTCATGCTGCCCAACAATCTTCTTTCTTTAGATTCTTTTCGTTGGATGCGTCTCAGAACAGAGATGGAATAGCTGTTAAGGATAAAAATGCTAGAAGTGCATCAGTAATACATCGCGAAAGATTCTTTTCAGAGTTCTTACTGGGATAAGAAAGATGGCACAGAACTGAATCTGGGACAACACAACTCTTAGTGTTGAGTAACTCTTATGTACCAGAAATGCTATAAATCACACTTGTTTAAATCATTTGCTTGATAATGACATCAGAATCTTCTCAATGTATATTGGTTATCTTTCTAGCCACACTTATATATACTGTTTATAGTTATTTTTCAGTAGATATTTCTACTGTGTGCATAAACTATATTTCTACTTTGTTTTTATGTAACATCTTTAGTATTCTGAAGTTTAAGTCCTGTTTCAATTTTGGAGTTAAAGTAAACAGGTTCTCCCACCACTATATGCTACTTTCTCTTTTTCCATGATTCTTCAAATAATTCTGCAAAAAGTTTTATTGCAAGATAGGGGCTAAGTCCAATCAGTATATTAAACTCATCTGTTTTAGTTTTTGGAAGTCTGTTGAACTATAATGCTATGTCATTATCCAGGCTCTGTAATAAAAAAGAAATAATCTTACAGTTGCTTTATGCATCATTTTTATTACCTGTAGATGAATCCATTTTATTGCTTCTGTGCATATTTTAATTTACAGTAATTATTTTGATTATCACATAGCTGTAGAATAGTTGTTCTTTTGAAGGAAAACTGCAAGACAAAAACACAAAAAACAAGTAAAAAAAAAGTTTTACAAAACATGAAGAGTTATCTCCCATGAGACTGTAATTTGAATAGCAGCTCTATTGCAAATACCTCTCTTACGATGTTATTATTCATATCCTACAGTTTGATAAATTAGAAAGGAGCAGTAAATGGTGGGGAAAACCACTTTTTTGCTTTAGCTTTGTTATTAAGGATAGATGTGTTTATTATTGGGCCATTGTTTTAAATAAAGATACAGACACATTTAAACTATTGTGGTTCCTGGTGTGGTGTGGTGGGGTTCCCACCCCCCCAAATAAACTTGAATAATGTTTCAACAAATTCTAGCCAAATTCTGTGTAGCTGTCCAGTAGAAGGCAAACAATACTAGAGAGACAGTATTAGTTCTCAGTTTTTTCCCTAACTCATCTATGCAGTAACAAACCAGGGTGTAAGATTTAATAGAAGATATCTAAAGCCAAAACCCATTTAGTTAAAAGAGAATGTTTCAGTTCATGTCAGTGGACCTTGAATCAACTGTTGAAGAGTAGACATATGACTTTGTCAGAGCCCTCACATTTAAGCTGCTATCAGCAGCAGAAATTTCTTAATGCAACAATGAAGTAAGCTATTTTTCTGAAGACCTTTGAATTATCTTGAGTGATATACTACATGACTGTCATACTACAGTCACTGAGTCATACTTTCCTTAATAAGATTAGAGTTTTGCCATTATGGTCTAACAAACTATGCTATTTGTTATAGGACTTAAATACTATAAAGCATGTGTGTGCTTGTTAAAATTCCCAGAAATAAATAAATGATGGGGAATTAATTTAAGATTTATCATTCATATTAATATTTCTTTAAAAGAAACAGTGTTTTTAATAGCAGTTGTCTCCAGGTAGTAGGTGCTTTCTTTTCATCTTTTAAACCTGTGCTGTGACCTGATTAAAACATCTAGTTTTAAAAGCTAGTACTATTTTTATGGTGGAAGCCTCTTTTTACTGTGCAGCATCAGAAATGAACTTAACTAGAATCGATGGGGGAAGGGGATACCAACAGGAGAGCTGAAGGTAAGCCAAGGGTTGGCATGACATTGCCTGAGGGTGGCAATGCTAGTGGGAATATTTACACTGCTCCAGGGAGAATGGAGGGCTCAGGAGCACATCTGAAATGCTTGTACACCAACGCACGCAGTATGAGAAACAAACAGGATGACCTGGAAGCATTGGTCAGCTCCCAGAGCTACGATATCATTGGTATTATTGAGACTTGGTGGAATGAGTCCCATGATTGGAGTGCTGGGATGGAGGGCTACAGGCTGTTCAGGAGGGATAGGCAAGGCAGGCGAGGTGGAGGTGTCGCACTATATGTAAGGGAGAGGTTTGATTGTACAGCCCTAACAGTTAGCGGTGATGTGGTGGAGAGCCTCTGGGTGAGGATTAGGCGGATGGAAAACAAAGGAGATGTTGTAGTGGGTGTCTACTACTGATCACCCAGCCAGGATGATAGCACTGATGAGTTATTCTATAGGCAATTAGGAGAAATCTCTGGATCGGTAGCCCTTGTCCTTATGGGAGATTCCAACTTCCCAGACATCAACTGGGAATACCATACTGCTGTGATGAGCAGGTCTTGGAAATTCTTGAAGTTTGTGGGAGATAACTTCTTGTCACAAGTACTCTGTGAGCCAACTAGGAAAGATGCCCTCCTAGGCTTGTTGTTTGTGAATAGAGAAGGACTCGTGGGAGATGTGATGGTAAGTGGCTGTCTTGGCCACAGTGATCATGAAATGGTTGAGTTGAAAATTTTCAGTGTAATGAGAAGAAAGGTCATCAGAGTTGCTACCCTGGGTTTCAAGAGCGAAAACTTCAAGCTATTCAGGGAGCTACTTAGCAGAGTACCCTGGGAATCTGCTTTTGAGGGCTTAGGAGTCCACGAGTGCTGGTCAGTCTTTAAGAAGCACCTTTTAGAAGCACAGAAGCAGGCAATCCCATTGTGTCAAAAGTCAAGCAAGCGGGGCAGAAGACCAGCTTGGCTGAACAGGGAACTCCTCAAGGAGCTCAAGAGGAAAAAGAAATTGTATGATCTCTGGAAGCAAGGTCAGGCTTCACAGGAAGATTACAGAGCTGTGGTTCGTATATGCAGGGAGAAGACACGAAAGGCCAAAGCTCAATTAGAGCTGAAACTGGCCAGTGTTGTGTCAGACAACAAGAAGGGCTTTATTTAAGTATGTTAATAGCAAGAGGAGTTCTAAAGAAAACATTGAACCAATACTTGTTGAAGATGGTCACTTGACTAATAGGGACGAAGAAAAAGCAGAGGCATTCAATGCTTTTTTTTGCCTCAGTCTTTAATAATACTGATAGACCTCGGGCTGCCTGGTCCCCTGAGTCGGAGGACCACGAGTATGGGAACAGTGACTTTCCATTTGTGGACACTGAAATTGTAAGGGACCAGCTGTATCAGCTGAATGTTCACAAGTCCATGGGGCCTGATGGGATTCATCCCAGAGCACTGAAGGAGCTAGAGGATGTTACGGCAGGACCCCTCTCGATCATCTACCAAAGGTCTTGGGAGTCTGGGGAGGTCCCCGCTGACTGGAAGCTAGCCAATGTTATTCCAATTTACAAGAAGGGCGTGAGGGAAGACCCAGGAAACTACAGACCTGTTAGTCTAACCTCAGTACCTAGAAAAAATTATGGAGAAGATCATACTGGGTGCTACTGAAAGGCATTTAAAGAACAATGCAGTCATCAGGCACAGTCAACATGGGTTCACAAAGGGAAAGTCCTGTTTAACTAATTTGATATCCTTCTATGACAAGGTCACCCGCCTAGTGGATAAAGGGAAGGCGGTGGATGTAGTTTTTCTGGATGTTAGTGAGGCTTTTGATACTGTCCCTCACAGCATCCTTCTGGACAAGTTGTCCAACTGTGGGATGAGCAGGTTCATGGTGCACTGGGTGAAGAACTGGCTGAACGGCAGGCCTCAAAGGGTTGTAGTGAATGGGGCTACATCTGGCTGGCGACCAGTCACCAGTGGTGTTCCTCAAGGTTCAATTCTAGGGCCAGTTCTGTTCAATTCTAGGGCCAGTTCTGTTCAATACTTTTATCAGTGATCTGGATGCAAGAGTTGAATGCATTATTAGCAAGTTTGCTGATGATACTAAACTGGGAGGTGCTGTTGACTCTCTCGAGGGACAAGAGGCCTTGCAGAGGGATCTAGATAGATTGGAGCATTGGGCAATCATCAATGGCATGAAATTTAACAAGAACAAATGCTGGATTCTGCACTTGGGATGGAGTAATGCTGGACACAAGTATAGATTGGGAGAGGAGTGGCTGGAGAGCAGCTCTGCAGAAAGGGATCTGGGGGTGCTGGTTGACAGCAGGCCCAATATGAGTCAGCAGTGTGCCCTGGCAGCCAAGAGGGCAAATCGCATCCTGGGGTGCATTAAACACAGCATAACCGGTCAGTCAAGAGAGGTGATTATCCCACTGTATTCAGCATTGGTGCGGCCTCACCTTGAGTACTGTGTGCAGTTCTGGGCCCCACAATTTAAGAAGGATGTTAAGGTCCTTGAATGCATCCAGAGGAGGGCAACAAGGCTGGTGAAAGGGCTGGAAGGCATGTCCTATGAGGAGCAGCTAAGGACTCTGGGTTTGTCTAGTTTGGAGAAAAGGAGGCTGAGGGGCGACCTCATTGCTCTCTACAGCTTCCTGAGGAGGGGAAGTGGAGAGGGAGGTGCTGATCTCTTCTCCCTGGTATCCAGTGACAGGACGCGTGGGAATGGCTCAAAGCTGCGTGAGGGGAGGTTCAGACTGGACATTAGGAAGCATTTCTTTACCGAGAGGGTGGTCAAACACTGGAACAGGCAGTTAGCCGTTTTTTTAAACAGTGTTTTGTAAATGGGATGTGGACTTGTGCAATCTTCATCATGAGATTTTTTTTATACATGATGTGTTTGTAGGGTTGATTTTTTTTTAAATGAGCTAACATTGTCTTAGCTATGTTTTTACTGAAATTGGTGGAAATGTAACTAATGTATGAAAGCCAAGTTAAACTAGAATTGAGCCGTTTTGAAGATTAGAGTTTTAATCTTTGTTACTTTTTCACTGTTGACTTAATTAGGTCCTTTGACTTTAATGAGAACAAATTTGATCTGTGCGTATGTGGAAACTTGAACTTGAACTTATAAAAAGAAATCATCAAATGCTCATGGATTTTTTTTTTTCTTTGGATTGCTGGATGCTTTTTCTGCTATGAGATTAGTCAAGTCACTAGTCTGCATTTAGATTAATAAATAATTTAGAAAAAACATACTAGATCAAATTTTTAAACAGAGTTAAGCATTAACACTCCCAAAAGTTATTTTGAAAATTGTGCTTCTGAAAAACGTTGTCTTTAACTTACTTCTTACTACTTTGGGAGTACTAATTGTCACTTCTGTTCGGTTTTGCCTTTCAAGGTATCCAGAGAATGGCATAGTAGAAATGGACACCAAAAATCTTCGACCACGAGCAAGAACCATTCTGAAGTGGAGTGAACTAAACGTGGGTGATGTGGTGATGGTTAACTACAATGTTGAGGCTCCAGAAGAAAGAGGATTCTGGTTTGATGCAGAAATTACCTCTCTGAGAGAAATTTCAAGGACTAACAAAGAGGTTCATGCTAAAATTCTGCTGGGGTAAGATTTCTTTGGCTAATATGGAAAGTCTGCATTCTTAAACAAGCAAACAAAATGTAAAGCTTTTAGTTCGTGTTTGCTACTCATCATTAGATTAACTTTAACATACTGTATTTCCACAGCTGAGTCAGGTCTGGGGTTCAGGTGTGAAGGAAATTCCTTTAGAACCTTTGATATGTGCCTTAATTCCCATAGCAGAGTCTGTCATTTCTCAGTAGATCATGATGAACATGCTGAGACGATACTCGCCTGATCAGACTGTCCTTTTTTATTGTTAAGTCATGGAAGCACTATCTGGACTTGTTAACCAATCATCACATCCCATGTCTGCTTCCCCCTCTATGCCAGTTCCATCCTTGGTGTGCACGGGACCCAGAAATACCATATAAGGCAATACTAGCCCCCTATTTCCACCCTTGCTTATGCAACTCAGTGGGGGAAAGGGTGGTCATCTTGTCATGGCGGCATAAGGCCAAGACCGATGTCAATGCCTCCCACCTCCCCAAGGGTGTCAGGTGCGGAGGGGAGTTTGGTCATGGAGTGATGAAGGGTTAGAATCAAGGCAGTCAATAAGGTGGTGCGTTGAGAAACCATCAGAATAACGCGAGCCAGAAGCCAAGTATGAATATATAATATGATGACTAGAACAAGTAAGAAACCGCTCAAAATAAGGATAACAACTAGGGGAATGAAGTGGGACATCCCCATAGCTGTGGCAGATCATCCTAGAAGGGATTCCCACCAATTATATTTGACTATTTTTTGAACACATTCCAGGATTTGTTTTATCTCTGTGATATCATGGTGGACAGCTATTAAAATTTGTTGTGCCTGCTCCTTTGCCTGTTTCAACAGTTGATATAAGTCTTCATGTTGCAAAACCCATTCAATCAGAGACAAATTCATATCAATAGGGGTAGGGGTGATGTGGTGGTAGAGGGTATAGTTAGTTGACAGTACTTGATAAATGATAATTGGGGCAGTATAGTTAAAATCACATCCAGATAGGGTTGTAAAATAACAGGTACATAGATTAACTAACATAAAGTATGCTTATATGTAGTCAATATATACAGAAGGACATGAAGATCATAAAGATACACAGCTGTTCCAGACATAGACGAGTATGATCTCAGTTCACTGGGGTCTATTGAGAAATGACAGAAAGGGGAATTAAGGCATATATGAAGGGTTCTAAAGGAATTTCCTTCACACACGATCTCCAGACCTGGCTCAGGGATGCAAGCTTCAATGTCAACCGATTGCCATCCTTTCGTTCCTTGCCAGGCCCATTGTTGATGATCCACGGGATAGATCATGGATCTGGCAATATTAAAATAGTGGATTCCATGAGCCAGATTTTCCCATTTGTCCTGAAAATTTAGTGAACCAAGAGTCATAGAAAATTGGGATTTCTTCTTCGGAGTAGCAGGATGTCAAAGGAGGCAATCTGTAAGAAAAGAACAAAATGCATCCTGTCTAGGCTACAAGCAAAGCTAAGACAATGTTAGCTCATTTAAAAAAAAATCAACCCTACAAACACATCATGTATAAAAAAAATCTCATGATGAAGATTGCACAAGTCCACATCCCATTTACAAAACACTGTTTAAAAAAACGGCTAACTGCCTGTTCCAGTGTTTGACCACCCTCTCGGTAAAGAAATGCTTCCTAATGTCCAGTCTGAACCTCCCCTCACGCAGCTTTGAGCCATTCCCACGCGTCCTGTCACTGGATACCAGGGAGAAGAGATCAGCACCTCCCTCTCCACTTCCCCTCCTCAGGAAGCTGTAGAGAGCAATGAGGTCGCCCCTCAGCCTCCTTTTCTCCAAACTAGACAAACCCAGAGTCCTTAGCTGCTCCTCATAGGACATGCCTTCCAGCCCTTTCACCAGCCTTGTTGCCCTCCTCTGGATGCATTCAAGGACCTTAACATCCTTCTTAAATTGTGGGGCCCAGAACTGCACACAGTACTCAAGGTGAGGCCGCACCAATGCTGAATACAGTGGGATAATCACCTCTCTTGACTGACCGGTTATGCTGTGTTTAATGCACCCCAGGATGCGATTTGCCCTCTTGGCTGCCAGGGCACACTGCTGACTCATATTGGGCCTGCTGTCAACCAGCACCCCCAGATCCCTTTCTGCAGAGCTGCTTTCCAGCCACTCCTCTCCCAATCTATACTTGTGTCCAGCATTACTCCATCCCAAGTGCAGAATCCAGCATTTGTTCTTGTTAAATTTCATGCCATCGATGATTGCCCAATGCTCCAATCTATCTAGATCCCTCTGCAAGGCCTCTTGTCCCTCGAGAGAGTCAACAGCACCTCCCAGTTTAGTATCATCAGCAAACTTGCTAATAATGCATTCAACTCTTGCATCCAGATCACTGATAAAAGTATTGAACAGAACTGGCCCATAAAAAAAGTATGCTCCCATTCCTGATATGAGACTTGTGCACCTTGCCACCCCTTGCTACCAAAATGAGGATTGCCTTTTCAGGAATGCCCAGGGCCAAATAATCTTTCCATGCTTCAAGGTGTTTTGGGTCGGGGCCCTTTTGCACAGGCTTAGGGGGATTTTTAACTACCTGGACACAAGGGGGTTTGGTGGTAACTATAGCTGCATCTTCAGGCAGATGGGAAGAAAACAGAACGGGCATAGCAGAAACTACCTCTTATAATACCTGGGTGCTGCACCTATAAAGCAAGCACCCATTGACAATAAATGGGCTCTGAGTGGATCAGGACCCTTTTTGACTAGTGGGTGCCACTGAGTCTCAGTGGGACATCCCCATAGGTCTTCCTTTATCACAGAATCACAGAATCGTATAGGTTGGAAAAGACCTTTAAGATCATTGAGTCCAACTGTAAACCTAACACTACCAAGACCACCACTATACCATGTCTCTAAGCACCTCATCCAAACGTCTTTTAAATGCTTCCAGGGATGGCAACTCAACCACCTCCCTGGGCAGCCTGTTCCAATGCTTGATAACCCTTTCAGTGAAGTAAAATTTCCTAATATCCAGTCTAAATCATAGGGGCTACATCATAGGGGCTACATCTAAAGTGCAATTGATAACCAACCTATCTATGTGGAGTAGGAAAAAGAGAAAGCCTTGATGCTGTATAAGCACTGCTCAGCAGTAGCCAAAACACTGGTGTGTTATCAACGCTGTTTTAGTCACAGATCCAAAGCACAGCACCATGCGGGATGCTATGAAGAAAATTAACTCCATCCCAGCCAGCCCCAGTACACCTGTTTAATTTTAGGAACTTGGGTATAGTTCTTCAGAAATTCAGTAGTTTTTTGCAGAAATCCCCATGACAACTTTAAATAGGCTGTGACATCATTGCTTATTTTCCCCATCTTAAAGAATGCAGTCTTTACAGTTTCCTTGAAGAATTCACTGCTAGCCTTCTCCTCTCTTGCTAGCTTTCTTTGTCCCTTTGACACAGAGTCCTTTTCTTACCATATCATATTCACAAAGGAACTGAAGGCAGTTGGATTCAGTCTGTTGTCTCCAACTCTGTAGGAGGATGGAGACACGGGGATGCATGTGTTACCAAGAGTGAAACTGATGTTACAGTGTAACTTGAAGTGAACATTTCTTTTTAGCTAAGAAAAAGTTTGCTTTAGTGGTGGCACCTCCTAAATTTCACCACAACAAACAGTATTGTAATTCTAAAAATGTTTTCCTTAAAATGATTTTAACCATTCAGATTTTAGAATGCTTTGTATTGTAAGAATGGAGGAATGTTTAATTTTTATGAACATTTCTAATGTAGGACATGATTGATTGGGAGAGAATGGCAGAATATTTTTATGATGAGCCACAATTTAATATTTTGCTTACGTACCAGAAATAGTTGCATTTTTTAAATGTGGAAGATGTTGAGTTGGTAGCTTTTGCAAGCATATGCAAATCTTTTTTGAGTATTGCTTTTAAATTTAGGTTTACAGGAGTGATTTAGATGAAATATTTCAGTGTATTATGGCTTCATATGATTCAAAATGTAGAGGAGGCATATGAATTCATTTTGGAGACAGTTGTCATTTAAGAAAAACCACCCTCAAATCTAAAACAAGACGTTGAAAAGGAAGTTTGAATTATTAACCACAAACTTAGCAAGGGAGAAGTATTCTTTAAAAGAAAAAACAATCCAGAGACCTCAAGATCATAGGATAATTCAGGTTGGAAGGAGCCTCAAGAGGTCTCTAGTCCAACTTCCTTCTCAAAGCAGGGTCAGCTATGATGTTAGACCAGGTTGCTCAGGGCTTTATTCAGTCTGGTCTTGAAAACCTCCAAGAATGGAGACTGCACAACCTCTCTGGATGCCTGCTCCACTGCTTGACTGTCCTTATGGTTTTTCCATGATATTTATTGTAATGCATTTAATATGTGTATGACATTTGATGAACTGCAGAAATGGACTTCATGACCTTCTGCAAAACAAAACTGTCCAGAGGTTGATTTATATGAACCTCAGGTATGAACCTCTGATTATTGATAATGTTTTTAAAACTGCTCTTTGGGGTGGATTTTTTTTTTTGTGGCAAAGGTTCTTTTGTTCCCTCCCTCCCTCCCTCCCCCATTAAAATGGGTTAACCAGTATATGCTTTATATTGGCAAAACCAGTTAGATATTTCAGGTGGTGTCTACATTATCTAATAAAAACTCTTTATTTCAGTTAGAAATTTTATGGTTCAATTTTTAATTTTTTTTTAAACCTAAGTAACCTGATAGTTATGTTTAAATTTTGAAGATGGTAAGTAGGTATGACTCCCCATAGAATTCTTATTTCACTACCCTCTGGAAGAAATTTGAAAAAGCCACAATAGAGAAATACTGTATTCCAGGATGGTGAATTTATTTGGCCAAATGAAGTCCATTTTCTAAGTAGAATCTTATTTATTTCAATGAGTATTCTGCCTGACTAAGTGTTCAGGCTTCATTGATGTGTTAATAGCTTATACATGTGGCCAATCAACTATGACAGTATGCAGAAAGCAAAATTTTCTGAGCCCTGATGTTTCTTATGATTCATCAGGTATAATTCTGAGTCACCTGAATTACCCCAGTCATTCATCTCAAATAATGGTAAAAGTACAAGAAGTACAACTTCCTGGAATTGATAAACTTGTGTAAAGAATATGCTTCAACAGGAATTACTTTATTTCAGGTATTTGGGTTTGTAAAATCAATCCTTTAGTGTTAGTGTTAGTTATTAATTCTTTTCAATAAAACCTGTAATTTATCATGAGAGACTTATTTTTAGGTGATTAATTATTTGTGAACTACTTAAGAAAAAAACTTGACAGGCAGTAAAGGGAGGCAGAACACCTACAGTTGTTCCATTCACTGACTCTTTCTCTCTTCAATATTAAGTTTAAGAGGGCTTGAATGTTCGATTCAAAATAATACAACTTTTTATTGATCTTTATTGCTTTTGACAAAGGTGTCATTGAGTTGCTGGCACAATGACAGGAAATAACAAGGGCATGTATGTTTACACTGTATATAGTGATGGTGTAGAGTCAGTAAAACTTGTGATGAGGAAAATATATTTTTTACTGTATTTTTGATGTGCATATCTGTTATGTGGTATTTCTTTACTCATTTCTCAGTCAAACCCTAGTGGAAAAGTCTTGAAAATTTGTCATCATTACTTCATTTTTTGGAAACCAAGATAAATTAGAGAACATTATCAAAGAGAAGAGCGAAACTGAACAAAGACCCCCCAAAAAATCATTGCAACAGTAGATCTAACCATATATTAATAATTCTCATTTGTTCTATATCTACACTGCAATTAGAGGTTGTAATTGTAGTGTTTCTAAAGCCTATCTGAACCGGACTTAATGCAGCTTAAATACAAATATCAGCAAAGCTGTGATGCTATAAGCACAGATCAAGTCTGCCCAAGACTGTAGGACTCTTATGACTCCAATCATACTTCATTATTTTTAGTTCAGATGAGTCATTCCTGTTTCTCTGATACCCCAGAGAACTTGCCAACTCAGTTTACAGTATCTCTGAAATTCATCTATTCTTCCTTTCTTTGGGAAGTATTTCTTTCATGGTGAAAGCAATTATTAGTAATTAGGGTATTATTATTTTTCTCTCTGAACTTTCAAGGAAGCATATATGTGCCTGTTGGTGGAGGGTCACTGTGAGACAAACCTCTCATATTTTATCCAGACTTCGGTAGCTGGCTGACAATGAGAGTCACAATACCAAAAAAGTTCAAATGCTGCTTTGTCTTTGTTGTTTGCTAGACTTCAAGGTTGATGAACTCTCACTTTTTCTTCACTCAGTTAATATATTAAGGCGTTTAGAGGTTTGAATTTAGCAAGGGCCTCGCTCAATACCATGAGTTGTCTTATTTAAATATTTGGATTAATTCAAGGCTAACAGTAAAATCAGTTCACTACAGATTCATTATACATCTTTCTCCAAGCAAATATATTATGAATTTGAGAAATTCATTAGAGTAGCAATAATGGACGGTAGTAGTAAGGTGTCATGGTTTAGCTTCAGTCGGCAACTAAGCACCACACAGCTGCTCGCTCACCCTCCCTCCCCAGTGGGATGGGGGAGAGAATCGGAAGAGCAAAAGTAAGAAAATTTGTGGGCTGAGATAAGAACAGTTTAAGAATAATAATAATAATTGTTATTAATAATATCAATATTATTAATAATAATAAATTGTAATGAAAAGGAAAACAACAAGAGAGCAAGAGAGGAACAAAACCCAGGAAAAAAAAACAAGTGATGCAACTGCTCACCACTGGCTGACCGATGCCCAGCCAGTCCCCGAGCAGCGATCGCTGCCCCCCAGCCAACTCCCCCCAGTTTATATACTGGGCATGACATCATATGGTTTGGAATAGCCCTTTGGTCAGTTTGGATCAACTATCCTGGCTGTGCCCCCCTCCCAGTTTCTTGTGCACCTGGCAGAGCATGGGAAGCTGAAAAATCCTTGACCAGTGTAAACATTATTTAGCAACAACTAAAACATCAGTGTGTTAACATTATTCTCATACTAAAATCCAAAACACAGCACTATACCAGCTACTAGGAAGAAAATTAACTCTATCCCAGCCAAAACCAGGACATAAGGATCTTGAAATATGTCATAGTTTTATACTTTAATAATCTGTTAGTTCTACAGATTGTGTTGGGCTTTCTGCTCTTAATCAGTGCTTTTCCAAGCATTTTTGCATTTTGTAGATCGCTATCTTTTTATTGTGTTTTTACATTTAACCTGATGGATTTTGAGCCTTTCTATCTTCCTCATTTAGACACAACTTCTGCTTTTTGTAGGATGCTTTCTTGCTTCTTGTAATTTCCATTTCTCTGCCGTTTAGCCTTGCTTGGATTCCTTTTACTCACTCTTGATATTTTGATAGGTGGTGTACATTTGTTCTTAGTGTCAAGCATGTTGTCTAAGTAGTCTTCGCACTGCCCGTACAGATTTTACTTTTAATTATTTTTTTGAGGAAGCTTTTGTATTTCTATTTAATTTTCCTTTTTGAAATTGAACATAACTTGGCTTTTCTTGCTCTTGCAAAGATACTGAATTTAAGTACATCATTACAGAGCAACGGAATAATGCAATGAACCAGGTGTTGCATAGTGGACCAAGTCACTCAGGACCAAGTCAAGAGTTCTTCAGCTTTTGTGGATTCCTGGCTAGCTGCTCCAAGGAACCATCATTGGCAGTGTCTAAAAATTTAATCTTGACATCGGGTCTAGTACCTGATCTAGTACTGTTATGTTTCCTTTCTTCTTAGTATGTCTGATGGCCTTCAACATCTCGTAGTTGCTATTATCATGTTGTTTGGGTGCACAATAATGCAGTCCTAATGCTATATTTTTTTCTATTTAGACCTGGAATTTCAGTTTCTATAGATTTTCTTACTGGTGTTTATACATATTCATGTGGTATAATTCCATATCCAAGATAATATCTTTCTTTCATCTAACACCTTTGGTACTTACTGCTTGAGCTTTGAAGACACATTTTTGTTGAGATGCAGAATGTTACTTCTGGTTCATTTCTCAAAATAGCTCTCATAACATAGTGGCATGTGGTCTAACAATTTGCTGAAACATTCTTGACCAACTCTATTAAAGTTCACTTGTCAAAAAAAACCTGTCTATAGACTTCTTGCACACACACGTAGCTTATTTCCCTATAGGTAACAAAGCTTCTTAAAGGGAATCCTTGATTGATGTGATTTAGAGCCACTCATCATTGTGATTATCTCCTGTCCCAAGGTCCTAGTTGAGATACAGTAGCTAAATTCAGCATCTAAGTAATCATAAACAGCAAGGTTGGAAAGGACTGAATGAGTTCCTCTTAGACCATTCTTTAAGATAAACTGTACCTGTTGTTATTTCTGAAAGGCATTTGTCTAACCTGTTACTAAAGACATCCTTTTCTTGTCCCCTCTTTCTTCTTTCCCTTCTCTCCTCCAGCCAAAAATTCCATTTTACTAGCTACTAGGAAAGTCTCATTTGTAGCTGCAATGCCTGATTTATGCTGAAATTGTCAATACAGTTTATTTCTCAACAAAATTTTATGTTACTAGTTTAATACAGTATGCTTCAGAATTTAAATAGATGCTTACTAATGGCCAACAATTTATTGAATTTGTGTCTGTTTTGACTTTTCCATATAGATCTGCCTAAAGTTTAAGATATATTTATATTTCTATATTTTGCATTATACACACACAAACACACGTGCGTGCACATGGACACAAATATGCATGTATACATATATACTTTCAATTCAATATACTTTCAATTCAAAGTTTCCTGTTATTTAGAAGGAAAATGAGGCATAACTGTGTGTTGGTTTAAGACAAAATTGCTGTTGTGGTGTGTATTATATTAGAAGTATTCTTAGAAGAATCAAGCTGGACAATGAAACATTGTGTTGGGATGTTCTTTATCTGTGCCACTAACTAGACTGTACACTGTGTTTTGATTTTGCTACATTAGAGCACTGCATTGAATTTTGTTTGTGAAGTCAATAAAAACTATTTTATCATTGATAAAACAGATGCCAGTTAACTATATTACTTTGCTTAGGGTTTGCCAATTATAGAGGCTAAGACTGATAAACAGAGTTCAATGTAATTTATTATATTTTTATTTTTCAGAGGCCCAGAAGATGCAATAAATGACTGCAGAATCCTTTTTATAGAGGAAATGTACAAGATCGAAAAGCCAGGAGCTTATCCACTGACATTTGGAGATGGAGATTTCAAAAGTATGCTTTTTTAATTGTATAATTAAGACTGTTAGTTAAATATTTGAATGGCATTTAAAAAATTAAGGGATCAGAGCACAGAATTAATTTAATTAAGGTTTCTTTTGTGTGTAATAAAAGAATTGTTATTACACAGATTTTTGGTTTGAAGTTGTTACTATAATGTAACTTTATTACATGGCATATTGGAATAAATTTTTGATGTAATATATCAACACATTAGTGCTATGAATATAATCTCATAAGCAGGTAAATGGCTGATATTTTAGATGATCTGTATGGAGTGAGTTCATAGTCTGAGATAAGTTCCTAGGCAGGTATCCGAATCACAAAACTTACTATCATAATTGACATCTCATTTGAATTCTTAACAGATGCAAAAGACTGAAAGAGTCAATACTGCGATCTTTAACCCTGGCATTATCTAAGAATGAAAAATCATTAGCTGTGTAGAGCAAGAAAGTGTCAAGCTTGCTAGAACTATGAAAAAAACAGATATATTTGATTTTAGATTATTATTTGACCACTTATGTCCTTCTGAACACTAAATACACCATGTCTCCTCCCTGCCCCCCCGAAAGGGCAGTTCTCTAAAAAGCAGTTTAACATTGTATCCTAAGTTTAAAAATATGTGAAAGTTAAAGAACAGGAGTTATAAGACAGTGTTTATAATGGGAACACTGAGAGGTTGATCTGTGGCATTATTGATAGATATTATGAATTTTAAAAGAAGCAAATTTATTGCAGTTTAGTTTTCATTTATAATCTAAGGCTAATATTTGTGTCATCATATGTAGGTGTCATTAATACACAAGACTTTATTTGCAGTGTACTATTAAATAAATGATGTCATATTAAAAATGTGTTTTTTAAAAAAGCAAATTCCATTTGCAAATGTATTCATAAAAGTAGAAATGTAATTTTCAATAAATGAAGGCATTTCAAGCAATTTATTTTTTTCATTATTATTTATTTTTCTCAGATTAGTCAATGAAAACTAACCATCCATTCCATTTATGTTCTCTTAGTCACTTTAAGGGTGATTCTCAACATTTTAAAATAATATTTTTGTGATAAACTGACAGTTTGAGAAATTTTTAAATTTAGAGATAGTGTAAAACCAAGTTATATTTGCTTTGCATTTATGTACCTAATTTATATATAGAGAGAGTATATCTCTAGTTTACAAAACTGATTTTGCAGGGTATGTAAATTTGTCATGCTTTATTTAATTACATACACCCATACAGTGCAGTGGAATTAAGTTTAAAGTTCTGTTTTATGTAAATGATTACTTTATCACTAACTTTAGGTCATGGATTAGGCTTCAGGCCTTATTTATTTTACATTCTATATTTTCCTGCACTGGGTTCCTGTTTTATTGTATAAGAATCAAGTTTTCAGTTCCTACTCATTTTCAGTTACTACTGTCACGTCTTATTTCTTTAATTGTCTCCTTATTTGTAACCTGTTCTCAAACCTCTCACATAATTGATATCTTTGTATAAATCTGCACCTATATGGTTTTTATGCAATTCTTGATCCCCTTTTCATTTCTTTCAAGATTATTTTTTACAAACCATCATAATTAAGCGTAACACAACAATATTAACTTACATTTTAACCTCAAAGATTTAATTGTTAATTTACTGCTGGCTATGTAACTTTATTCCTTTGTCTTCATCTACTTTTTTTCCCCCAAAGTCCAGCTTCCTCACCACACTGTTTACTTCATTTTCTCCTGCTGTTATTCTGATCTTTTTTTTGTAAGCTGTCCTGAATTTGTTCTGTGAAACACAATGCACTATAGTTTTCTTATTGCTTATGGCTCAACTGATTTCTTTGTTGCTCCTCTGTATTTGCCTCCCTAGTCCTACTTTACATTTAAAAATTAGCCATCTAAATACATACAGCTCGCTCACTTAGTTTATTTGTATGCTAAGAAAAACAGTACACTGGTATTTTTAATAACAGTAGCTAGAATTCAAAGAGAATGAATTGGCCTGAAATGCTCCATGAGTTTGTTATGGAGCAGGGTCAGAGAATGTGCTGAAATTAAGAGCTCTAGAACATATTTTAGATGCTTTTATACAAAACAGAACTGGTCATCAGCATGTTACTTTAACTTCCATCAGAATCTAAATTTGTACTACAAACATTAGATAAGTTTTTTCCTACAAAAGAAGGGAATATGAAAGAATGTATGCAACTAAATTTTACAGTGGTGGTAGGGGTGAACAGGCTCATCTCTATCCGAACAACAGTGCAAATAAAATCAATGCAATTTGAGTTATTAAACCAGTTTAAAATAGAAATGGGAAAAGGATGTTTTCTGGCCCAGTCCTTCCCCTTCCTCTCGCTGAGTTTGCTTTGAGGTTCCTCTGTTAGAGGACATGAGGAAACTCTTGCAAATTGATTGTTATCAGTAATAAAAATGGCTATATATTTCATTTTTCTCATCTATCTTAAACTTTTTATTGTATCCTTTTACCTTTGTCCTAAAGTAATAGTAGTAACAGGAGCCAAATGTTATCTAGTAGGCCTCAAGATATATCACTTCTTTTAAAAGTAAGAAAAGGCTATTCTTAATTTATAGCATTTCTGACAGTCTAGAGCTACTTGGGAGCGTCAGAAAACAGTTCTGTTTATCCAAGTGAATGATATAATTAAATATTGCAGTAGTTCCAGAGAACCAGAAGATCAAGTTGTAAACTTCATAGGATGGTTGAAGAAAATGTGATATGGGGAAAAGAGAAGCTAATTTAAACTTTGACTCATACTACTCATTTGTCCATTATTATCAAAGGTGTCTTGGTTCTCTAGCTCAGTGGATGCCAAAGTGGGGTGCATGCACCCCAGGGGGTGTGCAAGACAATCCATTGGGGTGCAGGGAAAAAATAATTTTTGTACTGTTGAAAAATAAAATAAAATAAAATAAAATAAAATAAAATAAAATAAAATTTTAAATAGTGTTTATTTCATCTTTATCTCATCCTTTTTTAATTTCTTCTTTTGTGTATGTTTTATAATGTACATAATATATTAGTAGAGTAGTACATGTATATAATTTATAAATAAATATACATATACTGAGGGTGCATGCTCAAAAGTTTTTTACTGATGGGATGCGCAAACAAAAAAATTTTGAGACCACTGCTCTAGCTTCCTGCTTCCAACCCAAACTCTCAAACAATCATTCCAGTTCCTCCTTGTCCTCTGATTCAAGGCCCATTTCTTCACTGAAGTAAGAAAAATGTTCCTTCAGCTGTCTGGAAGTGTTCTGGTCATCACATTACTTATAGTTGTTGTTATTATTATATCCTGTATCACATCATCATAGTTTAGTTTGTCAGATTCACTTCCGTAGCCTTCCTTATGGTTTTCACATGGAAATACTCACTCCAAAATTGTTTTCCTTTAATGCTATAGTTCTTTGAGCTGTGGTCAAGTGCTCTTAAGTCTTCTCTTCCTTGTTTCAGACTTCTTTCAGACACTTTCTGTAATAGTTAATTCTGCTACATCTATTCAATTTGCCTACTCTCTCCTTTGCATCTAATATAAGACTATTAAATGTTCTCCTTTTTCTGTAAAGGCATTTCTTACCTTAGCTGAGGAACCAGTACCTATGCTGTTACTATATGAAGGATACGTTGGTCCAAATTCCCAAATGAGCAGAAACAGAAGGGTAGCATTAATTCCATTTCTGTAAAAAGAAACTGTATGAAAATTGGTGATCTGGGATCATCTGTCGTCCTTGATTAATAATTCTTATATCCACCTGGATATTAATTTTTTAGAGGGATGGAGTTTTTCTGAGTTGTAATTTGCTCTTCATAGGTCTTAAGCTATCCATTTAGAATTTATTAATATCTACATTTAAGAAAACTCCTGCTGAAGAATGCGCCAAGATCTGATCTGTAGGAAGAGTATACAGGTGGAGTAGTGGTGGTGAGGAATCAGAGAAGCTGCTGATTGGTCACTTTCATTGTTGCTTGTACATGCGGCAGAAGAAATTCCATTAGTCCAGGGAGTCAAATGCCTCATTATAAAAGCATCATTTTCAAATAGGGACAGTGCTCATATGTGTAAAGAATTGAGTCCTATTGATGTAGTAATGCATAAAAGCAGTAATTTGGTCATTTTACAACACTAATGTAGGCTGATCCAAGTGCTTAAGTTTCAGTAAACCAACATAATTAAATGTATTCTTTCATTTGGCTGTTTGAATTAAGAGGAAAAAATGATTTATTACTAAGAATAAAGATGAAACTTGTCTATTTTTTCAGATTTAAATAAAAATTATCTTGAATTGATGAAATTAGAATATAACTGTATTATTCTTTATTTATCAACCCTGTGCCTTTTTTTAAATTACAACACTATAAAGGACTGTAATTTCACAGTTGTGTTCAAGTCCTTCTACAGACAGTCCTGCCAAGGCAACTTGCAGAACAATATATTCTCATGACCTAGTCCATCAAAATGAGTCTATTCATTCACATTAATAAGTGCTAAGTCTTCATAAAATGAGTCAGTTATTATAATGGACTCAGAGCAGTCAAGCTGCCAGTGAATTATGTTGCCACTGTTTGAGTATGTAGAGCTATTTTCTTTCTTTTTTACATACCCCACGCCCCCATCCCCTGATAGCCAGGGTAGCAGAGCAACAGGCTAGATTGCAACCTAACCTGGAAAATGACAATGACCTTTTCATAAATGTGAGGCTGAAGAACACAAGTTGATATTGACAGTAGCTGCTTAGTCATGTAGTAATACATAAGTGTTATATAGGTATAAACTGCTCCTGTTGGCTTGATCTTTTTAAACCCAGACTTCATTGTAATAGCAAAGCTACTACATCCATGGCATGTTCATGTGGGCACACACATATATATTATTCTGCCATTATGCTGTATTTATAAATCTGAAATCAGTTTTCTAAGACCTGTGGCTTTTTATCTTTTTTCATAGGAAAGAGTGGCCCTGAATGCAAGCACTGCAGGGCTGACCCAGATAAGGAATGTCGCTTTTGCTCCTGTTACTTGTGTGGTGGAAAACAGGATGCTCACATGCAACTCCTTTGTGATGAATGTAATATGGCTTATCATATATACTGCCTGAACCCTCCCTTAAGCAAGATACCAGAAGATGAGGATTGGTAAATATACAAGGATGATTTACTTATGTATATTCCCATTCTACACAAGGTACCTCTTTGTTATTTGCAACTAGAGGAATTACTGAAGAGCTTTTATATTTCTGGTATGTTTTTCATCCTTGCACTGTATGTAAACATATTTACATTTTATGTTAAGATTCTATTTATAAATATAATTCATAAACTATTGGTATTGAGTATTATTGATCATTACAGAATTTCAGAAATTAGCTTGTTCAGTTTATGACCTCTGTGACATTAACTGATGTTATTAGACTTAATTAGCACCACCTACAGTGGTGCTTCCCCAACCTTTTGTTTGTTTTATTTGGGCTTCATCGTTGCTTCTCCTTTAATCCTTTTCTTTCCCCTCAGTCTCAGCCCTTGTTGCTGCCTCCTTGCCCTTCCCTTATCCTATAGCTGCCTCATTCATTTTTTCTGCTGTGAGAAAACCACTACATTACTCCTCCCCATTTCCAGTAACTCTAGCACCACCAGCAAGAAAGCCAAACTAGTAGGCCTTGGTGGACTCAGCTAACTCCATTCTGAGCTGACTGCATGGAGCCAGCATCAGCCCATTGAAGCTTATCATCTCGAGCTCCATGCCACATCTCACCTGTATCAGTTATGTGCAACTCATACCATTTGTACTTATAACCTGCTTGTAAAATATATTAAATGCTAATATTTTATAAGTGACTTATAAATAGAACTTTAGAATTAAGTTTTCCATTATGAATACATCAATAGATGTCTATGGACATGTTTTAAAGAAAAACTTTGAACTGCACTTTGTGATAGATTTTAGTGGAACTACACACTTCAAATAAAATATTTTAAGTACTTTAGAAGTTTTAACATTCTGTGGAAGTAAATAACTTAGTGTACTATATTACATCAGCTGCCTCATATTGAGTAAGTTTGTTTATAGTTCAGTGTCTAATGCTCTACCTTTTTTCCTGGGGTAATATATTTCAGTTTCCCCAGACTCCAGTTATATTTATACCTATGTGCAACTTCAATTATGACATTTGGGGGGGGGGAGTTAATTGTGTATATGTGCACACTGAGATGCTTCTGCTGATTTAAAAGGAAATAGACATTTCCTTTTGAATATCCTGAACTGAAAAGAATTTTACTCATATTTGATCTGTTTGGAGAAACTGCTGAATTTGAACACTATCTAGAAAATATTTTCAATGAGTTGTTGGGACTAAATATAGCAATTATTGTCTGTGTGCTTCCCATTTCTTGTATATGCAAAATGATTGTGTACACAGGTATATATAATCTTTATTCAGCAGTCTTTGTTGGGCAGCATGTGAATCCCAGCTATCCCCAGGTTCTCTACTTTTGTGCACAGAAGACTAATCTGCCCCAACAACCATTCATTTCCTACTAATTGCTTATGGAAATGAGCTGAAGATCTTAGTGCTTCCAAATCATGTGTTGGAAAGTGTTCTCTGCTATAGCACTTCAGAGTTGGTCACGGTCCTTAAACAGTGTTCTTTTGTGACTGTGCTTGACTTTTGGGTATAACAACTGAGAAGTTTTTTGACTACAGTCATCCAGAATATTAAAGGGAATATTATTTAGGATCTGTCCTCTGACAGTGCATCCATTCTTCTTCAGGTCCCCTTACTCCTAAAAGACTCTATACCAGTACTCCAGCAGCAAAAAGTAATTTTATGTTCCAATATTAATCACAACAAGGTTACAAAAAAGAAAATATACATGCTCCAAGTTTAATTTTTTAAAAAAGAACAACCCTCAAAACATGTTTGAACAGGAAAGAACATAGCCTGAATGTCAATGTCCAGGTGGAGTTTGCCTAGTGGAAAATTATGGAAAATTTCTTCTTTACCTTTAAATTGAACAGGTATGATTTGGAAATGATTGTTTTAGTCTATATTTTTCAATTTTTAGAAATTTAGAATACTTTTACATTATTTCTTGGTTTTGGTGTAATAAGCTGCTTTAAGAGTACCAAGACCCCAAGTGTTAAACTGAATTATGAATTGTGACTGTGTTCTGCAATAAGTATCTGTATGAATTCTAGGTTGCAAATAAAAACATGATTTGAGGTAGCTCCCATCTTCTTAGAGGGTTTAGAGGATGTACACAGGCAATTCTTGTGAAATATCTGTACACAGTGACTTGTTGCCCTATGGTAACTAGTTCTGTTCATACTCAAAGATAAAAAGTATGTAGTAAAAGTAAGGCATTAGTAGTAGTAGTAATCTAAATATATTGTTGTTATTATTATAGATCAGACTTCTTCCACTAGTGACTTTTGGACCAAACTCAGCCCATGGAAGCCAGAAGCAATGGCAGTTGCCTTTGCCTTGGCACTCCTGGAGTGGGAAAAAAGTGCTGTTAGAAGCAATAGAAGGATCTGTGTGCTCCCTTCCTCCCTTTGCCTTAGCCACCGTTTCCTACAATCTCCTATCCTTTTTCTACTGTAATGGTTTTACGGTGGCTGGAATGAGTCCCAATGCCATATGAGGCAAAGAAATATATAGAAATGGAGTTTAATACTCTTCCCATTTGTTGAGTACTGAGTCACATCCCTGATGCCTTAGGCATGATGGGGTAGGATAAGGATGCATGTGTACATGTATGCATGTTTTGTGGTACCCTAGGGCTGTTCCACATCCAGCTGTCTGAAGTGAGATTTGGTGCAGTAAAAGCAGATGATGAGTGGGCAGGATGTGGAAATTAACCATGAGCATTAGTCAGCAGTATACTCTAATCTCATTTCTCCTCTCCCCTATGTGATCTGAACAAGCAAGGAAAGGAAGAGAAAATGAGGAGGGAATACAGGAAACGTGGGGACCTCTCGTACATCGCATGAGAAAAGAAGAGTGAAATGTTTCGCCTCTACCACCCTACTTTAAAAAAAAAGTCTTGTTTTAGAAGTGAACAGTATTTGTTCTTGTTGAGTTTATTTTTTCAACCTGAGTCCTCAGCTTTTAAAAACTGTCATATATTTGCTAGCTTCAAAATATTTAGTCAGGATGAACAAATTTGACACTATTTTGCTTAGAAGAAATGTATTGCCATTATTACTAAGTAATAAAGAATTTACTGAAACTTTTATTTTAGGTATTGTCCTTCATGCAAAAATGATTCTAATGAAGTTGTAAAGGCTGGAGAAAAACTCAAACAGAGTAAAAAGAAAGCAAAGATGCCATCTGCCAGTACTGAAAGCCAGAGAGACTGGGGCAAGGTAGAGTGTATTTTAATTTAAAAATAGCTCACCATTCATGTATGTGTTACATCTTTAGCTACGTTTACATATGCATTACACAAAATTCAGTACAGGATTGAACAGACTGTAAAGCAATGTCGAATCCTGTACACTATCTACTGAAAGTTAAAACATCTGAAGAATTATTAAGATGACTAGAGGTAAATAAAGAAATGAAAATTAATGAATTAATTAAAACTCCTGTTGACAATTTTTATATTAATATATTTTGAATTGTTTACTATAATGGTTGGATGCCTTGGTATCTGCATCAGCTTTTATCAATTATTTTAAATATGATAAAATTCATTCTCTCTGATGTGTTTTTTAGGGCATGGCTTGTGTTGGTCGCACTAAGGAATGCACTATTGTCCCTTCTAATCACTATGGTCCTATACCTGGTGTCCCCGTTGGGACAACCTGGAAATTCAGAGTTCAGGTATGTTTTTAGATTTGTAATTGAAATAAATCTGAATAATAGGTACAGTTTGGGCACAAAAAAGATTTTTGGATTGGTAATTGTCTTGTTCACTAGAAATAAATATAGAGAGCGTATTTTAATTCTAATATTCAAAATACTGCCAACTATAGTGGAATTTGAAGTATACTGATTTGAAAATACAACTTAATTACAATTGTAAAAATAGTACTTACTATTTTTAAAGGGGAACCTGCTATAATTAGGATGGACTTATATCTTGCATGTTAAACTCCCAACTGAAATAATAAGAGGAAGTTGAATATTTTCTGAAGTCTACTGCTATGGAACATGAACGAATCCATCCCACTTATGGATATAGATTATAGAATTCAGAAAATATTTGACTGTATCCAGTGGTGTCTCTAATGCTTATTAGCTGGTTGGGATCCCCACTGAGGGCTACTGTGCAGGTGCAATATAGTTCCTGTTTCAGTGCATACTTCTCTTCCAATGTGTTGTGGTGCCAGGCTTGGTGCTAGTGTGCATGCTATCCATACTTAGCACAGGAAAGAAATAAGATTTTACTGAGGGTTCTAAAGTTCTGGTGGGGGTGGAACCCACTGTCCCCAAGGTAAGAGCCACCTCTGATTGTATCACTATAAATTGATTACCTGTTCCTTTTGGGTCATACACAACTGGCATCAGCACCTTCCTTTAGGCTGATGAATGTTTTAAACTAATACAAGCCAGTATTGACTATGAAAGAAGTAGTCCACCCAGCCATGTCCACTTCTTGCACTGTCCCTTCTATTTTCTGTCACAAATGTTTCTCAGGCCATATGATAAAGTATATTAGAAAGTAATCTGGCAGAAAAACAATCCTTTGTGGGGGAGGGTAATTTTCCCAATCCATTTCACCTTGTGGTTGTACAAATACTGTGTCAGCACAAAGGGGGCAGGAATGAGCAGTGTGGAGAAGAACAACATATTTCAGGAGTATTCCCACCATAGCCAGAGGAATAGCCAGAGACTTTTTCTTCCCCATGGGGAGGAGGGACATGGCAAGAACCAAAAGCCTCTTCTAATGTGTTTTCTGAAGTCTTCATCCCACCCATTGCCTCCAGAGAGTACTTATAAAAAAACCTGTTTTTCTTATGGAAAATGGGTGTCTGAATAATTTTGGGTTTGGTATGATATGCAAGTCTTCAGGCTAAGATGGTCAACAGCAGAGGTTTTACCCCTTAGCAACAGTTTTCAGTTTCTCCCCTTAATAGAATTCACAGTGAAACAGCTGACTACTAAACAAGTTCCTTGAATCTTGTCTGCCTTTGGTGCTAATGATGTGAGCACTACCATCAATACAGATATTAGAGAATAGCAAAGAAAATTAATTTTCTAATGTAAAATTGCGGTGTTAATGTCAATTATTCATTGATTTTGCACACTACTCATTTGAGAAAATTAATGTCAATTCTTATGTTTTTTGTGATATTTTGATTTATCCCTACCATATTTGAAAAACTTTTCTGTGAAGCAAACTAAAATAAATACTTCAAAACATATTTATATTCTGAAAAAGTACTTCTGTAATCAATAATCTTTAAATTAGTTTCCAGGTAAATTATATTCTCTTAGATAGGGGAAATTTTAAAAAACAGTTCTGCAAACTCAAGATCTCGGAATCAAATTTTATTGTTACTGGCTCAGCCAGTATCAGCAGGAATAAAAGTTAGGATTTCATCTCTTTAAGGATTCCATTGGTGACATACAAGCTCAAATAGATCCCAGAACTTTCAAGTGCTGATTGCAAACAGGAATATAAGTAAAGAGGTTTGTTTTTCTCAGAAAATTAAGCAGATAAAACTTATAATGTAGGGCATAGATATTAGAAGAAGAGTTATCATTTGTACATAATTATTTAATAATGGCTATGTATTAACTACATACTTTTAAAAAAGATCAACATTTTTCCATGTAAAAAGTTACACTTTTATTTCTGATTCAACTGTTCTTTTGTATGAAAATGAGTTCTTAGCAGATTTATGAGAATTCAGAAGGAAAATGCTGTAAATGCTGTCTCATGGTTTTCTTCCTTTTTTCATGCAACAAGCTTCTTAAGAATATTTAAATGTGATGTATTATATATTATGAGTGGTCATGTAGTTCGAAGGCTTACAACTCTCTTTTTTCCTAGAAGGAAATTGACTTAGAACTGTTTCTGGATACAGCATCCAAAGGGCAGAAATCTAAATTTTAAGTCAAATTCTGGATACCTCATGAAAATGAAAGAAGGGAGAGAGGAATTAATGAAATGACATTTAATGGAATGGGAGAGAACAGAGTGGTAGTGAGGCCTGTGTTATTCAACATAAATGTTCTGGAAAAGTTGACAAATAACTGACAGTTAAGTGACAATGCTAAGTTGTCATGGATAGTAAAGATGAGGGGGAAAAAATCATAACTTTTCATAGCTGGTAAAGGGCTTTCAGCTAATTATTATCATTTAGGAAAGAGAACTTGTAATAGATAATTTTTAAAATATGTCATCTTTGTGCTCAGTAGTGGTCAGAAACATAAAACAAAAACAATAACAAAGTGTTAGGAATTATTAAGAAAGGAAGAGGAAAAACAATATAATTATGAAGAACAAGGATGGTTAAAGGTATGGAATAGCTTTCATACAAAAATTGTATGAAAGATGGTATGCTACAGAGGTCTATTAAAATTGAAGAGGGTGAATAGGGAACAACTGTATGTTCTTTTTTGATGCAAAAGGAGGGGGCATCAAATGAAATTATCAGGTGCTAGATTAAGAATGAATGGAAGCAGTACTAATTCATGCAATATGCAGCAATACTGTGAACTCTTTCCTGTAGGATATTGTGAAAGCTAAGAGTGTGCAAGAGTTCAGAACTCAAGTAGATAAATTAATAACCATTGGTTGACTTCTTTTCCATGAAATGCAAAGATTATGCCTTTGGCTCAGGAAATCTAAGCCACACATAGCTGGAAACTGAGAAAATTTACACGTAAATATCATTGTGCACTTGCATAGTCAGTTTTCACACTGACCAGCTATCTGTTTTTATTTGTTGTCAGAGACAGGATATTTGGCTAGCTGGAACTCTGGTCTGATGCAGTTTGATGACTGTTATATTCTTATGACAATAGCAAAGCAATGCAAAATCTTATAAAATTGCATAAAAGCGTGAGTGGGGGGAGGGGAAGTACAGTAGTTGGGCAGAACTGGAGAAAGAGAAAATGTTCAGAGATGAAGGAAGGCTGTAAATGTGATTGCATTTTCCTGAGTTGGTTAACATTTAACAATACTTGACATAATTTTCACAAAAAAATTTTGACTCACTATGATCTTTCTTGCATAATCATTTACACAAATTTTAAATACTACTGAATTAGAAAGATAATCTGTATCTTCTTTGAGTTGGTCTAAGCAACCATGAATCTGGTCTTAAATGTTGCTTACGGCAAGAATTATGAAAATTTTTCCTAAGGGGCAAAGTATACCTATTCATCTTTGTGTCAGCACTGTTCTATATTGTCCTTTCTTTTCATTGGATGTCCTTTCTTTTGTGGTTTTTTTCCTTTAAAAAAATCTAAAAAATTAATACAATTATTTCCTTTATTGGCAATCCTGTTACACAAACATACTTATGGAAATAATTTTTAAGCAGAAAAATTATTGCAGAAGGCCAGTTGTTTCAAAAAGTTTTTTTAAAATTTGTTCTTTTTTAATACTCAAGGTGAGTGAAGCAGGTGTTCACAGACCCCATGTTGGTGGAATTCATGGACGCAGTAATGATGGAGCTTATTCACTTGTACTAGCTGGAGGATTTGAAGATGAAGTGGTATGTCATTTAGTCAAATCACTAATATGTTATTTTAAAGTTTATAAAGATGAAAAGTGGTGTCTCTTCCCCTCTAAGTAGAGGGGAAGGATCACCTCTCTCCATCTGCTAGCAACACTATGCAGCCCAGGATATCATTAGCCTTTCTTGCCACAAGGGCACATTGCTGGCTCATATTCAATTTGTCCACCAGGACTCCAAGGGCCTTTCCTGCCAAGCTGCTTTCCAGCAGGTGGGCTCCCAGCATGTACTGGTGCCTGGGGTTATTTTGCTTGACATTTCCTTTTGCTGAACTGCATGAGGTTCCTCTCAGCCCATTTCTCAAGTCTATTGAGATCCCTCTGAATGGCAGCACAACCCTCTGATATATCAAGTGATGTACAAGTGATATACTTCAAGTTCTATCCTGGTCATTGCTTTTACTGTTGTCAAGTTAAACAGATAGATGCGTCCTCTTTTGGAGTTGTTATACCTCTAAAGTTAAATACATCACATTTTAATTTTAGTGAGGTCAGGACAAAAAAAATGCCTGTGACTCGGACATACAAGGCAGGCATAATGGAGCAAGTCTGGTGGAGGGTCACCAAGCTGATCGGGGGTTGGAACACGACATACATGGAGAGAACTGGGTTTGTTCAGCTGTGAGAAGGCTCAGGGAGATCTTACTGCTGTCTTCAGCTATGTAGTGGGAGCATGTAGAGAAAACAGAGCCAGGCTCTTAGAGGTGCACAGTGGAAGGATGAGAGGCAATGGAGACAAGTTAGAACATGGGATGTTCCAGTTAGGTATAAGAAAAAAAAATCCTCATACAGGTAATCAAACACTGGAACAGGGGCCCAAAAAAGTTATGGGATCTCCATCCCTGGAGATATCCAAACCTTGACTGGACGAAGCCCTGAGCAACCTACTCTAACTGGATCTGTTTTGAGTAAGGGTTGGACTTAGAGACCTTGAGAGGTCCCTTCCAACCTAAATCATTTGATAACTCTATGAAATAAATACATTTTGGAGGACATTTTACTGTATATTTATAATCTCTTTCAAACTTTTTATACTCACTGCCAACATGCTACCTCTTTAATGTTCTCTTTCTGGCTCTGAATGAACAGTTTACCATTGGGGTAAGAGTAGTTTAAAAAATATACTGCAGGAAATAGAATTCACTGTTTGACTTTCAGGTTTTGTCTTTTTTATGATTCACATTTGGAAGCTCATGATCCTGCAAACATAGACTTGTGAGGGACTTTGCTCACCTGAGGGTTTGGAATGCTTGGTAATAACAAGTTGCCTCCATACAGGATTGGGCCTCAAAATTGCAAAGGAATAAGGTTGTACTTTGCAAAATGAACATTAGGCCAAATAAAATTTAGCTTCATATGTAAAATATTCTTACATACATCAAAATTTTTATATGTTAATAACTCTCTTGTGAATGTTTAACCTAGGATTTTAGTGACAAGGACTTGAATTACTTCCATTACCTGATTTAAAATGCATTAACTATAGTGCTTAGATTTAGTGTGGGTTTTGTTAAAACTGCAAATCTTCTGGTGGTCCTGTTGTTGATACTTAATAACTATAATGGGCATATTATCTGAGAAATAGCAAGAATTATTTTGTGAATTTGAAAGTAAGAATTTTTTTCAGAATGGATTAACGTTTGTAACCCAGATATTAGTTACTTTGAACTACTGTGAAAGATATGATCACAAACTGCATGGTTAAATGATTTTGAAGCATTTATTCATCAAATGAAGTGGCTGAAGATATTTTACTTTTTCCTTGAGTTGCAAAATTGATATCCTAGTTGTTGTCACTGTTTCTGAGTTGGGGTCAAAAACTATGTTTACTTTCTTTGTGTATAAATTCTGAGATCCATACTTCTGCTGGATTGAGGTAGTGTTATTAAGATGTAAATTTTCATTCAGTGTTGTTCAGATTAACAAAGTTTGTTTCTTCACTAAGTGGCATTTGCATATAGAATCATATGGTGCCTCTTAACATTGAGGTTTAGAATGTCTTGGAGAATAGTATCTGCTGTGATCGTTCACGTACTTGTGCAGAAGATTCTGAGGGTATATAAATATATATATATTATAGGGTAGTTCTAGTGACTCAAATGTGACTCCAAGCTAATATACTTATTGCTTAGATTCTTTCTTTAATCTAGGTCAATCAAATCTAGTGTCTAGAATGTGGCATTAATAAACTGCTTTATGAAACAGTACACTGTCCATTTTGGATAGTCGGTGTATCCCCATCAATCTTGTGTTTGGGTAATCAGTTCCAAGGTGTCAGTATGGTTGTGTTCTACTTCCTTGAAATTGTACAGTTACAGCATTAATAATATTTAGATCTATAGATTTGTCTGGAGCTTATGATGAAGATCCAGAACCTCTGAACCATTGCTTAATGTTTATTCTTTAATGAAAATGCTAGATCAGTTCTACCAGTGCCAAAGATGCATTGCCAAGACTGATTAATTGCTCACTGAAATGATTTTAGATACAAATGAAGTGGCAATAAGAGCTTCATATTTGAGTCAACACTTGTTATATCCAAAGGTCTGGGTAAACTGTGTCCTGGTTTCGGCTGGGATAGAGTTAATTTTCTTCCTAGTAGCTGGTATAGTGCTGTGCTTTGGATTTTAGTATGAGAATAATATTGATAACACGCTGATGTTTTGGCTGTCGCTAAGCGGTGTTTACATTGGTCAAGGACTTCCCCCCCCCCCCCCCCCCCGCCTTCAGCTCCCCATGCTCTGCCAGGTGCCCAAGAAATGGGAGGGGGCACAGCCAGGATAGTTGATCCAAACTGACCAAAGGGCTATTCCATACCATATGATGTCATGCCCAGTATATAAACTGGGGGGAGTTGGCCGGGGGGTAGCGATCACTGCTCGGGGACTGGCTGGGCATCAGTCGGCGGGTGGTGAGCGGTTGTATCTTTTTTTTTTTTAATTCTTTTTTTTTTTTTTTCCTTTTTTTCCCTCCCTTGGGTTTTGTTACTCTCTCTCTCTCTCTCGTTGTTTTCCTTCTCATTATAATTCATTATTATTATTATTATTATTATTTTGTTCCAATTATTAAACTGTTCTTATCTCAACCCACGAGTTTTCTTACTTTTGCTCTTCTGATTCTCTTCCCCATCCCACTGGGGGGGGGGAAGTGAGCGAGCGGCTGCGTGGTGCTTAGCTGCTGGCTGGGGCTAAACCACAACAGTCCTTTTTGGCGCCCAATGTGGGGCTCGAAGGGTTTGAGATAATAACAGATTAACCAGAGCGTATTAAGGAATTTAGATCTGTTAGTAGTTGTGGGATGTGATATTGATCCATCTGTTCCTAGCATTGGTTTACCTGATCTGCACCATGCTCATTTCTTTGCCGTACATGTTAAAGATCGGTGTTGTTTTTTGCAGTTTGCTGTGCTCTGCTTTAATTGGTGATGTTTTGCCTGTGAGATTTGTTATTAAAACAGTGACCTTGTGTTTATTTTGGTATCTAAGTGCTGTACTGAAACCGTTACTGTATGTCGGGTATCATCTTATGGAGACAATTCGCAATTATACTTCTTCCTCTGAGAGGTTTTTTATGGAGGAAATGCAGAATTGTACCTTCACTACTTTCTTCTACAATGCTTCCTCCTTCATTACAGTAACTTTTCAGTATTTTGAACAACCTTGGGTAGTTAAGATACTTGTATTGGTATTGCTTGGGAATATTGTTTCGATCTTGTCCAGGGTTAGTAAGCAATTTAAGAATATCATCCAGAGATCTGCCCCAAGGCCGGATAGTTATGAGTGGCAGGGTGTGTGGAATAGCATGGGCAAATGCCTAGGACGGTGGGCACCTCCAGTGTTTTGGAACTTCACCCCTGAACAAGTGCAGAATCCTGAAAAATTAGTAGAATATTTGGAAGAAGTATGCTGTCACCCTGGCAATTCTAAGGAGACACAAATCACTGCAATGTGCTGGGGTCTGGCCCATGCCTACCGAGCCCTGTTCAACACTATTCAGAACCCTCAAGGATCTGGTGACAAAACGACAGGCACTGCGGCTGCTCCGATTCCCCCTGCGACAGGCACTCTGGCTGCTCCGAGTTCCCCTGCGACAGGCACTCCGGCTGCTCCAGCCCCCCCTGCGACAGGCACTGCGGCTGTTCCGATTACCCCTGCAACAGGCACTGCGGCTGTTCCAATTCCCCCTGCGACAGGCACTGTGGCTATTCCGGCCCCCACTGCGACACGCACTGCAATTGCAGTTGCTCCGGACAACTCTGTTACAAGCATTGCGTTTCAAACAGGGAACGAACCCGTGTCAGTATCAGTCGCCCCTATACATAAAAAGAAATCCTGGAAGCGAAAGTCAGCTCGTTTAGAAAGGGAGGATGAAAGAGCACGGCCATCACAGGGAGAGGGAGAGGAAGAGGAAGAGGAAGAACTCGTAAATGAGACCGAAACCACCCGATCCCTATCCCTGAGTGAGCTGCGAGATATGCGAAAAGATTTCAGCCGTCGTCCAGGGGAGTACATTGTCACCTGGCTGCTCCGATGCTGGGATAGTGGGGCCAGTAGCCTGGAATTAGAGGGTAAGGAAGCCAAGCAGCTGGGATCCCTTTCTAGGGAAGGGGGCATTGACAAAGTGATTGGAAAAGGGGAACCAGCCCGCAGCCTCTGGAGGCGACTCCTGTCAGCTATAAGAGAGAGATATCCCTTCAAGGAAGATGTTGTATATCGCCCCGGGAAATGGACCACCGTGGAGAAAGGTATTCAGTACCTGAGGGAATTAGCTCGTCTGGAAGTGATTTATGGTGACCTGGACGACGTGCGGTCACCCACAGATCCAGATGAGGTCCAGTGCACAAGACCCATGTGGCGGAAGTTGGTACGAAACGCACCACCATCGTGTGCCAACTCACTGGCAATACTGACCTGGAAAGATGGAGACGGTCCAACAGTGAATGAAGCTGCTAGTAACCTCCGAGAATACGAAGAAAGTATCTCTTCCTCCTTTGTCTCAGCTGTGGAGACACTGTCCCGGGAGGTCCAGTGACTTGAAGAGGATAGGTCCTACTCCCTACCTATACGGACCAGTGTCTCAGCTATTAGGAGTCAGCGTTCCTCTGCTCAAGAGAGAAGATATAGAGGGTACACACCACGGGGCACCCTATGGTTTTACTTGCGTGGCCACGGAGAAGACATGAGGAAGTGGGATGGAAAACCTACCTCGACCCTAGAGGCACGGGTACGTGAGTTGCAAGGAAAAACAGTCACCAAAGGGAGTTCTTCCAGGAAAATTGCTGCTCCGGTTTCCAGTGGACAGTTCCCCAGACAGAGTAAAAGGGCTGATTTTACTCCTGATTTTAATGAAGAAATTCCTGACTCATATACACAAGAAATGGGCAATGAATATTATGACCAGGATTAGGGCGGCCCTGCCTCCAGCCAGGTGGAGGAAAGGGACAACCGGGTTTACTGGACTGTGTGGATTCGATGGCCTGGCACATCAGACCCACAGGAGTATAAGGCTCTAGTGGACACCGGTGCACAGTGTACCCTGATGCCATCAAGCTACATAGGGGCAGAACCCATCTGTATTTCTGGAGTGACAGGGGGATCCCAACAACTGACTGTATTGGAGGCCGAAGTGAGCCTAACTGGGAATGAATGGCAAAAGCACCCCATTGTGACTGGCCCAGAGGCTCCGTGCATCCTTGGCATAGACTAATAGACTACCTCAGGGGAGGGTATTTCAAGGACCCAAAAGGGTACCGGTGGGCTTTTGGTATAGCTGCCTTAGAGATGGAGGAAATAAAACAGCTGTCTACCTTGCCCGGTCTCTCAGAGGACCCTTCTGTTGTGGGGTTGCTGAGGGTCGAAGAACAACAGCTGCCAATCGCTACCACAACAGTGCACCAGAGGGAATATCGCACCAACCGAGACTCCCTGATTCCCATCCATGAGCTGATTCGTCGACTGGAGAGCCAAGGAGTGATCAGTAAGACTCGTTCACCTTTTAACAGTCCCATATGGCCAGTGAGAAAGTCTAATGGAGAGTGGAGACTAACAGTAGAGTATCGTGGCCTGAATGAAGTCACGCCACCCCTGAGTGCTGCCGTGCCGGACATGCTGGAACTGCAATACGAACTGGAGTCAAAAGCAGCCAAATGGTATGCTACAACTGATATTGCTAATGCGTTTTTCTCAATCCCTTTGGCAGCAGAGTGCAGGCCACAGTTTGCTTTCACTTGGAGGGGCGTTCAGTACACCTGGAATCGACTGCCCCAGGGGTGGAAACACAGCCCTGCCATTTGCCATGGACTGATCCAGACTGCACTGGAACAGGGCGAAGCTCCAGAGCATTTGCAATATATTGATGACATTATCGTGTGGATTTCCTCACGTGTGGATTTCCTCCTATCGTGTGGATGACTTCCTCAGCAGAGGAAGTTTTTGAGAAAGGGAAGAAAATAGTCCAGATCCTCCTGAAAGCCGGCTTTGCCATAAAACAAAGTAAGGTCAAGGGACCTGCACAGGAGATCCAGTTTTTAGGAATAAAATGGCAAGATGGATGTCGCCAGATCCCAATGGATGTGATCAACAAAATAACAGCCATGTCCCCACCAACTAGCAAAAAGGAAACACAAGCTTTCTTAGGCGTTGTGGGTTTTTGGAGAATGCATATTCCAAATTACAGTCTGATCGTAAGCCCTCTCTACCAAGTGACCTGGAAGAAGAACGATTTCAAATGGGGCCCTGAGCAACGACAAGCCTTTGAACAAATTAAACGGGAGATAGTTCATGCAGTAGCCCTTGGGCCAGTCCGGGCAGGGCAAGATGTAAAGAATGTGCTCTACACCACAGCAGGGGAGAATGGCCCTTCCTGGAGCCTCTGGCAGAAAGCACCAGGGGAGACTCGAGGTCGACCCCTAGGGTTTTGGAGTCGGGGATACAGAGGATCCGAGGCCCGCTATACTCCAACTGAAAAAGAGATATTGGCAGCATATGAAGGGGTTTGAGCTGCTTCAGAAGTGGTTGGCACTGAAGCACAACTCCTCTTGGCACCTCGACTGCCGGTGCTGGGCTGGATGTTCAAAGGGAGGGTCCCCTGTACACATCATGCAACTGATGCTACGTGGAGTAAGTGGGTTGCACTGATCACACAACGGGCTCGGATAGGAAACCCCAATCGCCCAGGAATCTTGGAAGTAATTATGGACTGGCCGGAAGGCAAAGATTTCGGAATATCGCCAGAGGAGGAGGTGACGCGTGCTGAGGAGGCCCCACTGTACAATAAACTACCAGAAAATGAGAAGCAATATGCCCTGTTCACTGATGGGTCCTGTCGTATTGTAGGAAAGCATCGGAGGTGGAAGGCTGCTGTATGGAGTCCTATACGACAAGTGGTAGAAACTGCTGAAGGAGATGGTGAATCGAGCCAATTTGCAGAAGTTAAAGCCATTCAGCTGGCTTTAGACATTGCTGAATGAGAAAAGTGGCCAGTGCTCTATCTCTATACTGACTCATGGATGGTGGCAAATGCCCTGTGGGGGTGGTTACAGCAATGGAAGCAGAACAATTGGCAGCGCAGAGGTAAACTCATTTGGGCTGCAGCACTGTGGCAAGATATTGCTGCCCGAGTAGAGAACCTGGTTGTAAAAGTACGTCACGTAGATGCTCACGTACCCAAGAGTCGGGCCACTGAGGAACATCAAAACAACCAGCAGGTGGATCAGGCTGCTAAGATTGAAGTGGCTCAGGTGGATCTGGACTGGCAACATAAGGGTGAATTATTTATAGCTAGGTGGGCCCATGACCCCTCAGGCCATCAAGGAAGAGGTGCAACATATAGATGGGCTTGTGATCGAGGGGAGGACTTGACCATGGACACTATTGCACAGGTTATCCCTGAATGTGAAACATGCGCTGCAATTAAACAATGCAAGCGGTTAAAGCCTCTGTGGTATGGAGGGTGATGGCTGAAATATAAATATCGTAAATAAATGGCAGATCGATTATATCACGCTCCCACAAACCTGCCAAGGCAAGCGCTATGTGCTTACAATGGTGGAAGCAACCACCGGATGGCTGGAAACATACCCTGTACCCCATGCCACTGCCCGGAACACTATCCTGGGCCTTGAAAAGCAAGTCCTATGGCGACATGGCACCCCAGAGAGAATTGAGTCAGACAACGGAACACATTTCCGAAATAACCTCATAGACACCTGGGCCAAAGAGCACGGCATTGAGTGGGTATATCACATCCCCTATCATGCACCAGCCTCCGGGAAAATCGAACGATACAATGGGCTGTTAAAGACTACATTGAGAGCAATGGGTGGTGGGAGATTCAAACATTGGGATACACATTTAGCAAAGGCCACCTGGTTAGTTAACACTAGAGGATCTGTCAATCGAGCTGGCCCTGCCCAATCAAAACTTTTACGCACTGTAGAAGGGGATAAGGTCCCTGTAGTGCACATAAAAAACATGCTGGGGAAGGCAGTCTGGGTTACTCCTGCCTCGGGCAAAGGCAAGCCCATTCGTGGGATTGCTTTTGCTCAAGGACCTGGGTGCACTTGGTGGGTAATGCGAAAGGATGGGGAAGTCAGATGTGTACCTCAAGGGGATTTGATTTTGGGTGAGAATAGCCAATGAACTAAATGGTATGATGTTAATTGCTATATAATACTGTGTATCATCACTTGTATGATTACTATACTCCATATCAATGGTATTTCAATAAGGATCACCCAGATTAGTGAAGAATGAATTTCGATGAAAGCAAGCAAAGTGCAGTGGTGATGGAACCAGAACTGGCTTCAGCATGCAACAATCCAACACCACACACCATCTCTTCTGCCATGAAGGACTATTATGACAGATGGAGCCCAAAGTCATGGACTAAATGAACTTAACGAACATTTTAGAAGGATGGCCCATAGACCAAGGGAATGATAACTGTGTGTACATATATATATATATGTATATATATATCAAGAGACAGGAAAAGTGGTGGTGATTAATTGTATTAGAAAAGGTAGAACCTGGGCATGACGTAAATGGTATAGAATAAGGGGTGGATACTGTCCTGGTTTCGGCTGGGATAGGGTTAATTTTCTTCCTAGTAGCTGGTATAGTGCTGTGCTTTGGATTTTAGTATGAGAATAATATTGATAACACGCTGATGTTTTGGCTGTCGCTAAGCGGTGTTTACATTGGTCAAGGACTTCCCCCCCCCTTCAGCTCCCCATGCTCTGCCAGGTGCCCAAGAAATGGGAGGGGGCACAGCCAGGATAGTTGATCCAAACTGACCAAAGGGCTATTCCATACCATATGATGTCATGCCCAGTATATAAACTGGGGGGAGTTGGCCGGGGGGTAGCGATCACTGCTCGGGGACTGGCTGGGAATCAGTCGGCGGGTGGTGAGCGGTTGAATCATTTTTTTTTTTATTCTATTTTATTTTTATATTTTTTTTTCCTTTTTTTCCCTCCCTTGGGTTTTGTTACTCTCTCTCTCTCTCTCTCGTTGTTTTCCTTCCCATTATAATTCATTATTATTATTGCTATTATTTTGTTCCAATTATTAAACTGTTCTTATCTCAACCCACGAGTTTTCTTACTTTTGCTCTTTCGATTCTCTCCCCCATCCCACCGTGGGGGGGAAGTGAGCGAGCGGCTGCGTGGTGCTTAGCTGCTGGCTGGGGCTAAACCACGACAACTGCTAGTCAAAATGGTATGTATGATCTGTATCTATGCTAGCTAGATACCTACATCATCTGGATCAAGTGTGAGAACTGTTACTGATGTCTTAGATACAAAGGAAATACTGTATCACATATAAATGTCTTGAAATATGCCCTGCTGACTCTGTTGCTAAGGGTGCAGGTCCTTTGAGATGTTCTAATTTCTGTTTATATTTCTGAGGATCCAATATCAGAAACTCATTACAATCTTTACACGGAGAATCTGTCTAGTGTGAGTCATCTGAACTGATTATGGAGCTGAAAACCTGACACTTGCTATCCATTTTTATAGATGCTGTCATGGTTCCAACATCTCTTAATTGCCATGCTGAGTTGGCACCTATTAGTTTGGAACTAGTGTTCCAATGTGAGACATTTTGAGTGATCTCTCTACTATGGGAATAGCTAGCAAGCATCTTCCCATTCATTCAGATGTTATCTGTTTCCTCTTCCCACCTATGATATTAAGGGCATATTTAACATTATTTTGTTATATGGTATTTTTAAAATTCATACTTTCTTGTTACTGGTATTTCAGATTCTTAGGCAGACTATTATTTTCTGTTCTGCAATAGCCTCTTCTCCACCTTCCTTTACGTATTGTCCTATATTGTTGTTACCTTTCAGTTTATAGAAAATGCTAATACCAAAAAAAAAAAAAAATCTTTCTTGTATCATTTTGTGAAATCTCTCCCTGTCTCCTGATCTTCAAACCCCTCATTGTCTCCTTGTCTGTACTTGCATTGTGTTGAAGATTACTTTCACAGCCTGAAAAACCCAATTTTATTATTTTAAACAAGAGTCCTATATTTAAACCTTGTCTTGGATTTAATAGTTCTTTTTTAAAAAAGGCTTTTATTCTGTTTTTGTGATATTAAAGAAAATCTTAACATTTAATCATATAATATTTTATATATTGACAGATACAGGGGTTTGTGTATATATGAGACTAAACAAGTCATAGAATCATACAGTCATAGAATCACAGAATGGTTGAGGTTGGAAGGGACCTCTGCAGGTCATCTGGTCCAAACCCGCTGCTCAAGCAGGGCCACCTAGAGCCAGTTGCCCAGGATCATGTCCAGATGGCTTTTGAGTATCTCCAAAAGAGAGGTTTCACAACCTCCCTGGGCAACCTGTTCCAGTGCTGTCACCCTCACAGTGAAAAAGTTTTTCCATATGTTCAGAGGAAACCTCCTGTGTTTCGGTTTGTGCCCATTGCCTCTGGTCCTGTCACTGGTCACCACTAAAAAGAGCCCGGCTCCATCTTCTATACATCCTCCCTTCAGGTATTTGTATACATTGATGAGATACCCCTGAGCCTTCTCTTCTCTAGGCTGAACAGTCCCAGCTCTCTCAGCCTTTCCTCATAGGAGAGACGCTCCAGTTCCTTCATAATAGAGAATATTATAGATAATCTTACACCTCTTTAGATGCTGGGAACCCCGAGCAGTGTAGCATTGAACAGACCTTCGATCCACGCGTAGCACACCATACAGACACTGTCCATAGCAGAGATTCTCCCATTTTGGTCATTCAAGCTATTATAGGATTTTCTTATGAGGAAACAGCTCCATGGTTTTTACTGTCAAAACAGTAACTACGTTCTCATGAGAGCTTCTTGCCGCACTGCTAGGTAAAGGCGAGGCCACGCAGGTGGCGTAATCACCAGTACCAAGTGGGAGCTGCCTGCAGGCTCCTCTGTTACAATGAGCTGGCTGAGTTTATCCTGCGGCCAAGGGACTTGTGCAGCACAAACACAGGCCTGAAGGCCACGCTGTACATGCACCATAGCACAGCACAGCACAGGCCTGGGCCTACTCAGGCTGTTATGTGGATCACTAACTCCTAGATGTACAGTGGTCTTCCAGTCAGGTTCACTACACCTTCTTTGCCCCAAGGGCATATTGCTGGCTCATGTTCAACTTGGTTTCCACCAGGACCCCCAGGGCCTTTTCTGCAAAGCTGCTTTCCAGCTGAGCGGCCCCCAGCATATAGTGGTGCATGAGGTTGTTCCTCCCCAGGTGCAGGACTTTGCACCTCCCTTTGTTGTCCTCTCAGCCCATTTCTCCAGTCTTCAAGGTCCCTCTGGAAGGCAGCACAACCCTCTGGAGTATCAGCCACTCCTCCCAGTTCATTATCCAGATCATTAATGAAGATGTTAAAGATGTTGAAATCTGAGCATACTACAGAAGATAAATATTAAATGGGAAAAAAATAGATTTGGCACCATCTTCAGATAGCCTAAATTCACATGAGTTGTAGTAGCTAATATCCTTGTGAACTGCTGCATGACTTTAGAGTTGAGCCTAGCCAATAGGAACAATATGCTTGAAGACATTAGTGGAATTTAAAGTCTTATTCTTTGATTCTTCATTACTTGTTTGTTAGATTCAAAACCAGGTATACAACAGAGGAACCAACATTGCAACAGAGAAATGTGATTTAGTGTAATCTTGTGTCTGTCATTCCCTGTTTGAGGCCAAGTAGCTTGTTGAGGCACTCCTATGAAAAATGTACCCACAGCTCAAATATCTCCAAGGTTAGTGCTTCTACTGAGATAATAGAAAATTTATGCAGAGCAGAAGCTAATTTGATCTAAAACATCATGTACTTTACAAACAGGACAGTTAAGAAATAATTTTATGGAAACAACGTAAGGAAAGAGGGAGAAAGACACAAAACATTAAGAGAAGAGAGAATACCAAAACGTCTTGTTAGCTGCTGCAGAAAGTTTTGGTGCAAGGAAGCAAAATCAAGCTTTAGAAAGCAGAAGAGAAATAAGATAAAATTACCTATTTTTAAGGTAGGAAAAATTGGGGAAAAGATACGAGGAAGGAAGAAAGGAAAGATAAGAATGTGTTCTAGCAGCATTTTTTTTGGACAATTACATTGTTTCTAAAGAGGGATTTGAAGCCTCTCATAATGTTGTGGTTTAGCCCCAGTCAGCAATTAAGTACCACACAGCTGCTCGCTCACCCTCCTCCCCGGTGGGATGGGGGAGAGAATCAGAAGACCAAAAGTAAAAAAACTCATCAGTTGAGATAAGAACAGTTTAATAATTGGAAATAATAATAATAACAATAACAACAACAACAACAACAATAATAAATTGTAATGAGAAGGAAAACAACAAGAGAGAGAGAGGAACAAAACCCAAGGAAAAAAAACCAGTGATACAACCGCTCACCACCCACCAACCGATGCCCAGCCAGTCCCCGAGCAGCGATCGCTGCCCCCCGGCCAACTCCCCCCAGCTTTATATACTGAGCATAACATCATATGGTATGGAATAGCCCTTTGGTCAGTTTGGATCAACTATCCTGGCTGTGCCCCCTCCCAGCTTCTTGTGAGCCTGGCAGAGCAGGAGAAGCTGAAAAGTCCTTGACCAGTGTAAACACCACTTAGCAACAGCCAAAACATCAGCGTGTTATCAATATTATTCTCATACTAAAAACCAAAACACAGCACTATACCAGCTACTAGGAAGAAAATGAACTCTATCCCAGCCGAAACCAGGACACATAAACAGTTGGAATGCAGATACCACTAACAAATTCCCTTTGCTGATTGTCACCTTTTTCAATCTTTTCTTTGCCTGTCCAGTCCAGAATTTATGGCAGTATCAGTATCTTGAGCTCTGCCCTTAGATCCTGTTGAAATTTAAGAAGACTTCAACCCTCACCTTTCACACACAGGCTGCCAGTTGAACATTGCAAAAGTTGATAGAAAGATCCTGAATTGTCTGTAGGTAGGATCATAACTTAAAGTTATCGAGGAATCATGGTTTGATGAGTCACTACCCATCAGCAGATCCTTAGTAGCTGGCTGTGTGTATATTCCTGACATATTCCAATTTCAAAGTAAAATGCATTATCTCCTGTGGGAGTAGGTTCTGTATATCTTTCATTCTTCTCCCCTACTCTGCTAGCATCTCTCCTGTGTGCCAGAAGCTGTATTTATGCCCATACTTACCTTACTCTATGACTGTGTGGCCCCATTTCTTGCCAGTCTAGACTTCCTTTCTCCGTGCTAGCTATTCCATATTCTTCCACTTTCTCTCTCCCTATTCTAGGGTTTGCTAGTTATATACCCTATTTCACCTTATATCAGAGGTTCAAAGTCCTTTCCATTTCCCATCTTCCTCCAAATCAGCACCCCTGTTCTTCTTTAATATGATGAGGGTTCTGTTTAAGTTGCTCATCACTACTGTTTTCTTCCTATTCCAGCAACTGTGTTGTCTTTCCCCACAACTATTTTTTGTCTGATGTTTTGGCATGTGAAGTTCTTCTGAGAAGATGAGCAGAAAAGAGATAAGGGGTACTGTTATACTGAAAAATGCTGAGAGATGCCATCCTCTGGTTATCTGATCTGTAACAAATATCATAGAATCATAGAATCATTTAGGCTGGAATGGACCCTTTTAAGATCACCAAATCCAACCATTAACCTAACACTACCAAGTCCACCACTAAACCATGCCCTAAGCACCATGACTACATGTCTTTTAAATACCTCCAGGGATGGTGACTCAACCACTTCCCTGGGCAGCCTGTTCCAATGCTTGACAACCCTTTCGGGGCTGGAGGCCATTTCCTCTTGTCCTATCACTTGTTACCTGGGAAAAGAGACCGACACCCACCTTGCTACAACCTCCTTTCAGGTAGTTGTAGAGAGCGATAAGGTCTCCCCTCAGCCTCCTTTTCTCCAGGCTAAACAACCCCAGTTCCCTCAGCTGGGCCTCATAAGACTTCTGCTCTAGACCCTTCACCACCTTCGTTGCCCTTCTCTGGACACGCTCCAGAAACTCAGTGTCTCTCTTGTAGTGGGGGGCCCAAAACTGAACACAGTATTCGAGGTGCGGCCTCACCAGTGCCGAATACAAAGGGAAGATCACTTCCCTAGTCCTGCTGGCCACGCTATTTCTGATACAAGCCAGGATGCTGTTGGCCTTCTTGGCCACCTGGGCACACTGCTGGCTCACATTCAGCCGGCTGTCGACCAACAACCCCAGGCCCAGGTCCCTTTCCGCTGAGCAGCTTTCCAGCCACTCCTCCCCAAGCCTGTAGCGTTGCATGGGGTTGCTGTGGCCCAAGTACTGCACCCGGCACGTAGCCTTGTTGAACCTCATACAATTGGCCTCGGCCCATCAATCCGGCCCGTCCAGGTCCCTCTGTACAGCCTTCCTACCCTCAAGCAGATCAACACTCCCGCACAACTTGGTGTCGTCTGCAAACTTACTGAGGGTGCACTCCATCCCCTTGGCCAGATCATTGATAAAGATATTAAACAGAACTGGCCCCAATACTGAGCCCTGGGGAACACCACTTGTGACTGGCCGCCAGGTAGATTTAACCCCATTCACCACAACTCTTTGGGCCCAGCCATCCAGCCAGTTTTTTACCCAGCGAAGAGTACGCCCGTCCAAGCCATGAGCAGCCAGTTTCTCCAGGAGAATGCTGCGGGAAACAGTGTTAAAGGCTTTACTGAAGTCCAAGTAAACAACATCCACAGCCTTTCCCTCATCCACTAGGCGGGTCACCTTGTCATAGAAGGAGATCAGGTTGGTCAAGCAGGACCTGCCTTTCCTGAACCCATGCTGACTGGGCCTGATCACCTGGGTATCCTGTACATGCTGTGTGATGGCACTCAGGATGATCTGCTCCATAACCCTTCCCGGCACTGAGGTCAGACTGACAGGCCTGTAGTTCCCCGGATCCTCTTTCCAGCCCTTCTTGTAGATGGGTGTCACATTTGCTAACCTCCAGTCAACTGGGACCTCCCCGGTTAGCCAGGACTGCTGATAAAGGATTGAAAGTGGCTTGGTGAGCACTTCCGCCAGCTCCCTCAGTACCCTTGGGTGGATCCCATCCAGCCCCATAGACCTGTGTGTGTCTAAGTGGTGTAGCAGGTTGCTAACCATTTCCCCTTGCATTATGGGGGCTTCATTCTGCTCCCTGTCCCTGTCTTCCAGCTCAGGGGGCTGGGTGCCCCAAGAACAACTGGTCTTACTATTAAAGACTGAGGCAAAGAATACATTAAGTACCTCAGCCTTTTCCTCATCCTTTGTCACTATGTTTCCCTCTGCATCCAATAAAGGATGGAGATTCTCCTTAACCCTACTTTTCTTGCTAAAGTATTTATACAAACATTTTTTTATTGTCTTTTACCGCAGTAGCCAGATTTAGTTCTAGTTGGGTTTTGGCCCTTCTAATTTTCACAGAATCACAGAATCACAGAATTGTATAGGTTGGAAAAGACCTTTAAGATCATCGAGTCCAACCATAAACCTAACACTACCAAGACCACCACTATACCATGTCCCTAAGCACCTCATCCAAACGTCTTTTAAATACGCCCAGGGATGGCGACTCAACCACTTCCCTGGGCAGCCTGTTCCAATGCTTGACAACCCTTTCGGGGCTGGAGGCCATTTCCTCTTGTCCTATCACTTGTTACCTGGGAAAAGAAACCGACACCCACCTTGCTACAACCTCCTTTCAGGTAGTTGTAGAGAGCGATAAGGTCTCCCCTCAGCCTCCTTTTCTCCAGGCTAAACAACCCCAGTTCCCTCAGCTGGGCGTCATAAGACTTCTGCTCTAGACCCTTCACCAGCTTCGTTGCCCTTCTTTGGACATGCTCGAGCACCTCAATGTCTGTCTTGTAGTGGGGGGCCCAAAACTGAACACAGTATTTGAGGTGCGGCCTCACCAGGGCCGAGTACAGGGGCACGATCACTTCCCTAGTCCTGCTGGCCACACTATTTCTGATACAAGCCAGGATGCTGTTGGCCTTCTTGGCCACCTGGGCACACTGCTGGCTCATATTCAGGCAGCTGTCAACCAACACCCCCAGGTCCTTCTCTGCCTGGCAGCTTTCCACCCACTCTTCCCCAAGCCTGTAGCGTTGCATGGGCTTGTTATGACCCAAGTGCAGGACCCGGCACTTAGCCTTGTTGAACCTCATATAATTGGCCTCGGCCCATTGATCCGGCCTGTCTAGATCCCTCTGTACAGCCTTCCTACCCTCCAGCAGATCAACACTCCCACACAACTTGGTGTCATCTGCAAACTTACTGAGGGTGCACTCGATCCCTTCGTCCAGATCATTGATAAAGATATTAAACAGAACTGGCCCCAATACTGAGCCCTGGGGAACACCGCTTGTGACCGGCCACCATCTGGAGTAAACTCCATTCACCACCACTCTCTGGGCCCGGCCATCCAGCCAGTTCTTTACCCAACGAAGAGTACACCCGTCCAAGCCATGAGCAGCCAGTTTCTCCAGGAGAATGCTGTGGGAAACCGTGCCAAAGGCTTTACTGAAGTCCAGATAGACAACATCCACAGCCTTTCCCTCATCCACTAGGCGGGTCACCTTGTCATAGAAGGAGATCAGGTTCGTCAAGCATGACCTGCCTTTCCTAAACCCATGCTGGCTGGTCTTGATCCCTTGGTTATCCTCTATATGCCGTGTGATGGCACTCAGGATGATCTGCTCCATCAGCTTCCCCACTACCGAGGTCAGGCTGACAGGCCTGTAGTTCCCCAGGTCCTCCTTCCGGCCCTTCTTGTAGATGGGTGTCACATTTTCTAATCTCCAGTCATCTGGGACCTCCCTGGTTATCCAGGACTGCTGATAAAGGATTGAAAGTGGCTCAGTGAGCACATCTGCCAGTTCCTTCAGTACTCTTGGGTGGATCTCATCAGGCCCCATAGACTTTTGAGTGTCTACGTGGTGCAGCAGGTCACTAACCATTTCCCCCTGGATTATTTGGGCTCCATTCTAGTCCCCATCCCTATCTTCCGACTCAGGGGGCTGGGTACCCAGAGAACAATTGGCCCTGCTAATAAAGACTGAGGCAAAGAAGGCATTTAAGTACCTCAGCCTTTTCCTCATCCTTGGTCACTGTGTTCCCTCCCCCGTCTACTAGGGGCTGGAGATTCTCCTTAGCTCTCCTTTTGCTGCTAATGTATTTGAAGAAGTGTTTTTTGTTGTCTTTTACAGCAGCAGCCAGATTGAGCTCTAGGTCAGCTTTGGCCCTTCTAATTTTCTCCCTGCACAGCCTCGCTACACCTTTGTAGTCCTCCTGAGTTGCCTGCCCCTTCTTCCAGAGATCATAGACTCTCCTCTTTTTCCTGAGTTCCAGCCAAAGCTCTCTATTCAGCCAGGCTGGTCTCCTTCCCCGCCGGCTCACCTTTTGGCATCTGGGGACAGCCTGCTCTTGTGCCTTTAGGACTTCCTTCTTGAAGAATGTCCAGCCTTCCTGGACTCCTTTGCCCTTCAGGACTGCCTCCCAAGGGACTCTGTCAACCAGGCCCCTAAACAGGCCAAAGTCTGCCCTCCGGAGGTCTAAGGTAGCAGTTCTGCTAACCATCCTCTTTACTTTTCCAAGAATCAAAAACTCTATCATTTCATGATCGCTATGCCCAAGACGGCCTCCAAACATCACATCACCCACAAGTCCTTCTCTGTTCACAAACAACAGGTCCAGCAGGGCACCTTCCCTAGTTGGCTCACTCACCAGCTGTGTCAGGAAGTTATCTTCCACACACTCCAGGAACCTCCTAGACTGTTTCTTCTCCACTGTATTGCATTTCCAGCAGACATTGGTAAGTTGAAGTCCCCCACAAGAACAAGGGCTAGCGATCGTGAGGCTTCTCCCAGCTGCTTATAGAATATTTCATCTGCCTCTTCATCCTGGTTGGGTGGTCTATAACAGACTCCCACCATGATATCTGCCTTGTTGGCTTTTCCCTTGATTCTTACCCATTAACACTTGACCCTTTCATCACCATCATCAAGCTCTAGACAGTCAAAACACTCCCCAACATACAGAGCTACCCCACTGCCTCTCCTTCCTTGCCTATGCCTTCTGAAGAGTTTATAGCCATCCATTGCAGCACTCCAGCTGCGTGAGTTACCCCACCATGTTTCCATGATGGCAACTATATCATAGTTTTCCGGCTGCACAATGGCTTCCAGCTCTTCCTGCTTGTTGCCCATGCTGTGTGCATTGGTGTAGATGCACTTCAGTTGGGCCATTGATCCTGGCACCTTTTTTGGGGGATAAGCCCTAATTCCTATGTGACTGTTCTCAGGTGCTTCCGTGGTTTCTAACACATCAACAACCCTTGTGTCTTTGCTGCTGCATGGATCTCCATCCCCTACCTCCATTGAGATGGCTAAGGTGCAAGTGCTTAAAGCTCTAATTCTGCTAAAAAGATAGCGTTCCATTTGTTCCTCACTTTCCTTCTCCTGGATTTCCAGTTTGCCCCAAATCTATAGCATTTTGCCCATTCACGTGTAGAACACTGAAGGGGTATAGGACAAATAAGTATGTATGCCCAGACCTTACATCTGTCTTTGTTAAGGCCAATGGCTAAAATATAGCTTTGACTAAAGAATATCTTCCAGAGTCATCTAATTTTACTTTGAAGGCCTCAAAAGTTTGAGAATTCCCTGTTTCCCATGGAAATTGGTTAGAGTGGTTAATTATAAATATAGTTAAATATGTGCCTTTCATTTGAATTTGTTTGACTTAAGCCTCTATCCATTTCTTCTTGATTTATGTTTGTCTGTTAGATAAAAAATAGTTTTGTATTCAGCATTCATGAAGGTACTTGTACATAATCTTTTTTGCTAAACTAAACAGACTATACCCTTTGTCTCGTGAGTTTCTCCAGTCTTGTTCATTTCTTTGCTTTTTTCCCTCCAGGTTTTTTAACATCCTTTAAAATATTCTAATACTTGTTTCAACAATGCTGTAAAAGAGGTTAGAACACCTCCCAGTTTATGATTACTATAATTTCCTTAAATATTCTATTTTCAGTATTTTTTCCAACCCAATTTTTTTACCTTCTAGTGTTTTCTTTTTTTGTATCTAAATAAAAAGGAAAGATAAATACTCTAGTAGCTCTGTTGCTGAATTTATTAAGATTTTTCTACACGGTATAAAGTAAACCGCATTTCTGTAGTTACTTTATGGCCCTGTACAACCAACATTTCTCTGTCATGACACTTCTCTTGTTCTGTTATTGCCAGTCATAAAATAGCTGTAATAATCTTGCAGTATTGGTTCCATGCTGATGTCAAACATTTGATAGTGGTTAGAAATTGACTGAATTTTACTACTGCATACCAGTATGTTTAGGTTTTTTGCTCTGAAACTTCATATGAGAATTACTAATTTGCTAAGTATTCATTTTATATCAGTGCTTCGTGCTTTGTAAAATATTTGCATTTTAAAAGAGAGACGTTATTATAAATATATTTGTGTCTTTTTAAAAATACTTGGATTTGTTATGAGTATTGTGAATTTGTGACAGGTTAAAGAAAAAATAATAATAGTGGTTTCACTTAAGCGCTATGTATATTTTCATTATTTTTAAAATTTGTTTTAAAGGAACATTTAATCCATCTTCATTCAATTTCACATAATTCTTCATTAGTAAATATAGACTAGTACAGAATTATGTCCGTTCATAAAATTTGGATCTGAATGAGCCTTCTAAGCTCTTAGCAGCTCAGAACAACTGAAATCGAGGTGGGGGCGACCTCTGCAAATGCAAAAAAAACCCCAAAACAAAACCCCAAACCTTAGACACCTCCTTTTTCTTTGGATTTTTTTCCTGAATTTTTTTACTTGATAGTAAATGAGTATAGTGTTATTGAAGTAAAGTACTTGTCTTGTACTTAAGTACAAAGTGCTTTGTCGTATTGGTGCTCAGTCCCATGAACAAGCAGAAGTGAGGCCTCTGAGTGATGTATTACATATTTTCCAAATGGGATTTTCTTGTAAGCTGTGAAGTTAGACAATGAGTAAACACTAGCTAGAATGCATTCCCTCTGTCAGAAATATTTGTGTGACTGAAAGTAATGCTTGAGGAGTTCAAAGAATTTTTTAAGGCAGGTGTATTTTTTTATAATCACTTTCTGATGAGTATGTTGCATATGAACCAGTAGCTTTTTGCTGTCATGGTTACTCTGAAAGGAGAATGATGTTAAAATTGAGCATATGTTTTTTCTTTGCCTCAGGCAATTGTTCTTGTTTGAGTAAATAGAACCAATGAAGGAGCAGGTTTTCAGTTCAGATGCTTTAATACGGAATGCTAAAATGGAGGATAATCTTTTTACACAGGACCGAGGAGATGAATTCACTTATACTGGGAGTGGAGGTAGAGATCTTTCTGGAAATAAAAGAATTGGAGAACATTCATTTGATCAAACATTAACACACATGAACAGGTAAGTTTTTAAGACTAAATTTAAAAAATGTTTCAGACCAAACAGTTGAGTTTTATTCCTTTGATTTAAAAATTATATTTTGCAAAATTTGTTCCTCTTATACATCTTCTGCTATTGTAAACAGTGGTGCCTCCTGCTGTTTAGAGGCATTTTGTCAAACATGGTGTTATGTTGATTTAAATAATTATTTGTAACTGATGAAAATATATTGCTGTATTACAGGTTCAGCTGGTAGCTATGTATCTAGTTGAAATTGTCCAACACTTCTTATGAGAAGACTTGGTTTTCAGTTGATTAGAAGTTTGCCAAACTTAAACCTCTTAAGTTGAAATTTTCTGTGCTGGGTGTTTGCCTCAGATTGTTCTTATAAAGTTTCATCTTAAATGGTTTAACAATTTATGAAAGTTAGGTATGAAGAAAGTATGTTCATTTGCCCATACTAAAAGAAATCTTACATATTTTTGATAGCTTTTAGTGCCTTCATACTTTGTATGAAGAACAAGGAATTAGTATTACTTTGCCTTTAGGTTGTGTGTTTTGATGTCCCTGATAAAAGTTGGCCTATTTTTTTGCCAAATTGTAGGCAAAAACAATTGACTGAAGAAAAAAAAAGGTTTGAACAAATAAATTAGACATTTGCTTAAAGTATATTTATGTTCTGTAAATAGCCTGCCTAAACTCTAGGAATTCTCAATACCCTTACATTTCTAAATGTATACCATCTGCATGAAGCAACTAACTATACAGTGGCTATGGGGTACTAAGGTTGATTGGGACTTTCTCTACCAGATCTGACATTGGATGTGCTGTGCTTCTGTCAAGCACCAAAACTGAGTGGGGAGACATTCTTTCAGGCTCTGTGCTGGTACTCAGAGGAGAAAGAAGAAAAGCCTGACTGGGATACTGACAGAGGAGGAGGAGATAGATGTAACAGAAACAAGAGCGTGGAAAGAAGAGAGACAAAAAATAGATTTGGGCAGCAGGTTTATAATGGCTTTTAATCATTAAAGCAAACTTTTTATTGGAACCTGGAATAAAACCTAGGCTCCTTAGTCTTGCCATTCCTCTGCTCTCGGTAAATGGTTGTGAAAGCCATTGGCAAAGTGTGTGTCTGGTTGCTTTGTAGTAGTTCAGGTGCATGGAGTATAACGTGGTTCTACCAGTTATCCATTTTGACTGGCTGGTGGTAGTCTTTGCTTTGGGTCTAATGTTCTTAACCCTTGTGATGATTGAAGGAGGACAGTATGGTTGCATATAATATAATCAGAATTGGTTTTTTGTTTGTCCAGAATGTTTTCTTATTTTGTCTGTACAAAAGAAATACTTTTAAAACCTGCATTACTTCACCTTTCCTTACTTTTCTGTATATTGCAGGCTGTAGATTTTGCCATATTTTTCTGAGCACCATTGTTTCTTTTGTGGTCCATGGTTGGGTTTGAACCTGATTCCAGAGACTTTTGTTCATCCACACTCAAATCAATGTATGGCTATAAAAATATTTTATGTTCAAACTGTTTAGTCAGGGAGGGATTCATACTATCTTACTCTAAGTGTCTAGAATAGGACACCTATATAAACAGTGGATAAAAGTGAGTGCTTCAGGAAAGACTCAGAGCAAGTGAGGCCTACTTCTGCTCATCAATTGTATGGAGATCCAAATAGCTAAATTTAGACAATATAAATACTGTTGCTTAATGTTCCTCTACATTATTATAATGTTCCTCTAAGAAATGCCAGCTCTCTCCATGAGATTTATTCCCCTGTGTTCCTTTTGGAAGGATAAAGGTTTATCCATAAAGATAAACCTAGTTTTTGGCACTTCCTGCCAAAAACAATACTTTTCCCCCTTCATGCATATACATTCTTATTCTCATCCATTCTTAAAGCTAACATGTGATGTGGGAGATGCTGCAACTAAACAGGGAAGAACATTTTTGTGGTGTTTACTGATATTCTTTTCTGAACCTTTAATGATCTATCTATACTCTTCTAGATCAAAATACATAGAAAAGAACATTATGGTTTGCTTGTCTCTAAATTAGTTCATGGCATTTAACTCGTAAACTTAGGTAGTTAATGGACTAAGAAGAGTAATATTTGTTACAGATATATTTTTGGATAGTCACTATGTACTTTTTCCCATATGTTACTTTTCATAATGTTTATCAATTCATGCACACTTTAAAAGCCTAAAAATATGCAGTAATGTGGAATAGTCAGAGAGATAATTTGCCATTGTTACAACTTTTTAAAATCCTTCCATGTTACTTGAGAAGTAATTATTTTTAAAAATGAAATAAATATTAAACCTGAGGGGATTGGTTTCTTTTATTTAACTATATTAGCTGAGTTTTCATTGTGAGCATTTGGAACTAAATATATTGTATTCCTATTCCTATTCTCACACATGGTAGAGCTGATCTCAGTGCTTCCATCGGTATTGCAGTCTACTGAAGAATTCACTGCAAATTCTTCTTCTGCTTAGTAAACATAATTGGATAAGGCAAACAAATTTGATCTTGTCACACTGATTCTCAATAGTATGTTGTATGAAGCAATCTATTTTATGAAGATATTTAATGTGATTTTCAGGGCATTGGCCCTTAACTGTGATGCTCTATTGGATGATAAAAATGGAGCAGAGTCTAAGAATTGGAGAGCTGGTAAGCCAGTCCGAGTAGTGCGCAGTTCAAAAGGACGACGGATCAGCAAATATGCCCCAGAGGAAGGCAACAGATATGATGGCATTTACAAGGTATTATGATTTTTACTGTATATATAGCATTACATTTTTCTTAAGACTTTTTAAAGAGTCTTTTGTGTATTACATAGCAAACTTCACTATTGCTTTTGAAGGAATAATTCTTTTATTAACATGAGGACAGTTTAGCCTACCTCATCTTGTAGTGAAATGAAATGGAAGTATTCCATTCCATTCCAACTGTGGCATTGACAGATTGTGAGATAGTTCACATGGATGTACATGCGGGAAGGGCTGCGCACTCTGCCAGTTATCAGGCTGCTTCCTGCTCTGCTCACACGCAGGTTTAGGCTGCAGCCCTGATGGTCACCCCAGCTAGCTGTTGGCTATGCAAGCCTACCCAGCAGTTTGAGGCCTCCAGGGAACGAGAAGGGCTTATTAGGCAGTGCTTTGATGTTGTTGGAAGCATGGTGGCAGAGACTAGGTGAGGGCTGTGCTCTGCAGCAGCTGGGAGCCCATCTATCTAGCCAGGCTAGCCTGGGATGAGTGGAGGCAGCCACCCAGACAGAGCTGCCTATCAGGGAAACTGCTGTCCAGGTGGAGGGCTGAAAAGACCGCACCCCTACCTCCTGGGTGGAGGAGGGTGCAAGCTCCACCTGTGCAAGGTGTGCTCTGGTGGAGTCACTCAGGCAGCAGGTGGAGGAGCTGCAGGAGGAAGTCAGCAGGTTATGCTGTATTAGGGAGTGGGAACAAGAAATAGAGTATATTCGAAACTTTGCAAGAAGAAATACTAGGGCCCCGTAGCACTGACCTCCAAGGACTACCAGACAAAGAGCGTCAACAGCAAACAGACAGCACCTTGGAGAAGGAGGCGCCATGGTCTCTGATGACTTGTGGCAACAGGATATCACTTCCCCCCCATTTCCTCGTATGTACCAACCAGCAACAGATACAAAGTCTTGGCAGCAGACAAAACCGATGAGCAAGATTCACAGAGAGAGACCGCACCAGCAACACATACTAAAAGCTGCAAAGGGAAGCGGTGAGTGCTAGTAGTGGGTGACTGCTGAGAGGCACTGAGGCACACCCATCTGTTGGCCTGATATACAGTCAAGGGAAGTTTGCTGCTTGCCAGTAGCCAAGATCCGGGATGTGAGGAATGCTCCCCAACCCTCTCCAAAGGCAAGAACCCTAAGTCCAGCCACCTCAAGTGCATGTATACCAATGCAAATAGTCTGGGCAACAAACAGGAGGAACTGGAGCTCCGTGCCCAGTCTCAGAGTTATGATGTAATAGGAATCACAGAAACTTGGTGGGAAAACTCACACAACTGGAAGACCACAATGGATGGCTACAAGCTCTTTTGGAAAGATAGGAAGGGAAGAAGAGGAGCTGGAGTTGCACTTTATGTAAAAGATAAATTTGGATATATGGAGGTGAGCTATGGAGACCACAAAAGTTCTATCAAATGCCTTTGGATCAAGATTGGAGAGATCGTCACCAAGGGGGATCTTATGTTAGGTATCTGTTACCGACCTCCCAAGCAGGATGACGAGGCTGACAAAACCTTACTTCGGCTGCTCAAGGAAGTCTCAGGCCAACAGAACCTGGTCCTCATGGTTGACTTCAATTACCCAGACATTTGTTGGGAAAACAACACAGTGGTGCACAAGTTGTCCATCAGGTTCCTGGAATGCATTGAGGACTGCTTCCTGCTACAGATGCTGGACATGCTGACTAGGAACAGCGCATTGCTGGATTTACTGCTCGCAAACCAAGAAGACTTACTTGACAACATAACTACCAATGGTAGCCTTGGATACAGCAATCACAACATTGTGGAGTTTAAGATCCTGCCGAGCACACTGAAGACCAGTAGTAGGACAAAGACCCTGGATTTTCAAAGAGCTAACTTCAATACATTCAGAGCCCAGCTGCAAGGGATTCCATGGGAAGCATCCATGTAAGGCAAAGGAGCTTGTGAGTGCTGGGAGTTATTCAAGAACAGCCTCCCGGAAGCACAAGAACAGTCCATCCCCTACAAAGGGAAAGGAAGAAGGCAGAACAAGAGACCACCCTGGCTTAACAATGAGCTTTTGGCTGTGCTTAAAAGCAAAAAAAGAAGCATACCGGCTATGGAAAGGCAGCCAAATAGCCATCAAGGACTACAAGAACCTTGCTAGGGCATGCAGAGATGCAGTCAGGAAGGCTATGGCTCAGCTAGAACTGAAATTGGCCAGAGCTGTCAAGAACAACAAGAAAGGGTTCTTCAGGTACGTGAGCAGTAAGCAGAAGCACAAGGAAGACATAGGCCCATTGCTAAACAGGGCAAAGAAACTAGTTACTAATAATGCTGACAAGGCAGAGGTTCTCAGTACCTTCTTTGCCTCTGTCTTTACTGGTGTAGCTGGACCCCAGATCACAAGATCAAGTAGCTATGACAACGCATGTGTCAACCCACCAGTAGTGGAGGAAGGGCTGGTCTGCGGCCTCTTGCAAGGGCTCAACCCACATAAATCTACGGGCCTGGATGGAATCCACCCCAGGGTGTTAGGAGAAGTGGCTGACATTGTTGCGAGGCCACTGTCTATAATCTCTGAAAAGTTGTGGAGATCAGGGGATGTCCCTGATGACTGGAAGAGGGCAAATGTCATGCCCATCTACAAGAAGGGCCCAAAAGAGGACCCAGGAAACTACAGGCCTATTAGTCTTGCTTCAGTCCCTGGGAAAGTAATGGAACGAGTCCTCCTAGAAACTATCACAAACCTAATGAAGCAGGTGATTGTGAAAAGCCAACACGGATTTACCAAGGGCAAATCTTACCAGACTAACCTGATCACCTTCAACAACAAAATAACATCTTCTGTCGACATGGGGAGAGCAGTGGATGTTGTTTACCTGGACTTCAGCAGTGTTCGACACTGTTTCCCACAGCCTTCTGGACAAACTGGCAAGATACAGACTGGATGGGTGGTCTGTGAGATGGGTAGGAAATTGGCTAACAGGCCACCTTCAGGGGGTGGTGATCAACGGTTTTTGCTCAGGCTGGCAGCCTGCCACAAGTGGGGTCCTCCAGGGATCAATACTGGGCCCCACACTGTTCAACATTGTGGTGGGTTGACCTTGGCTGGCCACCAGGTGCCCACAAAGCTGCTCTATCACTTCCCTCCTCAGTGGGACAGGGGCAGAAAATAAGATTAAAAACTCATGGGTCGAGATAAAGGCAGTTCAATAAAGAAAAGAAAAGGCCATACACGGAAGCAAAGGAAAACAAAAAAATGTATTCTCTACTTCCCATCAGCAGGCAGTGTCCAGCCACTTCCTGGGAAGTAGGGCCTCAGTATGCGTAGTGGATGCTTAGGAAGAGAAATGCCTTAATAACGAATGCCCCCTGCTCCTCCTCCTTTCTCTTAGCTTTTATTGTTGAGCATGTCATGTGGTACGGAATATCCCTTTGGTCTGTTTGGGTCAGCTGTCCTGGCCATGTCCCTTCCCAACCTCTTGCCCACCCCCAGCTTACTGGCCTTTGGGGTCAGGGGGTTGGAGAGACAGCCTTGATGCTCAATAGTAGCCAAAACATTGGTTTATTATTAAGACCTTTCTAGCTACCAATACAAAGCACAGCACTATGAGGGCTGCTATGGGGAAAGTTAACTCCATCCCAGCCAGACCCAATACAATCTCCACCCCTTTTTCCATACCATTTGTGTGATGCCCAGGTCCCACGTAATTTGATACATTTACATATCTTCTAACCATCCCATTGTATCTATTTCTCATTCCTGAAATCCTCTCTTATGAACACTTACCATTTATACTACATAACCCATCTTTATACCCAACATACAGATTTATACATCCTCATTAACTACTATCCCCTGTCCCTTAACAGATAGATAAATATTACTCTCCCATTCCATGGGCTTCTGCCACTCCCCCAAATGTCCATAAGAACAGGCTATGACTTGGGCCCCATCTGTCAAGATGGGTGCTCAGGACAGGAGAAGCAGCATGTTTGATTGTTGGGCGCCAACACCGGCTTGGTTTGGGTCATCGTTGCACTTGCCCGGTTCCTTGCGAAACTCACTCTTCATCGGTTCAGGTCGTTCCTGCTACATTACTTCCTACAACATACAACTCACATCACACATTATTTTTCCCCCAAGGTTAAATCTTGAGGCACACACTGGGTATCCCCATCCTTCCGCATTACCCACCAAGTACACCCAGGTCCTTGAGCGAAAACAATCCCACGAATGGGTTTGCCTTTTCCCAAGGGAGGAGCAACCCACACCGCCTTCCCCAGCCACTTCCCTATGTGCACTACAGGGACCTTATCTCCTCCCACATTATATAGAGGTTTTGTTTGGGCAGGACCAGGATAGTTATCAGATCCTCTGGTGTTAACCAGCCAAGTGGCTTCTGCTAAATTTATATCCCAGTGCTTCCATGCCCCATTGCCCAATGCTCTCAACATAGTCTTTAACAGTCCATTATATCTCTCAATCTTTCCAGAGGCTTGTGGGTGATAGGGGGTGTGATGCACTCACTCAATGCTGTGTTTCTTAGCCCAGGAGTTTATGAGGTTATTTTGGAAATGAGTCCCATTGTCTGACTCAATTCTTTCTGGGGTACCATGTTGCCACAAATTTTGCCTTTCAAGGCCTAAGATGGTGTTTTGGGCAGTGGCATGGTTTACAGGGTATGTTTCTAGTCAACCAGTAGTTGCTTCCACCATGGTGAGTATGTAGCGCTTGCCTTGGTGTGTTCATGGCAGTGATCCAATATAGTCAATTTGCCTATCGAAAACCCATATCGAAAACCCAGCCACCACCCTCTATTCCAGGGAGACTTTACTCATGTGGCTCGCTTGATTGTGGCACGTTTCACATTCATGAATGACCTGTGCGATGGCCTCCGTGGTCAGGTCCACCCCTTGATCACGAGCCCACCTGAATGTTGCATCTCTCCCTAGATGTTCTGAATGTTTCGTGGGCCCATCGAGCTACAAATACCTCCCCCTTATGCTCCCAGTCCAGGTCCACTTGAACCACTTCAGTTTTGACAGCCTTGTCTACCTGTTTGTTGTTTTGATGTTCTTCAGTGGGGCAGCTTTTGGGCATGTGAGCATCTACATGACGTACCTTTAGAGTGATGTTTTCTACCCAGGCAGTGATGTCCTGCCACAATGCAGCAGCCCAGATGGGTTTACCCCTGCGCTGCCAATTGGTCTGCTTCCACTGCTGTAGCCACCCGCATAGGGCATTAGCCACCATCCATGAGTCAGTAAAGAGATAGAGTACTGGCCACTTTTCTCATTCAGTAGTCTCTAGGGCCACCTGAATGGCTTTCTCTTCTGCAAACTGACTTGACTCACCTTCTTCTTCAATGGCTTCTGTGACTTGTCATGTGGGACTCCACACAGCAGCTTTCCACTTCCGATGGTTTCCTACAACACGACAGGATCTGTCAGTAAACACAGCATAATGACTTTCATCTTCTGATAACTCATTGTATGGTGGCGCCTCTTGGGCACGAGCCACCTCCTCAGGTGATGCTCCAAAATCTCTGCCTTCTGGTCAGTCCACAATCTCTTCCAGCATTCCTGGACATTTGGGGTTCCCCAGTCAAGCTCATTCTGTGATCAACGCTACCCACTTACTTACCCTCTTACTTAGTGTCAGTTGTGTGATGTGTAGAGGGGACATTTCCTTTGAACATTCAGTGTAGCACAGGCAATCACAGTGCCAAGAGGAGCTGTGCTTCTGTACCAACAACTTCTGAAGCGGCTCGAACCCCCTCATATGCTGCTAGTATCTCTTTTTCAGTCGGGGTGTAGTGGGCTTCTGATCCTCTATACCCTCAGCTCCAAAACCCTAGTGGTTGACCTCAGGTTTCTCCTGATGTTTTCTGCCAGAGGCTCCAGGTGAGGCCATGCTCCCTGTCTGCAGTGTAGAGCACATTTCGCATAGCTGGTCCTGTATGCACAGGTCCAAGGGCTACCGCACGATCTATCTCCTGTTTGATCTGCTCAAAGGCCTGCTGTTGCTCAGGGCCGCAGTCAGAATGATTCTTCTTTCAGGTCACTTGATAGAGAGGGCTCACAGGCTGACTATAACCTAGATATGCATTCTCCAGAATCCCACAAGGCCTAGGAAAGCTTGTGTTTATTTCTTGTTAACTGGTGGGGACATAGCTGTTATCTTATTGATCACATCCCTTGGGTCTGTGACAATGTCTGTCTTGCTATTTTATTCCCCAAAACTGGATGTCTTGTGCAGGTCCTTTGACCTTGCTTTGTCTTATGGTAAAACCAGCTTTCAGAAGAATCTGGATTATTCTTTTTCCTTTCTCAAACACTTCCTTCGCTGTGTTGCTCCACACGATGATGACATCAATGTATTGCAGGTGCTCAGGGGCTTCACCCTGTTCCGGTGTAGTCTGGATCAGTCCGTGACAAATGGTAGGGCTGTGCTTCCACCCCTGGGGCAGTCGATTCCAGGTGTACTGGACACCCCTCCATGTGAAAGCAAACTGTGGCCTGCACTCTGCTGCCAAAGGGATTGAGAAAAATGCATTGACAGTATCAGTTGTGGCATACCACTTGGATGCCTTCAACTCCAGTTCGTATTGGAGCTCTAGCATGTCCCGCATGGCAGCACTCAGAGGTGGCGTGACTTTGTTCAGGCCACTGTTAACCTCCACCCTCTGTCAGACTTTTGCACTGGCCATATGGGACTATTAAATGGTGAGTGAGTCTTGCTGATCACTGCTTTGCTCTCTAGTTGACAAATCAGCTCATGGATGGGAACCAGGGAGTCTCAGATGATATGATATTGCCATCGCTGCACTGTCATGGTAGTAATCGGCACCTGCTGTTCGTCGACTCACAGCAAGCCCACAATGGAGGGATCTTCTGAGAGGCCAGGCAAGGTAGACAGCTGTTTAATCTTCTCTGTATTCACGGTGGCTACACTAAAAGCCCATCGGTACCCTTTTTTGGTCCCTGAAGTACCCCCTCCTGAGTTAGTGTATGCCAAGGATACACGGAGCCTCTGGGCTGGTCACAATGGGGTGCTTTTGCCATTTGTCCCATGTTAGGCTCACCTCAGCCTCCAATACAGACAATTGTTGGGATCCCATTGTCATTCCAGAAATCCAGATGGGTTCTGTGCCCCTATACCCTGATGGCATTGGGGTACACTATGCACCAGTCTCTACTAAAGCCTTATACTTCTGTGGGTCTGATGTGCCAAGCCATTGAATCCACACAGTCCTGTATACCTAGTCATCCCTTTATTCCTCCTGGCTGAAGGCAGAGACCCTCTATTCCTGTTCCTGGTTGGAGTATTCACTGTCTGACCCTTGCAGTGCCAGACCAGAGGTCCCCTCACCAGAATCAAGGGAGATGATCTCAGTCCTTCTTCCATGTCTGGGAGATCGCTGATTGCCTTCTTGGGTCCCAACATCAACTAAGCTGACAGCCTTCTTGGGTGGCCCCTTCTTAGCAGCTGTCTTCTCCCTCAGTTCGTGTACATGGGCTTCAACCTTAAAGGTGGGCTCATCATCCCACTTCCTCGTGTCCTCCCCCTGGTCATGCAGGAAGAACCAGAGTGTGACACGTGGCATGTACCTGGGGCTCCCTTTCCCTCTGACTGAGACAGGAGGGGACTGACACCGTGGGGTGCCCCTGACAGAGGAGGCACTGGCCCATGGGGATGAGGAGGGACAGTGATTTTCTTCAAAATTTTGGAGCCAGGAAGATGCACTCTCCACGGTTGGTTTATCCATATCTGGGCAATACATTGTTGCCAAGCTGTTGGAATATGATGCTGGGTTGTTTTGGACCACCTTCCTCCACATGGCCCATATGCACAGGATGTCAATCTGGATCTTTGGAGATCTCGTCGTTGTCTAGGTCATCGTAGATGACTTCCAGCACCACTAATTCTCTCAGGTACCGGATGCCTTCATCAGCAGTAGTCCACATTCCTTGGTAATTTGCAAGATCTTCCTTGAATGGATATCTTGCCCTCACACTTGACAGGAGCTGCCTCCAGAGACTGCTAATTGTTGCCTTTTTTCCAATTCCTCTCTCAATTCCCCAGTTTCTAGCAAGGGATCCCAGCTGTTGGGCTTCCTTACCTTCCAGTTGCTGACTGTTGGCCCTGTTATCCCAGCATCGGAGCAGCCAGGCAGCAATCTGCTCACCTGGCTGGCAGATGTAATCTTTCTGCATGTATCAAAGTTCGTTCAAAGTCAGGGACTGGGTAGTTTCCGCCTCTTGTCTGATTTCTCTCACTTCTTCCTCCTGTTTCTTTGCTGAAGGACCAGCTTCCTGATCAGCCCCTTCCTCCTCTTCCCTTACTAATCAATGCTATGGACCCCTTGACTTCCTTGTCCACTGTTTCTTTTTCACTACTGGGGCAATTACTGTAGTTGGCATTTGGGTTCCTTGTCTCAACTATCATGTCCTCAGATGTAGTTTGTATCCCAGTCTCAATCATGGCATTCTCAGAGGTGGTTTGGGTCCCTGTCTTAACCACAGCCCTCTGATAGTGCTGAAATGTGGCTCGATAGGCACAGGCCAAGCCCCAGTACAGTGCTAGAAGCTGCTGGTCTTCATTGGGGTAGGCAAGGCACCCTTCTATCAGGTGGCATGTCAATTCAAAAGGATTACTTGCCTGTTCAGGTGTAAAATCCCAGGCTATGGGAGGTGATAACTGCCCTAGGCACCTGCTCAAATCCTTCCACACACCCTGCCACCCAGGGACCAGCTGCCTCAGGGCATGTTTCAGTATCGCCTCACCCAAAAGTGGTCTCCTCTTATGCCAGGACAACACTAGATTCCACAAACCCAAGAATAAGACAACCATGTTAATTAGTAGTATTAAGCAGCTCACGTAAGGGTGAACAAGGACCTCAGGAGCCTGTGCAATAAAACCACCCACATCAATCCCAGTTAGGAAGAGGGAGGTGTATTCCCTCATCCTCTCCACAAGACAGCTCCCCCAGCACAGTAAGGGCATCAATGTCAGGGTAAAGCACATAGCCACTGTTTGTATTAACATGTTCCCAAGCTCAGCAAAATAAAGAGATAAGCAGTGCAGCCAGCAAACTCCATGACCCACACAGAAGCTTGCAACTTAATAACTACTATAGCTATAGCATGCTAAATTCAAAACTGCTGTTGTCTCGTGCCCCACATTGGGTGCCACAAAGGACTGTGGTGGGTTGACCTTGGCTGGCCACCAGGTGCCCACAAAGCTGCTCTATCACTTCCCTCCTCAGTGGGACAGGGGCAGAAAATAAGATTAAAAACTCATGGGTCAAGATAAAGGCAGTTCAATAAAGAAAAGAAAAGGCCATACACGGAAGCAAAGGAAAACAAAAAAAATTTATTCTCTACTTCCCATCAGCAGGCAGTGTCCAGCCACTTCCTGGGAAGTAGGGCCTCAGTATGCGTAGTGGATGCTTAGGAAGAGAAATGCCTTAATAACGAATGCCCCCTGCTCCTCCTCCTTTCTCTTAGCTTTTATTGTTGAGCATGTCATGTGGTACGGAATATCCCTTTGGTCTGTTTGGGTCAGCTGTCCTGGCCATGTCCCCTCCCAACCTCTTGCCCACCCCCACCCTACTGGCCTTTGGGGTCAGGGTGTAGGGAGTGGTTGGAGAGACATCCTTGATGCTGTGGGAGCACTGCTCAGCAGTAGCCAAAACATTGGTTTATTATTAAGACCTTTCTAGCTACCAATACAAAGCACAGCACTATGAGGGCTGCTATGGGGAAAGTTAACTCCATCCCAGCCAGACCCAATACAAACATCTTCATAAATGATCTGGATGATGGGATTGAAAGCACCCTCACCAAGTTTGCTGATGACACCAAACTGGGTGGTGAGGTGAACACGTCAGAAGGGAGAGCCATCTTACAGAGAGACCTGGACAGGCTGGAAGAGTGAGCTAGCAAGAACAGTATGAAGTTTAACAAAGACAAGTGCAAAATCCTGCACCTGGGTCAGAATAACCAAAGACCCCAGTACAGGCGAGGATCTGTGTGGCTGGGGAGCAGCTTTGTTGAAAGGGACCTGGGGGTCCTGGTGGACAACAAGCTGAACATGAGTCAGCAGTGCACCGCTGCAGCAACAAAGGCAAATTGGATTCTGGGCTGCATCCACAGGGGCATTACTAGCAGAGACAGAGACGTGATCATACCACTCAGTGCTTGTCAGGCCATACTCTCTTCACAAGGAACCACATGGAAAAGACAAGGTGCAACAGGTACAAGTTCTTTCTTCTTGATATAAGAAAGAAATTATTTGCAGTGAGATCATTCACTGGAACAACCTCCCCAGGGACGTGGCAGAGTCCTCATCGCTGGAGGTTTTCAAGATGTAATTGGATAAGGTGCTAGATAATCTCATGTAGGCTCCCTTTCCCACAAAAGGTTGGACCAGATGATCTTTCAACATCCCTTCCAACCTGGGCTGTTCTATGATTCTATCATTCTATTCAGAGCAGTGATAGTAGAACACAATCTATAATAGGATATATTAAGTTGAATATGTAAGCTATTTTTGTGTGTGCTCACTGAGTCATATTCATCCCTGGAAATCAATTGATTTCTTCACTCCTTCCAGCTCCCTTTCTGGCTTTTCATACACTTAATGTCTTCTCAGTATCTGGAATAAAGATGTGCATCTTTTAAAACAGTATTGTATTTATCAAAATACAAACATTTCCCAACTGAGAGAAGAGATACTTTAAAATATTAACATATCATTCTTAAATTAGATTTGAGGATCTACTGTGATAGCAAAAACATAAACCTGTTGTTATTTATCCTTAGGTGGTAAAATATTGGCCAGAAATTGGGAAATGTGGGTTCTTAGTTTGGCGCTATCTTCTGAGGAGAGATGATATTGAACCCGCACCTTGGACTTCAGAAGGGATGGAACGGTCAAAGAAACTGGGTCTGAGTGTACAGGTCAGAATCAGTGTTCACAAAGTTGCTCTGATATTCTGTTCAAGTAAATGGAGTCTTAAATTTTAAAACTAGGAATGTGAATTAAATTATAAGCTCCATTTTTCATATACTTCAATGAGGCAGGGTCTAATATAAAAAATATTTTAGATTATCTGCAATTTGAAAAACTATGATATTGGCAAAGCAGAAACAATTGTGGATGAAGCTTTCTGCCTTGACAGGAAATTACTCTGTTTATATGGATCAGAAAATTATGACTGTGAATACAGTTTTGTGATCCTTACGCTGGATAAGATTTATAAAAATAACTCTTGTAATAGTTGAGTCTCTTCTTAGAATTTAAAAAATATATATGTTTTTATGTATTTTTCTCTAATTGCAACCTATGATTGAGGAACTATTATAGATAACATATTTCAGGCAGGGACTTTGGCACTGTGAAATTTGTGGCAGATGGGAAGAATCAAAGTAGTATTTTTTTTCTTCAGCAAACCAATAATTTCCTTTGGATGGGTTGTTTTGCTACATGACATCATCTTCAACTTTAGCTTTCTGATTTGTATAGTTGGAGTTGTAGATATGGATATAAGGTGCCTTTTAATAAAATCTATTCTAGATCAGATCCTTTGACTTAACTACAGTTTTCTAAAAATATATTAATTTAAAAGCTTTCCTGTTTATATAGGGTTTTAAAAAATACTTTTATATAATTTCAATATGTAGTCATAGGGGTTTACATTATTTTAGAAAATAGACTTGTCAGTATTTGGGAATTCCCAGATGCCAGTGGATTTTGTTTTAAATCCGTTTTTTTGGGTTTTTTTAGTATCCAGAAGGTTATTTGGAAGCCATGGCTAGTAAAGAGAAAAAGGATAAGGTTAAGAAGCAAACTGTGAAACAGGAGCCAACCAGCCAGAGTAACGGAAACCAGAAAAGGACAATTGATGATGGTATTTCTTTTTACTTCTTAGTGTTAGAGCTCTGTCAAGTTATATATAAGGCAATAGTATGAAAACTACAAGGAAGTTGGAAGTTATTTGGAATCCAAATGTAAAGTGTTAAGTGCTCAGTAATAAAATGGGAAGCTGGGGATCTTATGGTGCTGTTCCATACTTGTAAGGTTTCTTTTTCTTAAACTTCACAGAAAAATGAACAATCTTCTATGTAGTTATGATCCATAGTTCAAAATAAAGCTGGGCAATTTGAATTGGAGCTTTATTGCATCATTACATAGATGTGATTCATGTTTTAGCTTTCTAGAAATAATTTTGTCTTCCCTTTTTAATAGTTCAGACTACCACTGTTACTGTATCTTGTCATAATTTTAAACAGGTATAGAGGAGACTAAAAATACATCCAAAGCCATGAGAATGGGAGATGGAGGGAAAGGAGAGGCTTTCCAACTGACCCAGCAACAGCAGTGGCTGATTAAAGAAGACTGTATGAACCAGAAATTGTGGGATGAAGTACTTGCTTCTCTTAAAGAAGGACCAGTATGCTTGCAGCTTGCTTAAATTATTCATTTTTAACCTTTCTTTATATAGAGTTAGGAGAAATGGGGCTTTGTTAAAATCTAATTCAGTTGCTTAAAATTGCTGAATACATACTATCTGTTTAGAAACAGTTGATGGGGCATGTAATTTCATTCACTTAAGGAGACAGAAGGAATACCGTCATATTGAGACTTAGATACCAAATGAAAATATTTTTAACTCAAGTTTAGCAGATTATTCCACTCACTATAGAGAGAACCTTAAGTAAAAAAGAGGAAATACTTCCCTCCCCCAGCTGTTAAGAAAATAGCAAGGATAGTTCAAGTTTGAAGACACTTGTGGATTTTTTTTTATTAGTCTCTGATGGAATATCCTCCAAAATATTATGTCCTTGAACATTAATTAGCTTTATTGATGTTCCAATTCATAGTTATTTTAGCTGTTTTGCAGAAGAAAAAGAAATCAAGATATCAGAATGGTAAAGGTCACTATCAAGTCAGTGAAAAAACAAAATATTAGATGGAGAATGGATGCCTAAAAATGAATGTACAAAATCACTTTATTTGGGAATTGCCAGGGGCTATTTACTTTGCTTCTTTGACAGAAAAAGCATCCGGTAACTCCTTGTTCTTCCACTTACAGTACTACTATTGCTATAATGCTACTGCACTTGTATAGGAGCTAATACTGTAAAGTTAGAAGTTCTTTATCTGTGGGTTGTCCAATGTTTGTAAATAATTAGACTTTCAACTCTTAGTTATGTGACAAAATACAGTAGATATGTGTTTCTAAAGCAACAGAAAACAGTATCTTAAGAGAAATCCAGTTACTAGAAAGTTATTTTCCTATAGATTCCTGCCCATAATTTTGATTGCCCTTGGTGATAGCCATATAGAAATTTCAATGGGAATCACGCAACTACCATTAGATAGCTGCAATGAAAATATAAATCTTAATGCTTGAAACAACCTTTCCACTTTAATTATAAGTTTTGGGTTTAGATGAATCTGATATTATTAAAATTATTGAAAAGAACTGTATTTTGAGTAACTTTAGATCTGTTTTTTACACTTCTATACCTGAGTAGGTATGCTTGAGACTACTGAAATACCAGAGAATAAGATTTCTGTAAGCATGCTTGTATGTGTAAAATCTATGGCACAAAATTTATCCCACATTCTTCAAAGTTGCTCTGAGAAGACTGAAAACCAGGAAGGTTCTTTTACCTATTGCAGAGTATTTCAGAGTGAGGACTCAAGAAACCAATTAAACACCTCCAGCAGGTGCAGAGGTGAATTTCTTAGTGAAAGAGGTATACAGTACTTTGCTTTCCCTTTGCAGAGCAGCAGCAATCACTTATCCATTATGGATGTGCAAAATTCTAGTGATGATCACTAAATACAGATATTAGCTTCCAAAATCTCTAACTTGTGCTAAGAATCAGGCTTGATGGGCCCTCTGTTTTGTTTTTAATGATAATAATGTACAACCAAATAACCTTCAAAACCGTAGTTCTCTGACTTCTGGAAAAGCAGGGAAATTAATTGTTCATGGACTTGCTTTCTAAATACTTTGTTAGCCACACTACTTCTCATGGATGTGAAGGATATAAGATGAGCCTTCCAAAAATTTTTAATGTAACAAACATAATTTATTAAATGTATACTTTGCACTGAACACAATAGAGGTTCACTTCTGAGGAAATAAGAATGAACAAGAAGCTGTGAACAATAATAATATAGGGAATGAGCAGAAGATAGGTAGAGGTAATAGCAGAGGGTGTGGGAATGTCTTTATGTAAATGTCCATGAATACAGGAGTAATGGTGGTAGGCTTTGGAAGGAAATCTGTAACTTGGACTGAGACCTGAAGATCGCACTAGAAAAGTTTCAGTGTAAGCAATCTTTGCAATGTCAAGCTGTCCTATCACACTGAATATTGGATTTAACAACTCCTAGCAGTTTTGTAACATTATTAGACCATGCTAACTGTGAGTTTGGGAAGAGTAACAAGGATGTTAAACAAGTATAATCTCATGAATGTATCTCTGCATTTACCAAATGCTGTGAAGGCTAAATTTTTTACTCAATTTAGGTCTGTGAATTTGGCTGTGAATTTGTAATTTAAATATAGGTAATAATTACAGTAGTTAGGAAAACTAGTTTTTAAAAAAACTTTAATAATTTTAAATAAAAATGCCTTTTTTTTGTTTGCATATTTGTGAATGTGCCTCTAATAATTCTACTTTTCTCTTCTTTTGCCCTATACTAGAATTTTCTGAAGAAATTGGAACAATCTTTTATGTGTGTCTGCTGTCAGGAACTGGTTTACCAGCCAGTGACAACAGAGTGCCTCCACAACGTCTGTAAAGTAAGAATAATCACTGTATTGCTCTGGGCTGTGTTCTTGGCCCTGAGACCGATCACCAAAACCAACATATATTTTTGGAAGACAATAATTATTGCCTAGCAGTCTGAGCAAGAAATGTAACGTGCTTGCTTCCAGTTGTGTGGCTGCCATATAATCAATCTTAATTTTATGTAAAAATTAGTGGAAATGTATTTAGTATAATTTCTTATAGACATGATGTATCAAGTTTACCATTCCATTGTAATTAGTGGAGCTAAGTAGGGATTGGTTTGTTCCAGGAGCTAGATGTTGGTACAATAAGATTAGGTTAATTTTATGTAGTTAAGAAATGAGAATAGAACAAGACTGCTCCTTCAAAGAGCTGCTTGTTACATAGAGGTAAAGTATTATGAGGGGGTGGAAAGTATATAGAGTGGTGGAAAAAACATGGAGAATGTTTAATGGCAACAACTTCAAAGCATAGAACCTGAAGCTATCAATAACTAATTATAAAGTAACATCCAATTACTGTTTTAAGGTATAGACTGACAGACAGTGATGTTGTTTGGGCAAAGATTGGCCCTCATAAAATTTTCATATTTAACTTATATGCTTGGACTGTCTGCAGTCTGGGAAAACAAAAAAAAAGAAGGCAACATTAATAATCATCTTTTAGATACTGTAGTCTGAAACCTATTTTATTCTACAAATAAGCACCTACCAGCCGCTCACTCAATCCTCCCCACAGCAAGAAAAACTCATGGGTCAAGATAAAGACAATTTAATAAGAGAAGAGAAAAAAAGAAAAGAAAAAAAAGTGATGCAAAGGCATTTGCTTACCACCTCCCACAAGTAGACCGATGCCCAGCCAGTCTCCAAGCAATGGCTACTTTGGAAAGACCACCCCCCAGTTTTTATTGCTGAGCATGACATTATATGGCATGGAATATCCCTTTGGTCAGTTTGGGTCAGCTGTCCCAGCTGTGTCCCCTCCCAACCTCTTGCCCATCCCCGGCCTACTTGCTGGGGAGGCAGAGTGAGAAACAGAGAAAGCCTTGATGCTGTGTAAGCATTATTCAGCAATAGCTAAAACATTGGTGTATTATCAACACTAGTTTAGTCACAGATCTAAAACACAGCACCATACAGGCTGCTATGAAGAAAATGAACTCTATCTCAGACAAATCCAGTACATCATTTCAGTTGTAAAGGCAGAAATATGGCAAGAAAACTCAGTAAGAACATGCTGTTTCTAGAAATGTGGGAAACCGCATCTTTGGTTCCTAGTAATTGCTTAATTTTTTGCTAGCTAAATTTTCAATGTAAAGCAAAAGCTGTAACACTTTTACTTCTTTGTCTTTGTATGCCCTAGAGCTGTTTACAGCGTTCTTTCCGAGCTGAAGTCTTTACCTGTCCTGCCTGCCGCTATGACCTTGGAAAGAGCTACACCATGGTTCCTAACAAGATATTGCAGACACTACTTGACCAGTTCTTCCCTGGTTACAGTAAAGGACGATGATGTGTTCAAATCCTTTCATACTTCTCCCATTGACTTTATAGACAGTAAAGGAGAATAAACATCTAAAAGTCAACAGTGAACCAGCCAGCTTGATGGAACTGAATCTATTGTCACATTTTGAAGCAGCTAATCTTCTTCCTCCCCATCACCATCTTTCTTCATGTAGTGAGAACTCTAAATCTCTGCTGTCTTTAACATCAAAGGTAGTTTTGGTGAGCTGACAAATAATTTTTAAAGGGAGGAAAAAAAAAACCCAAACCAGAAGCTTTAGGTCTAAGTGGTGAGTCCTAGCTGGTGCTTAAGTTATGATTTGTTTTTTGTAACTACCTCAGGTAGAGGAAAACAAATTGTGGGGAGGAAAAATAGTTCATAAAGTTTTAGCTACCCACTGCTTTCTTAATTTTACTTGTGTCTGGTCTATGTGGTTTGATTCAACAAAAAAAAGCCAAAAAACCCAAACACCCAAAACAAAACAACAAAAAACAAACAGCACTTAAGTCAGCTGGATTAAAGAACAGCAAATCCTTTGTGTATAGTCCTTTTTTTGTCTTTCTTCCATTATGGTGTATTTTTTTGCAAGAACAGGCTGACTTTTAGTCTATTTTTGTGAGCTTCACTGTGCTTTTTCTTGTATCTTATGCAAGCTGACTACTAAGGACTAATGAACAATATGAATGCATTGTTGCTACAGTAGTGTAAAGTGATCTGTGGTTTTTTGCACTTAGATATTCAAGACAGTAGTTGTGTACAAAAAATTCATATTAAAAAAGCCACTTTTGTATTAGTTTAAAATGTATGCTTTTAGTAGGTCTTGTATCAGTGGCAATAAATCTATACAGCATTGAAGACAGTGCTAGCTTGAAAAGGGTTTAAATTGCTTCATATGGTGACCTGAAATTTTATATACAATATATTCCCCCCAAATATACATTATTAAATATTTTATGATTCAGAAATGTTGCTAATTTTGTGGGTTTTGTATTATCGAAACTTGTCAAATTATGACATTTAAAATTAAGATACTTTTTTCAGACTACAGAATATTTCCTTTAGGCAGGCTTCTTATTCTTCAAACTTGAGTCTTCACATACCTTAATTCATTCATCAAGAAAACAGAAGAATGTTTGCTCAAATGAATTTCTAAGTCACTATGCCGCCCCCCCCCCCCCCCCCCCCATGCCTTAAGAAAAAAATCTAACCTGATTCAGGGTCTTACATATCAGATATATATTTCTCCTGTAGCAGTGCTTGTGCTACAGGTGCAGCTATTCAGGCCTCTGCTTGAGACAAGCACGAGTAGCCCTAGCTCTATATATCAGAGCAGGAGTCCTGGGACCTGCTGCAGGAGAGCGCCTTTCCTTCCCGTTAGCATTGTATGTTGTGGGATCCCAGCACAGTGATCAGTAAAAGGGTTGTCTAAGTAGTCATGGGGTGGTACCAACAGTGTATAATCTACAAAGGAGATATGCCATGATGTTGGAGGGAAATAACAACTAGATATTATTTTTTGTGTCAATTCTCATTTCAGACCTTTGAAATACTATTTATTGTTTACTGTTAAATATTGTTTGAGGCTGCATTATATCAGTAAGGTATTATCTTTGATTTGTTAATAGTTTTATGTAAAGTGATAATCCCCTTTTGAGTGCTTGTCTACATGTACATTTATATTGGAGAAGTACGTGCACATTTATGATTACATTCTCTGATTCAAAACCTTGCCTTCACCTCTATAATGAATCAGACAAATGTAATTGCTCTTTTTTTTCTTTTTCAGTTAGTTTTAGCTAAAGAATTTCAGTTATACTGTACTAATGCATAATGCTTTAATGTTGGTAACATCTTGAATCACATATTGAAGACATGCATTGTTGAACAACTCAGAAGTTAAAGCTTCAGCTTTTGATCTTTTTCTATACTTACTAGGAAATGAGGTTTCAGGCACTATGCAACAACTGTATTAATATTAAGCATATAGTTTGAGAACTGTAGACAGCTTCCTAAGTTGATAGATTTCCCAAATTGTAACCCAATGCTTTTTATGGTGAAAATTATACCTTTGTGACCAGCACGTGCATCTGTGTAATATGCACCTACCAAAAGTCTACAGTATTTTATACCTTTTGATGGCCTTTGAATTGGTAAAAAGCTACCAAACTGAATTAGTGAGGTAAGATACTATAAATGCACCATTTTATTAGAGAAGTCTTATCAAAACTACTTTGGAAAAGGCAGATTTTAAACTAAATTCCTGAGTTAAACTGAGGTTGGTAACATTCATCAAAACACACAAATATCTAGAAAATATAAATCTGAACTATTCACCTTCTCTGTTAAATGTTTAGCAAGAAACTGTTCCAAATATTAACTTTTATTTTTCTTATTCAGAAGAGTTAGTGACTCTTGATTACTAGAGAACCTGGCTTTTTCCCTAGTTTATATTAATTCAGTGAGTTTACTTTTAATCTACCATTTGTCACAAAGTTTAAGGCCAACTGTAGGAAGTTCCTAAAATACTTTTATGGTTTTGGCTTAACTGTTTTTTCAGACCATTTTAATGACTTAAGCACAATTGTAATGAACAGATTGACAAGATTTTGCATAGTTAGTGGCAACTGAAAACACGTCCACTGCCTTCACCTATATTAAAAGTCCAGTTTGTAGTAGTATTTCACAATTTTGTAAACCCTTAGTGCTATACCAATGTCTATTAAATGTCTTTTTCAATATTATTGAAGAAGTCTAAAATTTTCTAATGCTGAATCTCTCTCTGTATACAACAATGGCTTGTCTGTTTCCTGTTACTTTCATATGATGGTGCAACCTCTGTCAAATTAAATTCATATTGGAAGTCACTAAGTAGGTAATGAAGAATTGCAACTCCAAAACCTTTACCATAAAGGACACAAAAGTAGAATAGTTAAAATAGCTCTATTAATACAAGCCTCATTTTTGGCACTTCAAAGAAAGCCCCCAGGGATTCATGTGCCTCTATACCATAAAGTTCTAGCGGTTACTGTTTGGATGATGTAAAATTGTGCAGTCATTTCTCCACTCTAAATATTACTACAGTACATACTTCCTGATCTGTAGCACTACTATATGTAGTGACAAACTAAATCAGCTAAAAAGGAACTCGATTGATTGAACTCAAGTATCTGCACAGACATGCCAGAAAAGCTCTTGTGTTCCTTTCAAATATACTACATTGGTGTCTTCATCATAAAGTTATCACATGTAAAGTCTATCCTACCAACTATATGGACAGTCTCAGAGGCCAAATTTTTATATAAACTGATTGATGGGAACAGATGGGAAGATGTGCCTGTTCAAGGTTTCAGTCCTGGCCACTTTTTACTTCTACATGGCATTATGTGGAGCAATAGGACTCTGATCTCAAGTGCTCATTCAGTATTCCTGGAGGGCCAGAGCTTAAGTTTTGAAGCCATTTTAAAGCAAGCTATAGTCTATGTAATGAAGCAAGAAAAGTTAAGCATACTATCTAAACCAGAGTCATAATTCAAACTAAGAGGTCTGAAAAAATGCATGGAAAAAATATTCACAGAATCACAGAATCACAGAATCGTATAGGTTGGACAAGACCTTTAAGATCATTGAGTCCAACTGTAAACCTAACACTACCAAGACCACCACTATACCATGTCCCTAAGCACCTCATCCAAACGTCTCTTAAATACTTCCAGGGATGGCGACTCAACCACTTCCCTGGGCAGCCTGTTCCAATGCTTGACAACCCTTTCAGTGAAGAAAAAATTCCTAATATCGAGTCTAAACCTCCCCTGGTGCAACTTGAGGCCATTTCCTCTTGTCCTGTCACTTGTTACCTGGGAGAAGAGACTGACCCCCACCTCTCTACAACCTCCTTTCAGGTAGTTGAAGAGAGCAATAAGGTCTCCCCTCAGCCTCCTTTTCTCCAGGCTAAACAACCCCAGCTCCCTCAGCTGCTCCTCATAAGACACCTGCTCTAGACCCTTCACCAGCTTCGTTGTCCTTCTCTGGACACACTCCAGCACCTCAATGTCTCTCTTGTAGTGGGGGGCCCAAAACTGAACACAATATTTGAGGTGCGGCCTCACCAGTGCCGAGTACAGGGGCACGATCACTTCCCTAGTCCTGCTGGCCACACTATTTCTGATACAAGCCAGGATGCCATTGGCCTTCTTGGTCACCTGGGCACACTGCTGGCTCATATTCAGGCGGCTGTCAACCAACACCCTCAGGTCCTTCTCTGCTGGGCAGCTTTCCAGCCACTCTTCCCCAAGCCTGTAGCGTTGCATGGGGTTGCTGTGGCCCAAGTACTGCACCCGGCACTTAGCCTTGTTGAACCTCATACAATTGGCCCCAGCCCATCAGTCCAGCCTGTCCAGATCCCTCTGTACAGCCTTCCTCCCCTCAAGCAGATCAACACTCCCACACAACTTGGTGTCATCTGCAAACTTACTGAGGGTGCACTCGATCCCTTCATCCAGATCATTGATAAAGATATTAAACAGAACTGGCCCCAATACTGAGCCCTGGGGAACACCACTTGTGACTGGCTGCCAACTGGATTTAACCCCATTCACTACCACTCTTTGGGCCCAGCCATCCAGCCAGTTCTTTACCATTTGTTGTACCATTTGTTGTACCATTTGTTATTTATTGTACTTTTGTTAGATGAGATTTAACTCGGAGTAAGAAGTTCAATTTCAGTATTTGTAGAAAAGCTGTTTCATACTTTACCTGGATTAGAAGGAGAGGTTTATATGGAACTATAAGGAAAAAATGATGTGATACTGAAAAAGGTAGGTTTAATGCTCAGTAAAAATTGAACATCGTAGCTCGTGGGGGAAAAAACCCTGATCTTTAATATTACATTCTGCCAGTATTTTACTTTGTGTAGGACCTACTGCTACTGTGGCAGCTTTGAAAAATCAGAACTGAAGTATCAAACAAAACAGGCATAAAGATTTTATACTTCTGTTAGCTAAAGTTTAAAAGTTAGAGTTCAAAAGATGACGTGCTTAATTCTGGCTGACTATTGGAATACAAAGATTTGCAGGTAAAACAGGTAAGAAATATTAACACTAGCAATGCTAGTGATAATACGTGTATTAAAGAATCAATCTGTCTTTAGAAAATAAACAATTACTGCCGTGGTTGATATTCATTACTATTGCCTTATGATGCATCTGGAATAAAAAGGTTTGCATCCTGTTCTGTGCGGAGGGCAGGGGGAGGTGAGTCTCTCAGGGTTCACCTGAGGCAGGGTTCACCTAGATCTCAATAAAAAAAGCCTGACGACAAATGGCTTAATAAAATAGCTGTTTTAATAAGATAGAATAAAAAGAGGAATATAGATAGTGAGTAAATCTTACAGCCTTACATGCTGGGAACTACAGTTCATGCAGCATCAGCTCAACCCTGGATGGATTTTCCCACGGCATGCTGGGCAGATCTCGTCCATGGAGAGGTTCGTCCTTTTTGGTCATTCAAGCTATTATAGGCTTTTCTTATGAGGAAACAACTCTATTCATCATTTCTACCGTCAAACAGAAAGGGTGTTCGCATAAGAGCTTCTTGCCGCACTGTTAGGTAAAGGCGAGGCCACGCAGGTGGCGTAATCACCAGTACCAAGTGGGAGCTGCCTGCAGGCTCCTCTGTTACAATGAGCTGGCTGAGTTTATCCTGCGGCCAAGGGACTTGTGCAGCACAACACAGGCCTGAAGGCCACGCTGTACGTGCAGGATACCATGGCACAGGACAGGCCTGGGTCTAATCAGGTTAACTGTTATGTGGATCACTAACTGATGTACAGTGGTGTCCTAGTCAGGATCACTACATTCCAGCCCTTGAGCCACATACAGCTTACCTTTCCCAAAAATATTATAAATTACAGATTATTTTAGTAACATACAGGCTTCTCAAGCCCTAAGTACAAGGCCCAATAGAGAAGACATGGCTTGTTCAAGATAACTAACTCCTTGAATACGATGTCTTCTGCAAGGGTCCCAATACACATACCACTTTGAAAGCTATGTTAATATTTAAAGTTTTAGCACAAAGAAGATAAAAGCACAGATTTGAGGCAACCTTAACATCAACTACTATGAAAATGAGTATTGAACCAACTAATTTTTCTTCCACTTAATATACTGATTGTGTTTACATTAACTAAGCAGGGATTCTGTTAATAAATACAGAGATTACCAGAAATATATACAATATATAAATCACCTAAGCTTGTCCAGGGGGGAAAAAGCCATCCTCGTAGACTGAAACAGTCAGGTGAATCCAGACAATTAGAAGTAATATTATGAAGATGCTCTCTTCTGTTCAGAAAAGGGAGATCATAGACTTCTACCAGTGGGTAAGTACAAAACAGATGCTGATTTCCATATTTGTCATCAATGCATGCCATTGCAGGCCAAAACTTGCTTTCAGATTTCACAAATGGCTAAGCACAAAAAAAAAATAAAATTGACTAATTATTTTAACTCTTATATCACTCTCCGATCAAGCAAATCTGTATAACCAGTATAACAGACATGCAAAGAATTAAAAAGCCATATAGCCATTTCTTCAGTGTTTGTCCGAGACATGCATCTTAAATCTATTAGGAATCTTTGAAAGTTAGCAAGTGTGTGGAATAGGGATGATGCAATCAAAACACTTAATTTAGTTTTAACCAAAAAAAAAAAATTGTAACCACATCCTTCAGCAAAGGCTTATAAAGATACAGTTGTTATGGTTTAAAAAGCATGGTCCTCATTAACTGGCTAAAAGATGGGAACCAAGGAATAGGAGAAAATGGTTACCAAGTTCTGCAACTCTTTCAAACAGAGATCAGCAATAAAATAAATGCAATTCAGTGTCAAATGAGAAAAATATCATAATGTATAACATTCTAAATTATCTGTTAAAAGACCTTGGAAGCTATTTTGGATAGTTCTCTGAAGATGTCTGACACTTTCAGTTTGTTTGGCTATACTTATATTTATCTCACATTACTGTCCTTAGCCCTATCCAGCTCTTGCATCTTGTCAGACCCTCAGCTGAGTTCTTTGGAGCAGAACTTCTGTATGTAACATGGGGACTTGAATCAGTTCTGGAGATTCTGGTACAATATGGTAAACTTGAATGAATGGAAATTCTAACTCACTTTCCAACAAGAATGTCAGTTTTAATCTGTAGTATTGAAATGTTGAAATTAAGATAACTAAACATGAAGAGCAAACTTTGAGTTCTGACATGAGAAATAAAGCTTAACGTGTTTGCTGTAGATTTCACTTTCAGAATAATTGCATAACAATAAAAATTATTCTAAAACTAATATTCTTGTTAGCATATTACATCATCAGATGAGGAAACCACAGAGCAGAGGGCAAATTTACCTCTTCACAAGTCACTAAAAGTCCATCATTTACATTCTAGTAGGAAGGCTGCTACTTCTGGAGTGTTGCAATGAAGAGATACAGGCTCTTTAGGGAGGACAGGCTGGAAAGAAAAGGAGGGGGACTTGCACTTTCTGTGAGAGAGCAGCTAGAGTTCATGGAGCTCTTCCTGGGAATGAATGAGGAGCCAACTGAGAGTTTATGGATTAGGAGTAAAGAAAGGACAGGTAAGGGTGGCATAATAGTGTGTGTCTGCTACAGACCACCTGACCAGGCAGAATAAGCAGATGAGGCTCTCTATGGACAGATTGGAGCAGTCTCACATTTTTAAGTTTGCTGACAACACAAAACTGGGAGGAATGGCTGATACCTCCGAAGGTGGTTCTGCCATCCAGAGGGACCGCAACAGGCTGGAGAAATGGGTTGACAGGAACCTCATGAGGTTCAAAAAGGAGAAGTGCAAAGTCCTGCACTTGGGGAAGAACAACCCCAAACACCAGTATATGCTGGGGGCTACCCAGCTGGAAAGCAGCTTGGCAGAAAAGGCCCTGGGGGTCCTGGTGGACACCAAGTTGCACGTGAGCCAGCAGTGTGCCCTTGCTGCAAGGAAGGCCAATGGTATCCTGGGCTGCATTATGAGTGTTGCGAGCAGGTTGAGGGAGGTGATCCTTTCCCTCTGCTCAGCACTGGTGAGGAAACACCTAGAGTCCTGTGTCCAGTTCTGGGCTCCACAGTACAAGAGAGACATGGACATACTGGAGACAGTCCAACAAAGGGTCACAAAGATGATTAAGGGACTGGAGCATCTCTCCTATGAGGAAAGGCTGAGAGAGCTGGGACTGTTTAGCCTACAGAAGAGAAGGCTCAGGGGGGATCTCATCAATGTATATAAATACCTGAAGGGAGGGTGCAGAGAAGACAGAGCCAGGCTCTTTTCAGTGGTGCCCAGTGACAGGAGAAGAGGCAATGGGCACAAATGGAAACACAGGAGGTTCCATCTGAACATACAGAAACACTTTTTTACTGTGAGGGTGACTGAGCACTGGAACAGGTTGCCCAGAGAATCATAGAATCATACAATCATTAAGGTTGGAAAAGACCTCTAAGATCATCTAGTCCAACCGTCAACCCAACACCTCCATGCCTACTAAACCATGTCCTGAAGTGCCACATCTACACGTTTTTTTTAACTCCTCCAGGGATGGTGACTCAACCACCTCTCTGGGCAGCCTGTTCCAATGCTTGATAACCCTCTCGGTGAAGAAAAATTTCCTAATATCCAATCTAAACCTCCCCTGGTGCAACTTGAGGCCATTTCCTCTTGTTTTATCGCTTGTTACTTGGGAAAAGAGACCAACACCCACCTCACTACAACCTCCTTTCAGGTAGCTATAGAGAGTAATAAGGTCTCCCCTCAGCCTCCTTTTCTCCAGGCTAAACAATCCCAGCTCCCTCAGCCGCTCCTCATAAGACTTGTTCTCCAGACCCTTCACCAGCTTTGTTGCCTTTCTCTGGACATGCTCCAGCACCTCAATGTCTTTCTTGTAGTGAGGGGCCCAAAACTGAACACAGTATTCGAGATGCGGCCTCACCAGTGCCGAATACAAAGGGACGATCACTTCCCTAGTCCTGCTGGCCACACTATTCCTGATACAAGCCAGGATGCTGTTGGCTTTCTTGGCCACCTGGGCACACTATTGGCTCATATTCAGCCAGCTGTCAACCAGCACCCCCAGATCCTTTTCCGCCACTTCCGGCAGCTTTCCACCCACTCATCCCCAAGCCTGTGGTGTTGCATGGGGTTGTTGTGACCAAAGTGCAGGACCCCGTACCTGGCCTTGTTAAACCTCATATAATTGACCTTGGCCCATCGATCGAGCCTGTCCAGATCCCTCTGTAGAGCCTTCGTACCCTGAAGCAGATCAACACTCCCACCCAACTTGGTGTCGTCTGCACACTTACTGAGGGTGCACTCCATCCCCTCGGCCAGACCATTGATAAAGATATTAAACAAGACTGACAATAAAAATATTAAACAAGAAGTTGTGGAGTCTCCATCCTTGGAGATATTCAAAAGCCATCTGGAAATGGTCCTGGGCAACTGGCTCTAGGTGGCCTGGCTTGAGCAGATGGTGTTGTGGTTTAGCCCCAGTCAGCAATTAAGTACCACACAGCTGCTCACTCACCCTCCCGCCTCCCGGTGGAATGAGGGAGAGAATCGGAAGAGCAAAAGTAAGAAAACTCATCAGTTGAGATAAGAACAGTTTAATAATTGGAACAAAATAATAACAACAACAACAACAACAACAATAATAAATGTAATGAGAAGGAAAACAACAAGAGAGAGAGAGGAACAAAACCCAGGAAAAAAAAAACCACAAGTGATACTGCTCACCACCCACTGACCGACGCCCAGCCAATCCCCGAGCAGCGATCGCTACCGCCCAGCCAACTCCCCCCCAGTTTATATACTGAGCATGACGTCATATGGTATGGAATAGCCCTTTGGCCAGTTTGGATCAACTATCCTGGCTGTGCCCCCTCCCAGCTTCTTGTGCACCTGGCAGAGCATGGGAAGCTGAAAAGTCCTTGACCAGTGTAAACACCACTTAGCAACAGCCAAAACATCAGTGTGTTATCACTATTATTCTCATACTAAAATCCAAAACACAGCACTATACCAGCTACTAGGAAGAAAATTAACTCTATCCCAGCTGAAACCAGGACACCAAGGCAGGAGTAACCCAGACTGTCTTCCCCAGCATATTTTTTATGTGCACTACAGGGACTTTATCCCCTTCTACAGTGCGTAAAAGTTTTGATTGGGCAGGGCCAGCTCGATTGACAGATCCCCTAGTGTTGACTAACCAGGTGGCCTTTGCTAAATGTGTATCCCAATGTTTGAATGTCCCACCACCCATTGCTCTCAGTGCAGTCTTTACACACACACAGAGGTTTGGGGAAGATATAGATACTCGCCCCCTGCCCCCCCGCAGCCAGCACCAGGCACACGGGCTGTGACCTGTGGTTGAGGCCCCCACCCGCTCCAGTAGTTGGCACTGAGACCTCACTCGCTTCAGTAGCTGACACCACAGGCCAAGGGCACCTACATCCCCGGTTTGACTCCAGTAGCTGGCACCAAATTTCACACACACACACACAGGTCTCACCAGTAGATGGCACTTAGTCCTTGCAGCACACATACACACAGGATAGACAGTGGGATTACGCAGAGAGATAGTTAAGAAAATATTTAATAAGAAGATATAAGAAGACAGGACAAACTGCAGTGATCAGGCACAGGGCTCAACCAGACAAGCGTACTGACTGGCCCCATTTTACACTTGACGGACCCCTTTTATACCCCTTTCTGTCTACCCCTCCACTACTTTGTTTCTCCTTGCTCCCCCTTCCCCTGTACATTGCCTCATCAGCTGGAATAGTTCCACCGACCCCCCTTCCAACATCCTTTTGGGGGAAGGTGTTTTTAGATTTGTTCTTATTTATCATTATCCTACTCCATTTAATTGGCAATAAATTCAATTAATTTCCCTAAGTCAAGTCTGTTTTGCCCATGATGGTAATTGGTAAGTGATCTCCCTGCCCTTATCTTGACCCATGAGCTTTTCATAGTATTTTTTCTCCCCCTGTCCTGTTGAGAAGTGGGAGTGATAGAGTGGCTTTATGGGCACCTGGTGGTCAGCCAAGGTTAACTCACCACAGAGTTAAAGGTAGTTTAATGAGAAAACAAAAAAGCAAAGGCCACGCACGGAAGCAAAACAAAAGAAAAAGAGATTTATTCTCTACTTCCCATCAGCAGGCAATGTCCAGCCACTTCCTGGGAAGTAGGGCCTCAGTACACGTAGCAGATGCTTCGGAAGACAAACACCTTAATAAAGAATGCCAACCCCCACCTCCTTTCTCTTAGCTTTTATTGCTGAGCACGACATATGGTATGAAATATCTTTTTGGTCAGTTTGTATCAGCTGTCCCAGCTATGTCCCCTCCCAACCTCTTGCCCACCCCCAGCCCACTGGCCTTTGGGGGTGGGGGATGTTGGAAAGATAGCCTTGATGCTGTGGGAGCACTGCTCAGCAGTAGCCAAAACATTGGTGTGTTATCAACTTAGCCACAAATCCAAAGCACAGCACTATATGGGCTGCTATGCGAAAGTTAACTCCATCCCAGCCAGATCCAGTACACCTCTTCACGCACTTCATCAAGAAAATGCTGAGACTGACCTGTTGAACATTTTTTAAAATAAATATATTATGATCCAAAATTTTAACAGGAGAGGTTAAAGTCAGCATTGAAGAAAACAGAAGAACCTGTTCAATACTTGCCTCTTATTCCTATAAAAAGGATTTTGTAGTGCTTCTCAAGCCTCTGCCATGCAGTTTGCAGTGAATATAGCAATCTCAGAAGCATGTTTAAGACCCTTTCCTCCCACTGTCTGAGAGAGGAACAACTCTAAGAAAGAGAGCTGAAAAAATTCCTAAGCAAGCTAGGTTCATTCTGGTAACGGCAAAGATGAAATACAACATCTTACCTCATCTGGCTGGGAACTAACCTTAAGACAAAACCCACTGCCCTTGGACTTAACTTTTCTTTTACAACAATACAGAAGAGCACCAAATAGATGCTAAGACATAAAGATGCTAAGAATTTTTTTTAAGCAACTATTCAATTTAATAAAATGAAGTCATATCCTCAAAGTAGCTTTAAAATTAATAGAACAAAGTGAGCACAACTATGAGCCATCTGCCAAATGCACTCCTAGAACTGTACAGTGTTACTTGTCACCATTCTTATCTCCAGTGGAATATTAACCCAGGGAGCTGCCCCATTTAGCTGTCTGTGCTCCTAGATTATATCAACAGCTCAAACTTTACTTGCTGTTCCATAGACTACACTGTACCTCATTATATTTACAAAGGTAGAACCACATGAACATAGATCCCACAGAGTATTTATTTCCCTATTAATGCATGGCATAAAGACAATGGTGGAACTGAGCTGTATCTGAATTTCAGAATACTGTCTCTAGAATTGAAATAAGCATGGTAGGATGCTGAAGCAGCCTTCAAGATAGTTCCTTTAAACTGGGACAGACTAAACTGTCAAGTGGTTTGTGAAGCACAACACAGGCCTGAAGGCCATGCTATATGGGCAGCATAGCACAGCACAGGTTTGGGACTACTTGGGTTAACTGTTATGTGGATCACTAACTCCTCAATGTACAATGGTCTTCTGGTCAGGATCATTACATACCACCCCTTGATTCACATACAGTTTACCTTTCCCAAAGATATTATAAGTTACAGATTATATTAGTAAGCTGTTCAGCTAAGAAAGTTTCTTATATATAAAGCAGTTACTGCAAATAATGTTAGTACAAGAATAATGACAAGTAAAACAAATACTGGTTGTGAGAATAAATGCAGAACAGCAATGTTATTAGGGCTAGCTAGGACCACCAAAGATGTCCCGTCATTGGACTCCATCTCTTGTCCCATGTCTTGTAAGACAATGGTGGTGCAAATTTGGACCAAACAGTCCAGCTGCTTGTGTGATGTAGTAGACAAGGAGGAGCTTCAGTGCAGCTGGCAGGCAGAGGTGTCTGACACTTCATGTTTGTTGATACATATCATGCAGAGAGCAAAAGCAGTAGTGTAAGGCTCCACATAGTGATTCCACATGAGATTAAAAAAAGGCATTATTTTATGTACAGTTTTGGGTTTTTTTTTCATTTTGTTTTGTTTGAGGCACATAATGAGGGGTGTCTACCTGCTCCTCTCAGATTAAGTACATGGTTCCTGGTCCATGTGCCAGGATCTCTGCAGGGATGAATTTCCCCTGAGGACTCTAGTATATGTATTTGCCTCCGACTCGCAAAAAATCATTGTTCAGTGTCCTCATCTGGTCGTCATGTGTAGCTGGGGAAAACAGCAACATAGTTGGTATATGTGTTGACCATTACAGTATGTACTGTAACTGCTGTGCTTCTGGTAAGGGCCCAACGTAATTTGCTAGGTACGGCCAGGAACAGGGCCTCGTTGAATCTTCCCATAAGGCTGCTGAGGCAACTTTTTAGCTTTCAGTACCTTACAGACTGCACAGAACTGTACTAGTTCCCGAATGGCTTCCCGGGTACACGGGATTCCCTGGCTTCGAAACCATCTATGTATGCCATCGACACCCAGGTGCCCAGATTTTTTGTGGGCCCATTTAGCAAGGGTCTCCTCATCAGGAATGTCATGGTTTAACCCCAGCCGGCAACTAAGCGCCACACAGCCGCTCGCTCACTCCTCCCCCCAGTGGGATGGCAAAGAGAATCGGAAGAGTAAAAGTGAGAACACTTATGGGTTGAGATAAGAACAGTTTAATAATTTAAATTAATTATTAATATTATTATTATTATTATTATTAAATTGTAATGAAAAGGAAAATAGTAAAAAAGAGAGAGAAATAAAACCCAAGAAAGACAAGTGATGCAAATGAAAAACAATTGCTCACCACCAATTGACCGACACCCAGCCTGTCCCTGAGCAGCAGTCCCCCCTGGCCAGCTTTCCCCTAGATTATATACTGAGCATGATGTCATATGGTATGGAAGATCCCTTTGGCCAGTTGGGTCAGCTGTCCTGGCTGTGCCCCCTCCCAGCTTCTTGTGTATCTCCAGCCTTCTCAGTCAGTAGAGCAAGGGAAGCTGAAAAGTCCTTGATTTAGTGTAAGCACTACTTAGCGACAACTAAAACACAAGTGTGTTATCAACATTATTCTCATACTAAAATCCAAAACACAGCACTATACCAGCTACTAGGAAGAAAATTAACCCTATCCCAGCTGAAACCAGGACAGTATCCACCCCTTATTCTATACCATCTACGTCATGCCCAGGTTCTACCCTTTCTAATACATTCCAATTAATCACCACCACTTTCCCTGTCTTTTGATATATACACACAGATATTATTCCCTTGGTCTATGGGCCATCCCTCTAAAATGTTCGTTAAGTTCATTTTGCCCATGACTTTGGGCTCCATCTGTCATAACAGTCCTTCAGGGAGGAGAGATGGTGTGTGGTGTTGGATTGTTGCATGCTGAAGCCAGTGCTGGTTCCACCACCGTTGCACTTTGCTTGGTTTCATCTGAGGTCATTCTTCATTAATCTGGGTGATTCTTACTGTAATACCATTGATATGGCATATAACAATTATAGTAGTAATGATAACAGTATTACGTAGCCATTAACATCATACAGTTCAAATCATTGGCTATTTTCACCCAAAGTCAAATCCCCTTGAGGTACACATCGGACTTCCCCATCCTTCTGCATTACCCACCAAGTGCACGCAGGTCCTTGAGCAAAAGCAATCCCACGAATGGGCTTGCCTTTGCCCGAGGCAGGAGTAACCCAGACTGTCTTCCCCAGCATGTTTTTTATGTGCACTACAGGGACTTTATCCCCTTCTGCAGTACCTACAAGTTTTGATTGAGCAGGGCCAGCTCGATTGACAGATCCTTTAGTGTTAACTAACCAGGTGGCCTTTGCTAAAAGTGTATCCCAATGTTTGAATCTCCCACCACCCATTGCTCTCAGTGTAGTCTTTAACAGTCCATTATATGGTTCGATTTTCCCGGAGGCTGGTGCATGATAGGGGATGTGATATACCCACTCAATGCCATGCTCTTTGGCCCAGGTGTCTATGAGGTTATTTTGGAAATGAGTCCCATTGTCTGACTCAGTGCTTTCTGAGGTGCCACGTCGCCATGGGACTTGCTTTTCAAGGCCCAGGATAGTGTTCCGGGCAGTGGCATGGGGCACAGGATATGTTTCAAGCCATCCGGTGGTTGCTTCCACCACTGGAAGCACATGGCGCTTGCCTTGGCGGGTTTGTGGGAGCGTGATATAATCAATCTGCCAGGCCTCCCCATATTTATATTTCAACCATCGGCCTCCATACCACAGAGGCTTTAACTGCTTGGATTGTTTAATTGCAGCGCATGTTTCTCATTCATGGATAACCTGTGCAATAGTGTCCATGGTCAAGTCCACCCCTCAATCACGAGCCCATCTATATGTTGCATCTCTTCCTTGATGGCCTGAGGTGTCATGGGCCCACCTAGCTATAAATAATTCACCCTTATGTTGCCAGTCCAGATCCACTTGAGCCACTTCAATCTTAGCAGCCTGATCCGCCTGCTGGTTGTTTTGATGTTCCTCAGTGGCCCGACTCTTGGGTACGTGAGCATCCACGTGACGTACTTTTACAACCAGGTTCTCTACTCGGGCAGCAATATCTTGCCACAGTGCTGCAGCCCAAATGAGTTTACCTCTGCGCTGCCAATTGTTCTGCTTCCATTGCTGTAACCACCCCCACAGGGCATTCGCCACCATCCATGAGTCAGTATAGAGATAGAGCACTGGCCACTTTTCTCAGTCAGCAGTATCTGAAGCCAACTGGATGGCCTTCACTTCTGCAAATTGGCTCGATTCACCATCTCCTTCAGCAGTTTCTGTGACTTATTGTATAGGACTCCATACAGCAGCCTTCCACCTCCGATGCTTTCCCACAATACGACAGGACCCATCAGTGAACAGGGCATATTGCTTCACATTCTCTGGTAGTTTATTGTACAGTGGGGCCTCCTCAGCATACACATCACCTCCTCCTCAGGCGATATTCCGAAATCTTTGCCTTCTGGCCAGTCCATAATTACTTCCAAGATTCCTGGGCGATTGGGGTTACGTATTCGAGCCCGTTGTGTGGATCAGTGCGACCCACTTACTCCACGTAGCATCAGTTGCATGATGTGTACAGGGGACCCTCCCTTTGAACATCCAGCCCAGCACCGGCAGTCGGGGTGCCAGGAGGAGCTGTGCTTCAGTACCAACCACTTCAAAGCAGCTTGAACCCCTTCATATGCTGCCAATATCTCTTTTTCAGTTGGAGTATAGCAGGCCTCGGATCCTCTGTATCCCCGACTCCAAAACCCTAGGGGTCGACCTCGAGTCTCCCCTGGTGCTTTCTGCCAGAGGCTCCAGGAAGGGCCATTCTCCCCTGCTGTGGTGTAGAGCATATTCTTTACATCTTGCCCTGCCCGGACTGGCCCAAGGGCTACTGCATGAACTATCTCCCGCTTAATTTGCTCAAAGGCTTGTCGTTGCTCAGGGCCCCATTGGAAATCGTTCTTCTTCCGGGTCACTTGGTAGAGAGGGCTTACGATCAGACTGTAATTTGGAATATGCATTCTCCAAAAACCCACAACGCCTAAGAAAGCTTGTGTTTCTTTTTTGCTAGTTGGTGGGGACATGGCTGTTATTTTGTTAATCACATCCATTGGGATCTGACGACGTCCATCTTGCCATTTTATTCCTAAAATCTGGATCTCCTGTGCAGGTCCCTTGACCTTCCTTTGTTTTATGGCAAAACCAGCTTTCAGCAGGATCTGGACTATTTTCTTCCCTTTCTCAAAAACTTCTTCTGCTGTGTTGCTCCACACAATGATGACATCAATGTATTGCAGGTGTTCCAGAGCTTCACCCTGTTCCAGTGCCCTCTGGATCAGTCCATGGCAAATGGTAGGGCTGTGTTTCCACCCATGGGGCAGTTGATTCCAAGTGTACTGGCCACCCCTCCATGTGAAAGCAAACTGTGGCCTGCACTCTGCTGCCAAAGGGATTGAGAAAAATGCATTGACAATATCAGTTGTAGCATACCACTTGGCTGCCTTCAACTCCAGTTCGTATTGGAGCTCTAGCATGTCCGGCACGGCAGCACTCAGAGGTGGCGTGACTTTGTTCAGGCCACTGTTAACCTCCACCCTCTGTCAGACTTTTGCACTGGACGTATGGGACTATTAAATGGTGAGTGAGTCTTGCTGATCACTCCTTGGCTCTCCAGTCAACGAATCACTTTATGGATGGGAATCAAGGAGTCTCGGTTGGTGCCATATTGCCTCTGGTGCACTGTTGTTGTAGCAATCGGCACCTGTTGTTCCTCAACCCTCAGCAACCCCACAACAGAAGGGTCCTCTGAGAGACCAGGCAAGGTAGACAGCTGTTGAATTTCCTCCATCTCCAAGGCAGCTATACCAAAAGCCCACCAGTACCCTTTTGGGTCCTTGAAATACCCTTTCCTGAGGTAGTCTATGCCAAGGATGCATGGGGCCTCTGGGCCAGTCACAGTGGGGTGCTTTTGCCACTCATTCCCAGTTAGGCTCACTTTGGGCTCCAATACAGTTAGCTGTTGGGATCCCCCCTGTCACTCCAGAAATACAGATGGGTTCTGCCCCTTTATAGCTTGATGGCATTAGGGTACACTGTGCACTGGTGTCTACTAGAGCCTTATAGTCCTGTGGGCCTGATGTGCCAGGCCATCGAATCCACACAGTCCAGTAAACCCTGGCAGGGCCCCTCTAGTCCTGGTCATAGTATTCATTACTCACTTCTTGTACATACGAGTCAGAAGTCTCTTCATTAAGAGCAGAAGTAAGATCAGCCCTTCTGCTCTGTCTGGGGAACTGTCCACTGGAAACGGGAGCAGGAATTTTCCTGGAAGAACCCCCTTTGGTGATTGTTTTTCCTTGCAACTCACGTACCCATGCCTCTAGGGTGGAGGTAGGTTTTCCATCCCACTTCCTCATATCCTTTCTGTGGTCACACAGGTAAAACCATAGGGTGCCCCGTGGTGTGTACCCTCTATATCCTCTCTCTTGAGCAGAGGAACACTGACTCCTAATAGCTGAGATGCTGGTCTGTACAGGTGGAAAGTAGGACCTATCCTCTTCAAGTCGCTGGACCTCCCAGGACAGTTTCTCCACAGCTGAGACGAGGGAGGAAGAGAGACTTTCTTCGTATTGCCAGAGTTGGCCAGCCGCTTCATCCACTGTTGGTTCCTCTCCGTCTTTCCAGGTCAGTATTGCCAATGAGTTGGCATACGATGCTGGTGCATTCCGTATCAACTTCCGCCACATGGGTCGTGTGCACTGGACTTCATCTGGATCTTTGGGTAACCGCTTGTTGTCTGGGTCACCATAAACCACCTCCAGCATGGCTAATTCCCTCAGGTACTGGATACCTCTCTCCATGGTGGTCTATTTCCCGGAGCGATATATTACATCTTCCTTGAAGGGATATCTTTCCTTCACTCCTGACAGGAGTCGCCTCCAGAGGCTGAGGGCTTGTGCTCCTTTTCCAATTGCTTTGTCAATGCCCCCTTCCCTAGAAAGGGAACCCAGCTCTTTGGCTTCCTTTCCCTCTAATTCCAGGCTACTGGCCCCATTATCCCAGCATCGGAGCAGCCAGGTGACAACGTGCTTGCCTGGACAATGACTGAAATCTTTTTGCATATCTTGCAGCTCACTCAGGGATAGGGATCGGTTGGTTACCATCTCGTTTATGAGTTCTTCCTCTTCCTCCTCCTGTTCTCGTGATTGTCCTGCTCTTTCATCTTCCCTTTCTTTAGAAAGCTCGTTTACGAGCTGACTTTCACTTCCAGGATTTCTTCTTGTGTATAGGGGCGACTGATACCAGCACAGCTTGGTTCTCTGGTTCAGCTGCAGTGCCTGTCGCTGGGGTTGGAGTAGCTGCAGTGCCTCTTGCAGGGGTTGGAGTAGCCACAGTGCCTGTCGCTGGGGTTGGAGTAGCTGCAGTGCCTGTCACTGGGGTTGGAGTAGCCGCAGTGCCTGTCGCTGGGGTTGGAGTAGCCGCAGTGCCTGTCACTGGGGTTGGAGTAGCTGCAGTGCCTGTCACTGGGGTTGGAGTAGCCACAGTGCCTGTCGCGGAGATTGGAGTAGCCATAGTGCCTGTCGCTGGGGTTGGAGTAGCTGCAGTGCCTGTCACTGGGGTTGGAGTAGCCGCAGTGCCTGTCACGGGGATTGGAGTAGCCATAGTGCCTGTCGCCAGGGGTGGAGTAGCCACAGTGCATGTCACTTTTTTGTCAGATCCAGAGACCTTCTCTTCCCCTTGTGGGTTCTGAATAGTGTTGAACAGGGCTCGGTAGGCATGGGCCAGGCCCCAGCACGTTGCAGTGATTTGTGTCTCTCTGGAGTTGCCAGGGTGATGACATACTTTTTCCAAATACTTTACTAGTTTTTCAGGATTCTGCACTTGTTCAGGGGTGAAGTTCCAAAACACTGGAGGTGCCCACCATCCTAGGCATTTGCCCATGCTATCCCACACACCCTGCCACTCATAACTATCCGGCCTTGGGGCAGATCTCGGGATGATATTCTTAAATAGTTGTTTAACTTTAAGAGAGACCTGGAACACAGTCAGGAGTAGGAGCAACAGGAACATGCCCGTTTGAACATCCCAAGGGTATTCCAACTTCTCAAGAGCTATTGTAACTAGGCTGGAGGAGAAGGGGAAGGTGGAGGAAGGTGTCTCCCCCATAGGTTGGCTCTCTGAGGAGAAAAGGTACAAAGTGTAATTATTAATAGTTTCCAGGAGATGGCTCCCAAAGTACAGAGATGACGGCAATGCTGAGTACAAATACCTGATTAGTCTCACCACTAGCCATTTTATCATATCATAAGCCAGTGTTACACAGTGCAGCAAAACGATAAACTTGACCCAGCTCCCAGAGGTGATAAACAGCACAACAGGGAGCATATAATGCAAGTAAGGTGTTACATAACACAACCCTGAGAAAAAACACAATGACTTTGAGAGCAAATTAATCAACATTGTGACCTGTGACTATCAAACTAATATAATTAATGTTTATAACAAATCTGTTCTAACGTGCTCTGTTCAGATTTGTTGTTATCTCAAGCCGTCAAGCCCCATGTTGGGCACCAAAAAGGACTGTCGTGGTTTAACCCCAGACTGCAACTAAGCACCGCACAGCCGCTCGCTCACCCTCCCCCCTCCCAGGGGGATGGGGGAGAGAATCGGAAGAGCACAAGTAAGAAAACGCATGGGCTGAGATAAGAACAGTTTAGTAATTGGAAAATAATAATAATAATAATAATAATAATAATAATAATAATAATAATAATGAAAAGGAAAATAGCAAAAAGAGAGAGAAATAAAACCCAAGAAAGACAAGTGATGCAAATGAGAAACAATTGCTCACCACCAACCTACTGATGCCCAGCCTGTCCCTGAGCGGCGGCCCCCCCGGCCAACTCCCCCCAGTTTATATACTGAGCATGATGTCATATGGTATAGAATAGCCCTTTGGGCAGTTGGGTCAGCTGTCCCGGCTGTGCCCCCTCCCAGTTTCTTGTACACCTGGCAGAGCAGGGGAAGCTGAAAAGTCCTTGACTAGTGTAAACACTACTTAGCAACAACTAAAACATCAGTGTGTTAACATTATTCTCATACTAAAATCCAAAACACAGCACTATACCAGCTACTAGGAAGAAAACTAACTCTATCCCAGCCGAAACCAGGACAAGGAGACAGAGCATCAAGGGATGGGGTATCAAGAAGTAAAGTAGCACTATTAATTTGAGCTAACCTATCAACTGTGGCATTGTGCTCCCTCTCTTACCTGACACCTTAGGTGACATGAGCATCAACTTGTCTAACTCCCAGGTTTAAATTCATGCATTTCTGTGCTGCTTCCATAAATCCTGACATCACAGTGGTTTCCTGTGTATTATACAGTTGTCTGCTTGCCACTTACTAACCCACATGGTTAATCTTTTATATGTCGCCCAGGAGTCAGTATATATGTATAGTTCAAGAGTGGGGGGTCTCTTTAATATCATGAGCACAGTCATTAGTTCTGCATACTGATTGCTACCCCTGCTTGCCTTGCTGAGTCAAAAAGATTTGCTTATGTGGTGGGTTAACCTTGGCTGGCCGCCAGGTGCCCACCAAGCTGCTTTATCACTCCCCCTCCTCAATTCCTGAAACTAGGACTTTCAATTCAAAAGGTTTGTGAGGTTGCTTAGGACCCAGAGCAACAGCATGGGAGACAGCTTTTCTCATCTCCCCCCCATACAAACTGGTTCCTCTTTCTCACTACATTACACAAGGGTCTTAAAAATCAATGCTAAGTGTGGGATAAACTTGTCACTGAAATCGGGAATAAACCTCAACACCAATGTAGCATTAAGAAGCAGGCATTGTCTTTATTGCAGCACTAGATGCATGGGGGATCCTTCCGCCTAACGTGCATACCTGTTTACACAGATCTAGGTTCATTTATACAGTATATCTTTCCATATGTATAGGTTTTCACACTACTAGGCGGGACTATGTTAATTAGTAGCTTACATAATGATGATTCAGCATAACGCAGGCTCAGTTTTTCACGTGGGGTTCCTCTGGTGGTCGCTGGTGGTCGTAGACCCCCAAACCATGCTTTTCAGGTCATGAATTCAGGGTCATTCTTCCTTTTAAGGCTTAATTTTCCCCATTGTTAAATATCACATGCTAGAAGATCCGGTTTCACCAGGATATTCTTGGGTTTTCTTTTGTTTCTTCTTGGTTGACCCTTTGAACTTTATTCTTTACATGTTCCTCACTTATTTTCCAACATTTCCCCCCTTTGAGACTTATCGATAACTGACCCTTATTCGATGAGTCTCACTTTCATTTCGCACAACCAATACATGCACTTGGGATAATTGTCTAGTAATCAAACTTCTCAAACATCCAAACAGAACAAGAACAACTATCATTATTATTAGAAAGACAATTACATTTTGCAACGGACTCTGTAACCATCCTGTTAGGGAGAATCCTAATCCATGTAAAATCTTGTTAAGCCATCCTGTTTCCATAGCCTCCCTTAAATTACAGCTCGACTTTGCCACATTTTGTATAGTATCGAGTTGTTTCTCCAAATTCTCAGTCATGTTTGGGATATGTATACAACATTTATCATCATTCAAACTCTAATAGCCACAAACATCACATTCATGTAGTAATAAGAGATCTAAAGCAAGGCGATTCTGAAGGGTCATTCTTGAAGTAGCTTGTAATTGTATGTTCAAGTCATGCAGACCTATTTTTGTGGCATTTGCTAAAGCCTCAATTTGCCCTGTTAAGTTATGTAACCACGCATGGTTCCTAAAAGATGAGATTTGGGGGCTAAATATAGATTCCAATACCCAACCTACTTTCGTTCCTGTTGATGGATGCTGCCAAGGGTTGTCAACGGAACACTTAATTCTTCCCCACAATTCAGAGGAGAGAGGTTGTTTTCTCCATAAAGGACATAAGGTCAACATTCCTAAAGTAACTTGCCTTCTGGGCCCTTTTAAAGATAACTGAGTTGACCAAGTTCCATCACTACTTATCCATACAGTGTGCCCTATAGGGAGAATGATTTCCCATTTGCATTTCCCATATAACTTTATCTTTAAGCATCGTACCTGTCCAGGTATCCTTTATGTTTGTTGAATAATTATGACATAAACATCCTAATCGTAAAGCTCTAGCTATTGGCCCTATTCTTTGAAGTTCAGACATATTTGTCAAACAATCATATACTCGAGTACAGTTCCAATTAGGAACACTGGGGATTTTTATTCTACTTGTGGTTAAATTAGAAGGTAAAATTACCTTTTTATTCTTTCTCTCCAATCGGCCTCCTATCCAATCTATACACCAAGGGGTCAGTTGCATATAATGCCATTCTCCTTCTTCGGCAGTTTTCCATACGGAGGGGAACTGCATCCCCCATGAAAATCGATCACAAGGTTCTGCCTCTTTAAATTGTCTCAGCATCCAAGTTTCATTAATATGCCAGCACAGATTTTTTGTTTCGTCTCCTAGAATTTTCCATCTTCCTAATCCAAACACTCTTTCCTTTTTTAAACTGAATTCTAATATTCCAGTCCCATTGGTTAACATGGTCTCAAAGGTTCTATTTAAATCTATGGTTAAGATTCCCCAATCTAAAGGAGATGCTGCTGACTTCAGCACTGGTAAACAGGCAGTGATTTGGCTAACATTGTGGATTCTCCCAAAGGATTGTACGAGCTGTAGAACCAAGTTACCATTAGAATTATGAGCTAATTGATAAATCAACAAGATTAATTCTAGTCTCTGTTTTATCATCATTTTTGTTGGTCCCCTTTAAACACAGTCTATTGAAAACTACTATAATTAGAAAAACAACTAGTATAATCACAATTACTACTAAAATCCTTTTATATACTCCTTATCTGAAAATAATCCTCTACCATTCCTGGTACAATTCATCAAGCACGGTAAAAGGTTAATTTTAAAGGTCCTGTTTCTTTAGAAGCCCATTGTCCTTGTTCCAGTGATGGTGCTTTCTTGACTCTTATATAATGAATCCAAGAGTCTATTCCATCCACCCTTACGGCGGTGTAGGTCATCAAAAGCACTTGGAAGGGTCCCTTCCACTTCTCTTGCAGGGGTTCGGAATTCCACGTCTTTATGTATACTGAGTCCCCTGGTTGATACCGATGGGCAGGAGTGTCCAATGTGAGTGGTCCTGTTAAAACAATGTATCTTCGAAGAGCCGCAAGGGCTTTTCCTAGAGAAATCAGATATAACTTTAAATCTGTTCTCCCTTTTACATGTATTTCCCCTGGAATCAATGGCGCTTGGTATGGTTTTCCATATATTATCTCATAAAGACTAATTTTATTTCTAGACCTTGGTTGTATTCTAATTCTTAAAAGAGCTAATGGAAAGGCCTGTGGCCATTTTAAAGAGGTTTCTTGACATATTTTACTAATCTGTAGTTTTAGGGTTTGATTCACCCTTTCTACCTTCCCACTCGATTGTGGTCTCCATGGAGTATGTAAATCCCATTTAATACCAAGGATCTTACTTAACTGTTGAACTATGTCTGCCACGAAGTGCGGGCTCTGATCGGAGGACATCCCTATTGGTACCCCGAATCTTGGTATTATTTCTTTAAGTAATAACTTAGTTACCTCCCTAGCTTTGTTGGTGCAACAGGGGAAAGCTTCTGGCCATCCTGAGAAGGTGTCAACCAACACCAGAAGATATTTATAACCATTTTGTTTTGGCAATTCAGAAAAATCAATTTGCCAATAATCTCCAGGGGAATTTCCGTGCCTAGTGGTCCCTGAAGGCGGTCTTTTCCTGTTCATGGGATTGTTTTTCAAACAAATAGGGCATTTCACTGTTATAGACTTTACTATTCCCGTCATCCCTACGCATATAATTGAATCTTGAAGACTAGAAATCATAGCCTCACTACCCCAATGTGTTTCCTCGTGTCTCTCTTTTACAATCTCAGTCATTGCCTGTGCTGTGACAATGACTTGTTTTGTAGGAGTTACTAACCAACCCTTTTAATTTATGGTTGCTTTTAACAGCGATGCCAGTTGTTGATCTAACTCACCATAATTAAGTTTTAGAGTTGGGAGCTTCATCTGTTTTACTGGTACCAATGCAAGGATGCTTTGTTCAGCCACCTCTTTAGCAGTTTCATCAGCCAATCGATTACCCATGTTTACTGCGGTTTGCCCGAATTGATGCGCTTTGCAGTGCATTACTGCCACTTCCTTAGGTCTTTGAATATCCTGTAGAAGTTGGAGAATTTCTTCCTTGTATTTGATAGGTGATCCTTGAGCTGACAACAATCCTCTTTCTTTCTAGATAGCCCCATGTGCATGGACTATTCCAAATGCGTACTTTGAATCAGTCCATATATTTACCTTTTTCCCTTCAGCTACCTTCAGGACTTGTCTCAGTGCCACTAATTCCACCTTTTGGGCTGATGTGTTAGTGGGTAGGGCCCCAGCTTCTATCACCTGTGTAGGTGTAACCACCGCATATCCAGCCATCCGCTTTCCATCTCGTACCAAGCTGCTACCATCTGTAAACAACTCCAAATCAGGATTAGTTAACGGTTCATCTCTTAGATCCTGTCTACTTGAATATACATGCTCAATGGTCTGCAGACAATCATGGTGCAAGGGTTCAGAATCCCTCACTTCTGAATTCAAAAATATCGCTGGGTTGATTGCTGTGGTGGTTTTAAGTTCCACATGATGACTTGATATTTAAGCATATGTCTTGGAGACAGCCAATGTCCCCCCTTTTGTTCTAGAACAGAAATTACCATATGGGGAACATACACAATGATTCTTTGTCCTATTGTTAATTTTCTAGCTTCTTGAATTAAAAGAACAGTTGCAGCTACAGCACGCAAGCATCCTGGCCATCCCTTACTCACATTGTCCAATTGTTTGGAGAAATATCCCACGGCTCTCCTCCATGCTCCTAGTCTTTGAGTCAACACGCCCAGGGCAAGATGTTATCGTTCATGTACGAATAGCTCAAAAGGTTTGGACAAATCAGGCAGTCCCAATGCAGGTGCTGACATCAAAGCCCTTTTTAAATTTTTAAAGGCTACTTGGCATTCAGGGGTCCATAGTAGGTGGTTCTCTTTTGACCCCTTCAAGGCTTCATAAAGGGGTTTTACCAACAGTCCATAGTTGAGAATCCAGTCTGCACCATCCGACCATACCCAAAAATGCCCTTAGTTCTCATACAGTTCTTGGTTCTGGAGTTTGGCAAATCGCTTCCTTTCTGTGGGCTCCCAGTCTCCATTGTCCTTGTGAGATCTCAAAACCTAAATATATCACAGTCTCTTTTCCTATCTGTGCTTTATTCTTTGATACCCGATATCCTCCTTGTCCTAAGAAATTCAACAAGCTTATAGTCATCTGTAGACATTCTTCCCGAGTCTCTGCAGCCAACAGAATGTCATCTACATATTGCAGTATTGTTCCCTCGGGGTTTTCTTTTTTCCGTAATTCCATCTCCTTTGCCAGCTGGTTCCCAAATATTGTAGGACTATTTTTGAACCCTTGAGGTAGCACCATCCAGGTGAGTTGTGTCTTGCGTCCAGTGGTGGGACTTTCCCATTAGAAGGTGAATATCGCCTGACTGTCTTTGTCTAGAGGTATGCAGAAGAAAGCATCCTTGAGATCAAGTACAGTAAACCACTTATGCTTTTCCTTCAAGGATGTCAGCAAGGTGTACGGGTTAGCTACTGCTGGGTAAATATCTTGAACAATCTGGTTCATGGCTCTTAAGTCCTGAACTAATCTATATTCCTTACCATCCTGCTTTCTCACTGGTAATATTGGAGTGTTATATTCCGATTCACACTCTATCAACAATCCATAATTCAAAAATTTCATTATTAATTCATCCAACCCCTTTCTAGCTTCCCACTTAATGGGATACTGGTTTTGTCTTACTGGTTTAGTTCCAGGTTTTAGAACAACCTTTACTGGTTCCGCCAGTTTAGACCAACATAAAAATTCTCGCTTCCACAGCTTTTGATTCGGGTATTAGCAGTTGTACCTCTCCATTCTTAAAGGTTATCTGTGCATCTAATTTGCTCAATAAATCCCTTCCCATCAAAGGTATCGGGCATTCAGGCACATACAAAAATTGATGAGTCATTTGGTTCTTGTTTAATCTCATATAATTTAGACCAATTAATCGCTTTTGGCATAGCATGCCTTATGCCAAACAGTATCCATCTCTGATACCTTGTTAAAAGCCCCCGGGGTCCCGGCTGATTGGGATCCCACTCTGGGTCTGTGGCAGGAAAATTTTGATCTATCATTCCCTGCAAATCCCCATTAGCATGTGCCCCTTCTACCTGTTTCCAAGCAGTATTTAATACCATCTTCTTTTCAGTGCCCTCCAACAATGTATCTAATATTACCATATATGATTTTTGCTCCATTCTGTGCTGCCAAAACAACTGCTCTTATTTCTCCTACTTGTGCACTGCCTTCACCTTCTTCTACTACTTGTTTGCTGGTGGTAATATCTAATGCAACAGCCTTATATTGCCATTTACCGTTTACCCTTTTTGCTGAAGCATCCGTAAACCAAATGTTTTCTGTTGGTGTACCCTCAGTGAGGGGTGGTGCATCCAGAATGGGTGAAGGTTTAAATGGTTGTTGTAACGCTAAAGGGTCTGTGTTTATGGGCATCTGCAATTTGGAAACCTTAGTGTGTCCTTCAGTTAGTTGCACATTTTCTGCAACTCCTGTTAGGTAGGCATACCATTTTCGGACAGTGGGTTTTTGTGCAACTCCTTCTGGGGGAGCAGTCCCCTTTAGGATTGCTTCTAGTAAATTAAATGGTCCTCTAGTTTGCACAGGTTGTCCCTGATGTATTTTCTCAACTTGTTTAACTGCTCGGACTAAAGATAAAAGTCCCTTTTCCCATTCAGAGTATCGTTGTTCTGTTTCTTTAAATGCAGTTGAGCTAAACAATAAAGGTCTTTTTGGCCCATCAGGCCCAGTTTGGAACAGGTTACAGTAAGTAGCGTGTTCCCCCCCATTCGGCTATAACAGGGTCATGGGGGTGTACTGGTCCCAGTGACTGATACGTCTTTAACTCTTCAGTTAGAGTTTTCACCTCCTCTTTGTGTTCTAATTTCTACTCCCAGGGTTTGCCTTTTCAAAAGAGTGAGTATGATAGAAACGATAGAAAAATCCAGGCGGGAAATGATAGAAAATCCAGGTACATGCTTCCTCCAATATCCTAAAGTTCCCATTAATTGTTGTAACTCCTTCCTTGATTGGGGCATTTGCAGCTCTTTGATTTTTCTTAAGGGATCTGGAGGAATCACTGCGCTGCCTGCTATCCACCAAGTACCTAAAAATTTTACTTCTTTACTTGGTCCCTGACATTTTCCGGGTGGAATCTCAATTTCTGCTTTATTTAGTGCTTGCCATACTGCTGCTGCCGCTTCCCCAACCTTTTCAGGGGAAGTTCCTCCAATCAGAATATCATCTGTATATTGGTAGAGTTTCACTTCTTGGGAGAGTGAGACTGTCTGTAAAAGTTCAGCAAGCACGGCATGAGCAATTGTGGGTGAATGTTTATACCCCTGTGGGAGTCTGTTAAAGGTGTATTGTATTCCCTCCCAAGTGAAAGCAAACTTCTCTTTATCCTTCTCCATAAGGGACACGAGGTTAACATACGTAAAGTATGTTGATGCACCTTCCCTTTCAAAGGTAATTGAGTAGTCCAAGTTCCATCACTACTAACCCAAACAGTATGACCCATGGAGGGCAGTGTCATTTTATCGCATTTAATAGATTCATTTTGGACCATGGTACCGGTCCAAGTATCAATTATACAAGTGGAATAATTTCTGCATAGACATCCTAATTGCAGGGCTCGGGCAACTGGGCCTAACCGTTGAATTCCATAATCAACCGTGGAACAATCGAAAACCTGTGTGCAGTTCCACCTAAAATATTGTGACCCTTTAGTTTTTCCCTCTGTCATATTTGCTAAAAATGTAATACCTGGTACATTTCTACCCTTTTGATTTAGATCTCTTTCTCCAATCCACTCAATACACCAGGATGTGCTTTGCATATAATGCCACCCACCCTCTTCTGGGCTGGCCCTTACCTGGGATAGGTCCATTCCCCATGGAAAATAATGACATGGTTTAATACTTTCTGGATGGTTGCCGCTTCGTCTAGTATTGTTGACATGCCAACAAGAATTAGTTGTATTTGTAAGCCATGACCATCGCCCAAGACCGAAAACCTTTTCATCTTTTAAAATTCCAGACCCGTTTGATAGCAATGCATCAAAAGTTCTGTTTAAATCTAAAGTTAAAAGTTCCCCACTCGAGGGGATCGGCTGCAGATTTAGGTAATGGTAAACAGGCCGTTATACTGCTGACATTATGGATTCTTCCAAAGGATTGGACAAGTTTTAAGACTAGATTTCTGTTACAAAAAGTAAATACTAGGTTAATCAACGCCACAGGTACAATTTTCATTGTAACCATGCTAAATTAATAACACTTCCTGAAAGTGTCCTAGGAGTAATTTCAATAGTAGTTTTCTAAAAGAAAAACCTTGATACAATTCATTGACAGTCCCTGGTTAGTCAGAGTTTCAGTTCTCCAGTTGTCATGGAGGTCCGCTTGTCCTGGTCTGGTGCCTTCTTTACTCTAGTATAATGAATCCAGGAGTCGATCCCATTCACCTTTACTGCTGTATAAGTTTTTAACAGCACTGTATAGGGTCCTTTCCACTTTTCTTTCAAGGGCTCATCTTTCCAAGTTCGTACGTAGACCGTGTCTCCTGGTTGGAATGGGTGGACTGGAGTGTCCAAGGGAATGGGAGTCTTCTGGTTTAGGTACCTATGCAGGGAGGATAAATTCTGCAAGAGAGAAATCAAATACTCTTTAATACTCTTTAATTACAGCCTGTCCCTTTATATGCATTTGGTCTCCCTTCGTGGTTAAATGATTGATTGGATGTGGTTCCCATACAGCATCTCAAATGGACTAACACCTTCCCTAACTCTGGGTGTAATTCATACTCTCATTAATGCCATGGGTAGAATATCTACCCATTTCATTTGAGTTTCCTGACACACTTTAGAAATCTGTCTTTTTAGGGTTTGATTCATTCTTTCTACTTTGCCACAGGACTGTGGCCTCCAAGGAGTATGCAAATCCCATTGAATGTCTAGAAATCTAGAAACTCCCTACACTATTTCTGCAATAAAGTGGGGTCCGTTATCGGAGGATATACCTTCTGGAACACCGAATCTGGGGATAACTTCTTTCAATAAAATTTTAATCACTTCCCTAGCCTTGTTAGTGTGACAAGGGAAAGCTTCAGGCCAACCAGAAAAATTGGTCTACCATTACCAATCAATATTTATACAGATTACACCTTGGCAATTCCATAAAATCTATTTGCCAGTATTCCCTGGGAGTTATTCCTTGTTTTACAACGTCTCCCATGATTTTCCTTGCAATTTTGGGGTTATTGGTGCAACAGAGAGCACACTTTTTGACTCTTATATCCACTAGGCTTTGCATTCGTGGCCCAATGACGTGTCTTTTGGCAATTAGTACTAATGCAGCTGCTCCCGAGTGTCTTTCTTGGTGCAGTTTCTTGAATAGAATTTCCATCATCTTTTCAGAAATTAATAATTGCTTCAGTGGTGTCACCCACCAACCCTGATCATTTTTGGAACAATCTAATTGCTCTGCCAATTTATTTTCCTTCTCAGTATGTTGTGGGGGTGATAATTCCAAATGGGGTACTGGAATTAAAGCTCCTTCAAATTTTGATTTCTGTAATGCTGCTTCTTTTGCTAACTGGTCTGCTTTTCGGTTTCCCTTTGTGATTTCACTGTTTCCCTTCTGATGCGCTTTACAATGCATTATAGCAACCTCCTTTGGTTGAAGGACTGCCTGTAAGAGCTTCAGTATTTCTGTTCCATATTTGATCGGGGTCCCGTGTGAACTTGATAGTCCTCTTTCTTTCCAAATTGCCCCATGTGCATGCACTACTCCGAAGGCATACTTAGAATCTGTGTAAATATTGACTCTTTTTCCCTGACTAAGCTCTAAAGCTCATGTTAGTGCAGCCAATTCTGCCTTCTGAGCAGATGTATTACTAGGCAAAGATTTAGCTTCTAAGGCCCGAGTACGTGTTACCACTGCATATCCAGCTTTCCATCTTCCTTCCAATGTAAAGCTGCTCCCATCAGAAAATACCTCCAGTTCTGCATTTGGTAGGGGTTCGTCTTGCAGGTCAGGCCTACTAGAATACACTTGTTCGATGGTGGTTAAGCAGTCATGATGCAATTCACCGGATTCGGAAATCGGGAGCAGAGTTGCAGGATTTAGAGCAGAGGTCAGGGAGATTACAACATCATCTTGTTCCAGCAGCACGGCTTGTTATTTAGCTAACCTGCTTGGGGAGATCCAATGATGATGCCCTTTATTTTCAAGGAGAGAAGACACAGCATGAGGTACAAACACAGTAATCGGTTGGCCTAACGTCAATTTCCGAGATTCTTCAATCAAAGTTGCAGTAGCTGCTACTGCCCTCAAACAAGCGGGCCGACCTTTACTGACCTCATCTAACGGCTTAGAGAAGTATCCCACCAGTCTTCTCCAGCTCCCCAATCCAATTTTTCTGTCAAAACTCCTAATGCCGCTCGCTGTCGTTCATGTACGTATAACTGGAAGGGTTTCCTCAAATTCAGGAGTCCCAAAGCAGAAGCCTCCATGAGTTTCCTTTTAATTTCATCAAAACTCTTCCTTCATTCAGGTGTCCATTTGAGAACCCCCTCAGGTCCTTTCACAGCAGCATACAGTGGTTTGGCAATTAGTCCAAAATTGGGAATCCATAAGCGACACTATCCAGCCATTCCCAGAAATCCTCTTAATTGCTTCTTTGATGTAGGTACAGCAATTCTACAAATTGCCTTTTTTCTCTCAGTACTTAATTCTCTCTGTCCTTTGGTGATTTCAAACCCCATATAGTGGACCTTTTTGTTCCCAATCTGAGCCTTTTTCTTAGAAACCCGATACCCTGCCAAGCCCAGAAAGTTAAGCAAACTGATGGTGGCTTCCAGACATGCCTCATAAGTGTCAGAACCAATTAGCAAATCATCAACATATTGCAACAATGTTACAGCATCATGATCATTTTGCCATAGTTCCAATTCTTTGGCTAGCACGTTACCAAACAAGGCAGGGCTGTTCTTGAATCCCTGGGGAAGGACAGTCCAGCAGAGTTGTGTCTTTCATCCTGGAGTTGCATTCTCCCATTCCAAGGCGAAGATGGTCTGGCTCTGCTCATCCACAGGTATACAGAAGAAGGCGTCCTTTAGATCTAATACTGTGAAATAAGTATTACTGTTAGGGATTGTAGTGAGGAGGGTACATGGGTTTGGAACCACAGGGTGGACATCTGCTGTCCTTGCATTAATTTCTCATAAGTCCTGTACCAGTCTATATTCAGAAGAATGGGGCTTCTTTACAGGTAGGATGGGAGTATTACATTCCGATTGACACTCCTGTAACAATCCATGTTCTAAAAAAGAGCTTATTATAGGTTCTAATCCTTTTTGGGCCTCCAGCTTAATGGGGTGTTGTTTCTTTCTTACCGGTTGAGCTCCTGGTTTCAGTTCAATCTTTACCGGGGTCACATTCTTCGCTCGTCCGGGTATCTTCGATGCCCACACCAGAGGTGTGACCGCATTCAGTACTTCCTCTGAAATATTCATTTCCTCATTAGGATCTTTCTCGGTTAACAAACATATCTGGGATTCCCAGGCAGTCTCTGGAGGAATATGCAACTGAACAGAGTCTTCAGAAAAAGTCAGTTGTGCATTCAGTTTACAAAATAAATTGCATCCAAGCAATGGTTGGGGGCATTCTGGCATATAAAGGATTTCATGAGTTCATTTAGTATTTCCAATTGAACATTCCATAGGTTGTAAAAACGGCCTTAAAGTCTTTTTCCCTGTTGCACCAACAATGCTTATTTTAGTTCTACTTAAGGTTCCCCTACAACTAGTTACTACAGAATGTGTGGCTCCACTATCAGTTAAAAAAATCTATTATTTCATTCCCCAGCTTGACTGGAACCAGAGGATCAGCTGGGGAAACTTTATACACCTTATATGCGATTGACAATAACTCTGAGATTGTCATGCCATCCTCACCCTCTACCTTTTCTAATTTCTTTCTTATATCTGCTGCCGCTTGACCAATAAACAGCATATTAAATAAAACTTTGAATTGCTATCATCTTCTGGATCCAGATCTGTCCATTTTCGAGCTATTTCACACAGTCTCTCATAGAAGGCTGACGGGGTTTCCTTATCCCCCTGCCTTACTTCATATAGTTTAGATAAACTCTTAGGCTTTTGCGCTCCATGTTGAATCCCATACAAAATTAACTTTTGATATTCCTTTACCCTCTGTAATCCCTCACTTGTGTTTGGATCCCACTCCAGATCCTCTTTTGGGAGGTACATATTGGTATTAGGCACCCCCCCCCCCCCATTGTTGGATCAGTCCCTGTCTAGCCTTCTCTAAAATCATTCTCCTCTCCTCAGTGGTAAACAAATATTCTAGGAGAGCCTGTACATCTCCCCAGTTAGGATTATGAGTCATCATTACAGTTTTAACAGTACTATACATTCCTTCTGGATTGTTTCATTAGGATCCAACTGCCTGTTTCCAGTTGAATAAATCAGAAGTATTAAAAGGTACATGTACATATACCAATGTTCCTGCAGGCCCTACAGCCTGTCTGAGGGGAGCTTGAACTATCGGTTTCTGTCCCCTTGTTCTTTTAGAGATGGGACTCACAACTCCATTATCACTTGAGCTATTGGATTCTGGCTGTTTTGGGGGAGCTACCAACAGCTGAATATCCTCTTCCAAATTTTCCGATTCAATACAACAAGATTTTCCCTTTTTCTCTTTTAACACATATATTCCAATCTGATGTTTAGAATCCACTAAGCCACATTTCTTCCTAAGATCCCAATCATTTCTTAACGCAAAAAACATAGCCACATAAGGTATTTCATCCCATTTTTCAGTTCTCCGACAAAACAACATTAATTGCAATATAGTGTTATATTTCAAGGATCCATTCTCAGGCCATTTTTCACCATCTTCCAATTGATATTGTGGCCACCATTGATTACGATATCATTTTAGCTTGTTTTTAGTCATGGGATCCCTCTCCAAGTCTATTCCAATTTTTCAGGATGCATCCTAGAGGAGAGCAAAGGGGTGCCTCCTGGGAAGCAGCAGCACCCATATCGGTACCGAAAAATCCAGCGTTTCTACACAAACCAGAATGAGGGACGTCTCCCTTCGTTACTCAGAACAGAACAGAACAGAACAGCGTGTAGAAAATGAAAGGGTTAAATCCCTGACAGTCCCTGACTAAGACATAGACTTGCATTTTTTAGTTTCACTCATCCTTGTTCTCTTTTGTTCTCTTCCCCTGCAAAGATAGTTTTGGTTACCTGCTGAGCAGAGTTGATGGTGGAACATCTCCTGTGACTTCTTACCTGATAGGACTAAGCAGGCCTTGAGCAAGCTCATTAGGCTTCCTAATTAAATCACTGATAAGAGGAACTTAGGACAATTGTGCCAAAGATAAGCACCAAAGAACTAGCTTAAATCGACCCCCTTGTAACATTCCAAGGCCCAAGGACTGATGAGCTAACTCAATGACTATATATGGACAAAGGAAGCCCAAAGTTCAACTAGTGGACAACGTGAGGAAGACTATGGAAGACCACCGGGAGGGTGAAAAGACCCTAATTTTACTGCGCATGCTTGGACTATGTAAATGAATTCCGGGAACTCATCACCATAAAACTGCCCTTTTCAAGAAATCTGATGAATATGTATGATTTTTCTGTATATGAACTGATGTGTTGTGCTAACCTGGCGGAGCACTTGTGGCGGAGCAATCCCCAGTGCTGCCCAGCGCTGCAATAAAGAATACCTGCTTAATAGTCATCCCGACTATTGAGTTCTGATTTCCGCTTTTCACGGCAACAAAACAAACAGAACTACGCTACTGCCGCGTATCTTTCCTGATGCCGTCTTATGCAGAGCCCAGAACAGAACAGATGGTGCCTGCTTCCTGAGAGATCTTGCCCTTACCCCCCTTTTCTCATATCCCCCCCAAAATACCTCTTTTCATTAGCGTTGCACCGTTGTGTCGCTTACCGCCCGACTGCAGGAGAGGAGCCAAAGGAGTCCCCGATCAACTGGTCAGTGCGCGCTGGAGTCCACTCAGGTCTCTTTTCCCTGTCGGATGCAAGCAAGACGAACCGGGCAAGGCTGTCAGTGCAGTCCCATCTGGGTTGCCAAAACTGTTATCCCACAAGTGTGAGGTTGTTTACCCAGTGTGGGAGACGCCAATATACACACAGGGCAGAGGTATTTTATTTCATGTCTGCGCAGGTGGTAGCTCCACAAATCTAGCACAAAGTTCGGTCATGCAGGTACAGTATTTATACAGTCCAGTTATGCATATGCATAAGCAATTACACAAAGCAGTTTTCTATTGGTCTACATTTCTCTTGTTTCAACTTAAAGCTACAGTGCTACTTTAATATTCTGCGCACGCTCAAAGGTGAGGGGTCTCTGCTTGGGCCGGGGTCTCCAGCTCGAGGGGTGTGACTTTTAGTATTATAATGAGGATAGTTCGCGTGAGGGTGCTTCTCATCACACTTCTACTAGTTGTTTCAGATGGTTCCCAAAACATCTTAATTAGCTTACATATTTCTCCAGGATGTGCTTTACTCCCAAGGACAGTAATTCTTGTTTAGACGTTCCGCGTTCCAGTCTGAATCCCCCTTATCAGCTTTACCTAAGTCCTGGTCTTCCACCAGCTCCTGTTAGACTACAGTCTCCTGTGAGAAGAGACCAGGGGCTGCCTTGTGCTGAACACAGCTGGTTCCAACGGGCTTGGCAATGGACCCACCGCTGGCCAAAGCTGAACCAATCAGTGTATTTGGTGATGCCCCCTGTGAAAACATATTTAAGAAAGGACAAAATGCTGCACAGGCAGTGAGTAGTGAGGAAAAAAAGTGTGAGAAACAACCCTGTGAATGCCAAAGTCGAAGGAGGAGGGGGAGGAAGTGCTCTAGGCACTGGAGCAGATATTCCCCTGAAGCCCATGGAGGACACCACGCTGGAGCAGTTGGATATTTTCTGAAAGAACTGCAGCCTGCAGAGAGCCCACGCTGGAGTAGATTTTTTTCCTTAAGGACTGCAGCCTGTGAAGAGGACCCACGCTGGAGCAGGGGAAAAGTGTGAGGAGGAAGGAGCAGCAGAGAGGAACTGTTATGGACTAAACACAACCCCCCATTCCCCATTCCCCCTGCACCACTGTGGGGGGAGGTAGAAGAGTCAGGAATGAAGGAGTAAAGTTGAACCTGGGAAAAAGGGGGAGGGAGTGAGAAGGTGTTTTTGTTTTTCACCTTCCTACTCCATTTATAATTGGCAATAAATTAAATTAATTTTCCCCAACTCGAGTCTGTTTTGCCTGTGATGATAGTAATTGGTAAGTGATTTCCCTGTCTTTATCTCGACCCGTGAGCTTCTCCATCTTATTTTCTCCCCTTGTCCTGCTGAGTAGGGGGAGTGAGAGAGTGGCTGAGTGGGTGTCTGGCAGCCAGCCAAGGTCAACCCACCACACCATTTCTAGATTAAAGCTGCTTCAAGAAGTTCTAGGCACTACTTGCTTACTTGTTTTGGGCTGCCACATCACATCAGATCTGGCCTTTGTTTCAAAGGAATTCTCAAAGTTTTGGTTAGAGAACTACTAAAAAAAAAAATTGGCCTCTCAACATGCTTGAGGTTAACTTATAATATGTCAAATTTCAACAAACAGGAAACATAAACACCTATATGTTCTGTGATATGTCTGAATGATAGGATTATAGCAATGAGGAAGAGAAGGATTAAGAATTACCAAACACCACTGAAGGGGAAATTCAAATTGTAACTGCTCAGCAGTGGTAATTTGTGACCAAGGAATGATCTGGCATGGAAGGCAAGAAGGCCTAACTGCAGAAGGGGTTAATCTGGCTGGAAGCAGGAATGCCAGAGACAGAAGTACTCCCTGTAAGGGAGTGAAGTTTGCTAAGAAATGCTGCAGTATTGTTTTGCAACAATCCTGGAATGCAAGTGCTCAGGAGCCACCTTTGGGCAGCGGAACTGGCTCTGGGGGATGAACCCAGTGCTGGGCCAAGGCACCCCATGCCTACACTCATGGGACTGGTATTGGTGCAAGTGTATATAAGGAATGGGCTTATGACAGATCTTTGCAGACTCCTTGTAGAACTGCTTATGGTGGTAGGACTGTCCAATGCATTGTTCATTAATTTTTTTTTATTTAAGCACAAATGTGTGTTTAATTTGCCTCAAGGGGTACAATAAAAATTCCCCAACACCACACACATGTAAACTAAAGTTGAAAGTAAATCAACTTTTTATTCAAAGCACCTATTAAAATGACAGCACATTTACTCTTCTGCTGTTGTCATGCCAAACTACAGCTTAATCTTATGAAGCATAGAACACTTCAATATTTCTTGTATGCAATCACTTTTTAATAAAACAAAAAGCAGTCTTCCTCCTCAGGTTTTATACTTGTTATTTTACCCAAAATTTGTTACTTACACAAAAGTACTTGAGCTGTCTGAATTTTTTTCTACAGCTACATAGAATTCAGTGTACTTATACTGAAAGAAGTATTGCGCAAGTTGTCAAAAGCATTACAGCTGATTGGGAAAATCAGTTCTATTGAATTAAGTTATGACTTGGATCTGCAACTGGCTGGTGATTAGTCTTGTGTCCTGTGAAATACCATTTACAAGCAATTCTGAGTTATGACTCACAAGTACAACAGATTCATGCTCAAGGCTCATTTTGGGATCAGACTATTTGTATGCAGCCAACTGAACAGTCAAAAGCATGTAACAGAAATTCTAAACCCACACCCATGAATTGCCAGGTAGTTTTACATAGGCTAAGAAGCCTGAAATGACTATGAAGTGTTTCATTTTTTTAAGCCCAAAAGACCAAAACCGAAGTGCATTAATACATTATTTTAAACAAACTGGGTTAATACAATTTTCTACCACAACAGGTATCAATTATCAGAGAACATAACCCAACAATTGCAGTTTCTGCTGTAGAATTAAGACTACTTTTCTGAAACAGCTGTATGCACCTAGTCAGTCTATATCAAGTAATTGAACAATTTTTTTCCTTCTCGCTTAAGAAAGAGGGAAAGTCTGAATTCTTATCTGAATTTCCTGACCTTCAATGAGAGGGAGGAGTTAAGAGCAAGCGTGACTTATTAACATCCCCTAAAGCAGTAGCTCAACTAAAGAGTTTATCCAATTTGGAAACAAAATTTCCGTAGCACGTTAGGAATCTCTGGTTGCCTTCCAAGCAAAATACAGAAAGAAATCACCATGAGACTATGGTATTTGAAAGTACACAATACTCATGAGGTGACAAGATGTAGTGCTAAATGCTTTTTATCTGCATCTTAGAGCACTAGGCAGTGTTCTGTACCTTCATTTATTTGGGAAATATATGAAATCACACAGTTAACATACTCAAAACTGCCTTTGGAAGCCTATTTTCTGGTTATATAGTGAATACTTTTTTGCCATGTTTAATTGAGAGCTGTGCTACAGTTAGTGAACATAAAATTGGCATGTTATCCTGAAGTAAAGCAATAAGGCGGCTTTATACACAGCAAGTATGGAGGCTTCTATTTGCTAATAATCATATGAGAGCAATACTTTAAAACTTAGTGTTTGCTAATAGGAGATCTAAAATAGTTTAGTACAAATCAATACCACCCTGTCAATACCCCCTTTATTAACAAAAGCAAGTGCCAAATCATTAAAGGGTCCAAAAATATATTAAAAAATATTACCAATTGTTTACCTTTGTCTAGACTTTGCAAGACTAATCATTTTCAGATAAACCCAACAATGTGCAAAAGTTCCTAACATCATACATTAGGAATAACAAGTGCTACTCAAACCAAGAGATTCTGCTGAGATCAAATAAAAAAACATAAAATAGCAAAGTCAAGTCTCATATCTTGAACAGTTACAGTGAAGATCCTGAACTATCTTACAATTTCCTGCATGAAGCAGTTTCTTCCCCTCTACGAGTTGAGATATCTAAGCTTTGCCTTCTGCCTTAGCGATAATAGGTAAAAATATACTGACATTAGAAAACTTGGTTCCATTGCTGCTTACAGTATCTTCAGACCTACCACTTAATATAGTTTTGCTTAAACAGTGAGATAAATACTTTCCCTTTTCTCAGCCTTCTTTGGCCACATGTACTATTCTGCTAACCACAAACATTGTGCTCAGAAAGTGCTTCCTGTGAAAACTGTTTCAAATAAATGAGTTAACCTTGCAAAAATCTAGCTTCCCACAATGTGAAGTTTATCCATCCTGCATTATGCAGTTCCATATTTACAAGATACTTAAACTTTACATTTGTCTTTTACCTTACAAAAAGTGCAACTCTCTCACCCCAGGTTATGGGGCGGCAACATTCTTCATAAATTCTACAGAACAGCAGCCTATGATAAGTAAATAAGGTGCTTAGATTATGCCCAGGATCTAACTGGTTAAGGACCACCAAGTACCACCATTTTGTAAAGGCAGACTCCATTCCTATGCTACTGTCACAGTGGTGCCACAGCTAGGTTTGCAAGCTCAATAAGAGCCAATGCACCATGCATGCGTTCACGCTGTTCCTGGAGGCGGCGGCAAGCAGCTGAATGAGCGCTATTTTTCTCTTCATCATCCTCTTCATCAGATTGAAGATATCCCATCGGGTCCTGCTGTTCCTGATCCATTTTCTGGATTGTTTTACTTTTCAAAGTGGGAGCATGCTGTTCTCTAGTCTCCCAGTATCTACAACATCAGAGGTGGAGAATGCTTTGAAATTATGTACAGTTTATGTAAGAACTACCATTCAAAGCTAGCAAAGACCTTCCAAGTATTGTCTTGCACATGACTAATCACTGCATTTGTTTTTTCTCTTTCAACCCTTTTATGGCACTATTTAAGCTGTCAGAAGCCTCCTTTATTCAGCATTTTAAGTGTAGAAGTGCCCAAGGGATATCTGATCTTTCACACAGATCTTTCTGATACATGGTATTCCCACCAGTCAGCTCTCCCTGTGCATACATGACTGTTGTTCCTCACATAGATGCAAATTCAGCAGTACGACTGTAGCACTAACTAACATGGCATTAACAGGTGTTTTTCAAGCATTTAAGTAGAGAAGGAAAAACAGATGAGAAAGCCTCATGAGGAACTTTGTCTTAACCAGGAGTCAGCACTTAAACAAAAGGCAAGGCTGGGCTGAATCATACTAAAGGAACAGCTGGGTTTTATTGTTTTTCTTTTTTTTTGCCCCCAAGAATAAAACACTTTCTCAGGCCACTCTGGGTTATAAGTTTAGAGAGAGATCACACCATAAGGAAACTTACTTCGCTAGCCACTCAGCTGCAGCTTTATTGTCAGCCGTCTGTTTTTTACCCAGTCTGACCGTGAGTTCTTCCCTCTTCAGCCGGGCATATGGGTGTTTGGGGCAATGACGGTTTGCATGTGTGAATCTGCTTAAACAGCCTTAAAAACACAAAATACCAATGGAGAACACATTAAGGAAAGCAGTCAACTGACATGTTAGCATAACATCCGTGGGATGAAGATGCTCCTGAATCCAACCTTCCTTACTCCACAAAAACCTGGATTCAGTTGAAAACAGCACACTAGTCGCAAGGCCCATAACATGCCCAATCATTTTATGCATTGGTATCAACTGATACAATTACTGATAACCTGGCTTATATAATCAAGCATGCAATCCTTATATCTAAGTTTGCGTGATTACGCACAGATTCTGTGTGGCTTCTCCCTTCCCTAGAAGCTCCTCCAAAATTAAGATCCAAAGCTTTTATAGATCGCTGCCACATGAGCATCCATACATTCCCAGTACTAGACTGACACTAATTCTTAAAGCCACAAGTTATTCTCTGAGGGCTCACCGTTCTCTGAGCAGACGAAAGGCTTTTCCCCTGTGTGAAGACGCTGGTGAGTTTTGAGTTGCCCACTCTGAACAAAGGCTTTCCCGCAGTCTGGGTAGTCACACAAATAAGGTCTTTCACCTTTAAAAACAAAACAAAACAAAACAAAACAAAACCAAACCAAACAAACAAAAAAAACCCACAAAAAAGCAACAGCCCCCCCAAACCAAACCCAAAACCACAACCACACACAGATTTATGAGAATAGTCATATTCTCATATGACTATTGACAGTATGAGAAGAGTCATACTATCCAGTAGTGGTCCTTGGCTTAAGACTTACACAAGCAAGCTCTCCTTTTATGCACTCACACTTGCATCTACTCAGAAAGCCTTAGTGCACTGGACAGCAGAGATACACTTTTACCCCAAACAGATGTTTAAAGTACGTATTAAATGCTACTGGATAATACATTTTTTTCCCAGAAAAATAAAAAAAATATATTTTTGCCTTATCATATTCCTAATCTTGCACATTATTTAAATAATCTATACTCAAGTCAGCTTCTGGTATGTTGAAGTACAAGATAATTCTAGAAGGCATAAAACGGATGGGCTGAGAGCAGTTCAGAGAAATCATGGGCCTTGCTTTTTCCCCCCTCCATGAGAAGATTGGATGTTCCTCCCTGTCACTGTCCAGATTTTTTTGGACTGCAGTAGGAATTTGAGTGAGGCAGACAGAGCACTACAGCAACTGCAAATAAGATGACTCGTTAGCAAGGAGTCATCCTTAGTTCTGTTCATTTTGGTATGTGAGACAGTGGCAAGCAATGTTACACACTGTTCTCCTTTGAAAACTTCTGCTTCAGCATGTAAGCAGACATGTGAACTTTGTAGTGGCCAGGTTTCCAGAAAGGCTACAGTTTTGTAGTTCTGCAGTGTTAGCAGCATCTCATCATCTTTGGTATTACAAAGGGCAGTTCCAGAGAAGAGAAGAATTTGACAATGTTTTCCCTTTGAGCACTGCATCCTGCCTTTCAGAGAGTATCATGAAAGACTGAGGGCTTAGAGTGTTTTGTTTATTTAACAACTTTTTTTTGGACATAAAACTTTCCTAAAGCACTGAGATAAGTCCTAGAACTGATACTTGTAGTTAGGTAGAATGAAACATACACAGTATATTGTATAGATAGCATCCTATAGTATAGGTAGTACAAAGTAAAGGCAAACAATTTAATTCCAGTTGCAACCAGATACATTTTATCATTAATATAAACTGAACTAGGGTAAAATAACTGAGGTTGACGATATAGGGATGTATAAAGTTGCAGAAGTATCTTATTAGAGAGTTTTACTAGACTATTTGAAAAAAGTTGTAATGAATAAATGGAGGTAGGAAGAGAAACTCATTCTAGACTCAAGCCAAGAGAATTTAGGCCAACCATCAAGAACAACTTCCCCATGCAAACAGCAACAAGAGGAATGGAGATAGTGGGCATTTCCTCTCTGTCTCTCAAGAGAGTATGATTGGGTAGCAAGTTTGCAAAGGTGTGCCATGCCACCACTCCTCAGAAAGCACAACTAAAAGAAGGTAACACTGACTTACTAAGTCAGAAGAGTAACACCAAGGTGAGTTCTGCTCAGTTAAGCAGTCCATGTTTAATATACAAGTTCAACACCTAATTCAACCAAGTGAAATGAAAACATCTTTTGACCAAAAGGCATGAAGAATCTGGTCTTTAATATTAGTATCCACAGACTTGTCTTATTTGAGTCAGAAAAAGAGACAACAGGAGCCAAGGCTTTATGTGTCTACAATAGTTCATACTTTATTGCAAAATACAGTCTTGTTGGAACAGGAAGAAAACAAAAACTGTATTTACTTGGTATAAAAACAGCATCTCCCTTTCAGTTCAAGCTCAGTTGGACATCAAGTGAATTGTTGCTACATTTTAACTTAAATGAGTTGTCTTCTAGAGCTGCTTTATATATATAGTTCAGTAAATTAAAGTGACCACCTCCACCCCAGAAAATGAGTTCTAAATGAGGAAACGGTAAGGGAGACAATGATTTTAAGCATTTGCACTATTTTCTCCACATTTAAGACACTTTTAATGTATTACACTGCCCAATTTATCAGCTACTTTTTAAGATACTTTTTCCTCTTACAGTTACGCTTCAGGACCTGGGGGGTGTTGGTTGACAGCTGGCTGAACATGAGCTGGCAGTGTGCCCAGGTGGCCAAGAAGGCCGATAGCATCCTGGCTTGTATCAGAAATAGTGTGGCCAGCAGGACTAGGGAAGTGATCGTCCCCCTGTACTCGGCACTGGTGAGGCCGCACCTCGAATACTGTGTTCAGTTTTGGGCCCCTCACTACAAGAAAGACATTGAGGTGCTCGAGCATGTCCAGAGAAGGGCAACGAAGCTGGTGAAGGGTCTGGAGAACAAGTCTTATGAGGAGCGGCTGAGGGAACTGGGATTGTTTAGCCTGGAGAAGCGGAGGCTGAGGGGAGACCTTATTGCTCTCTACAACTACCTGAAAGGAGGTTGTAGAGAGGTGGGGGTCGGTCTCTTCTCCCAGGTAACTAGCGATAGGACAAGAGGAAATGGCCTCCAGCCCCGAAAGGGTTGTCAAGCATTGGAACAGGCTGCCCAGGGAAGTGGTTGAGTCGCCATCCCTGGGGGTATTTAAAAGACATGTAGTCATGGTGCTTAGGGACATGGTGGGGAACTACAGGCCTGTTAGCCTGACCTCGGTGCCGGGGAAGCTGATGGAGCAGATCATCCTGAGTGCTATCACACGGCATGTAGAGAATAACCAAGGGATCAAGCCCAGCCAGCATGGGTTCAGGAAAGGCAGGTCCTGCTTGACCAACCTGATCTCCTTCTATGACAAGGTGACCCGCCTAGTGGATGAGGGAAAGGCTGTGGATGTTGTCTATCTAGACTTCAGTAAAGCCTTTGACACGGTTTCCCACAGCATTCTCCTGGAGAAACTGGATGCTCATGGCTTGGACGGGTGTACTCTTCGCTGGGTAAAGAACTGGCTGGACGGCCGGGCCCAAAGAGTGGTGGTGAATGGAGTTTACTCCAGTTGGTGGCCGGTCACAAGCGGTGTTCCCCAGGGCTCGGTGTTGGGGCCAGTTCTGTTTAACATCTTTATCAATGATCTGGACGAAGGGATCGAGTGTACTCTCAGTAAGTTTGCAGACGACACCAAGTTGTGTGGGAGTGTTGATCTGCTGGAGGGTAGGCAGGCTCTGCAGAGGGACCTGGACAGGCTGGATCGATGGGCCAAGGTCAATTGTATGAGGTTTAACAAGGCCAAGTGCAAGGTCCTGCACTTGGGCCACAGCAACCCCATGCAACGCTACAGGCTTGGGGAAGAGTGGCTGGAAAGCTGCCTGGCAGAGAAGGACCTGGGGGTGATTGTTGACAGCCGCCTGAATATGAGCCAGCAGTGTGCCCAGGCAGCCAAGAAGGCCAATGGCATCCTGGCTTGTATCAAAAATAGCGTGGCCAGCAGGACTAGGGAAGTGATTGTGCCCCTGTACTCGGCATTGGTGAGGCCGCACCTCGAATACTGTGTTCAGTTTTGGGCCCCCCACTACAAGAGGGATATTGAGGTACTGGAGCGTGTGCAGAGAAGGGCAACGAAGCTGGTGAAGGGTCTAGAGCAGAAGTCTTATGAGGAGCGGCTGAGGGAGCTGGGGTTGTTTAGCCTGGAGAAAAGGAGGCTGAGGGGAGACCTCATCTCTCTCTACAACTACCTGAAAGGAGGTTGTAGAGAGGTGGGGGTCGGTCTCTTCTCCCAGGTAACAAGTGATAGGACAAGAGGAAATGGCCTCAAGTTGCGCCAGGGGAGGTTTAGACTGGATATTAGGAAATTTTTCTTCACCGAGAGGGTTATCAAGCATTGGAACAGACTGCCCAGGGAAGTGGTTGAGTCGCCATCCCTGGAGGTATTTAAAGGACGTTTGGATGAGGTACTTAGAGACATGGTGTAGTGGTGGTTTTTGGCAGTGTTAGGTTTATGGTTGGACTCGATGATCTTAAAGGTCTTTTCCAACCTATATGATTCTGTGATTCTGTGATGGTTTAGTGGTGGATTTGGTAGTGTTAGGTTAATGGTTGGACTTGGTGATCTTAAAAGGGTCCATTCCAACCTAAATGATTCTATGATTCAATTACTGTGTAAAAACTACAGAAAAGAAGAAGGAAACAGAAGTCAGAGAAGAGGTAGTCAGAATGAAAAATACTATGAAGTACAGAATACCAAGCTCAGGATAAATTTTTCCTCTTATTAAGAAAGTCTGACAACAGCAGATAAAATATTTACATTATATGCCTTTACTATTATAGCCCAAAATACTGCTACAGTTACCCTGTGACAACAACACTTACAGAAAGACTTTCCTTTGATTGCACTAACAAGCCCTGGGAGAAAAGTATGATTAATTTAACAATTATAATAAGATATTAACAGGTTGAGGAGGGGTCTTTTTGCCTTCCCAACTGCTTCATAAGTGTTTGTCAGCTACTCACATCTTCCTCTTAATCTCTTCACTTACCGGTATGAGTTCGTTTGTGTGCCTGTAGTGATTTCTCTCGTGGAAACACCCTGTTGCAGATATTGCAACGTATTCTGCTAGAAGAATGCTCTCCTTCATTTATTAGGTCACGAACTGTGTCTGCTCTTGGTCGGCCACGTCTTATCCTGTCCTGTATTAAAATAATTAAGAAACTGAAGTGCCATACTTTTCCATGTAAGCAGTTTAGTAAAGAACATCCCCCCTCCCCCAAACAAACTAATCCACAACTTTTCCATTCCAGGCTTTTGGGGCATCTGGGTATTTTTTTTTTTTTTTTCATTCTGGGGCTTTGGTTTTGTGGTTGGTTAACCTTGGCTGGTTGCCAGGTGCCCACCAAGCCACTCTCTCACTCCCCCTCCTCAGCAAGACAGGGGGAGAAAAATATGCAAAGCTCATGGGTCGAGATAAGGACAGGGAGATTGCTCTTTCCTCCTCACATTGTTCCCCTGCTCCGTGGGGTCCCTCCCACGGGATACAGTCCTTCACAAACTGCTCCTGTCAGCAGCTGTCCCCACAGCCAGTTCAAACCACGGGAAGCCGATGCTAGCGGCAGCAGCAGCAGCAGTTGCCGCGTGCTGAGAGGAGTGCAAGGCTTCTGAGGTCCCTGGGGGTGTCTGAGGGGGTTTCTGGGCCCCTGACGCCCTTGGGCTGTGTGTGTGGGAGGGACCAGCCAGCTGGCAGTAAGTCTCACGAGAGGGACGGGCAAGAGTTGGGCGGTGCCGGCGGTCCCCGCGGCCAGTTCAAGCCGCGGGAAGCTGCATATAACTGGCCCCTAGGGAGCACCAATGACCAGGGCGTGCAAATAGGAAGCGGCATCTGCTGGGAGCTGCGTCGGCAGTTCTCGCGGGAAGGGCTGCACGCTCTGCCAGTTATCAGGCTACCGCCTGCTCTGCTCACCCTCAGGCTTAGGCTGCAGCCCTGACGGTCACCCCTGCAAGCTGGTGGCTATGCAAGCCTATCCATCAGCTTGAGGTCTCCAGGGAACTAGAAGGGCTTATTAGGCGGTGCTTTGAGGTTGTCGGAAGCATAGTGGTAGGGACCAGGCAAGGGCTGTGCTCTGCAGCAGACAGGAACCAGCTACCTAGCCAGGCTAGCCTGGGATGAGTGGAAGGAAGCTGCTGTCCAGGTGGAGGGCTGCAAAGACTGCACCCCCACCTCCTGGGTGGAGGAGGGTGCAAGCTCCATCTGTGCAAGGTATGCTCTGGTGGAGTCACTTCAGGCAGCAGACAAAACCAATGATGAGCAAGATTCACAGGGAGAAACCACACCAGCAGCATATACTAAAGGCTGCAAAAGGAAGCGGCAAGTGCTAGTAGTAGGTGACTCTCTGCTGAGAGGCACCGAGGCACACCCATCTGCTGGCCTGATACACAGTGTCAAGGGAAGTTTGCTGCTTGCCAGGAGCCAAGATCCAGGATGTCACAGAGAGACTGCCACAACTGGTTAAAAGCGCAGACTGCTATCCCCTACTTCTTTTCCATGTGGGCACCAATGAGACAGTAAAGCATAACCTGGGCAAAATCAAGCAGGACTTCAGAGCCCTGGGGGCACAAGTGAAAGGAACAGGTGCCCAAGTGATCTTCTCCTCTGTCTTGTGAGTCAGGGACAGGGGTGCGGGCAGAAGTTGACACATCATGCAAATCAATACCTGGCTTTGTGGCTGGTGTCATTGCCCCAGGGCTTTGCTTTCTAGGATCATGGGACTTTCTTCAACAAATACAGCCTATTGGGGAGAGATGGGATCCACCTATCTAGAAGAGGCAGGGGAATCTTCGCTAGCAGATTGGCTGATTTAGTGAATTGTGCTTTAAACTAATGAACTTGGGGGGTGGGGTCCAAAGCTGTGACACTTGTATATCCATAAGCAACAGGGTGAATGAGCACACCTACCAGAGTAGTGAGGAATGCTCCCCAACCCTCTCCAAAGGCAAGAACCCTAAGTCCAGCCACCTCAAGTGCATGTATACCAATGCAAATAGTCTGGGCAACAAACAGGAGGAACTGGAGCTCCGTGCCCAGTCTCAGAGTTATGATGTAATAGGAATCACAGAAACTTGGTGGGAAAACTCTGTATTGGGTTTGCGTGGCAAGGTTTTGGTAGCGGGGGGGTGGCTTCTGTGAGAAGCTGCTAGAAGCTTCCCCTATGTCTGATAGAGCCAATGTCAGCCGGCTCCAAGACGGACCCGCCACTGGCCAAAGCCGAGCCAATCAGCGACGGTGGTAGTGCCTCTGTGATAACATATTTAAGAAGGGGGAAAAAACTGCTGCGCAACAGCAGCCAGAAGAGAGGAGTGAGAATATGTGAGAGAAACAACTAGGAGAAGGTGCTCCAGGCGCCACAGCAGAGATTCCCCTGCAGCCTGCGTTAAAGACCATGGTGAGGCAGGCTGTCCCCCTGCAGCCCATGGAGGTTAACGGTGGAGCAGATATCCATCTGCAGCCCATGGAGGACCCCACACCGGAGCAGGTGGATGCGCCCGAAGGAGGCTGTGACCCTGTGGAGAGCCCGCGCTGGAGCAGGCTCCTGGCAGGACCTGTGACCCCGTGGAGACAGGAGCCCATGCTGGAGCAGGTTTGCTGGCAGGACTTGTGACCCCATGGGGGACCCACGCTGGAGCAGTCTATTCCTGAAGGACTACACCCTGTGGAAAGGACAAGTGGAAAGGACCCATGATGGAGCAGTTCGTGAAGGATTGTCTCCCATGGGAGGGACACCACACTGGAGCAGGGGAAGAGTGTGAGGAGGAAGTTGCGACAGAGACAACATGTGATGAACTGACCGCAACCCTCATTACCCATCCCCCTGCGCCGCTCGGGGGGAGGAGGCAGAGAAAATTGGGAGTGAAGCTGAGCCCAGGAAGAAGGTGGGGGGAAAGGTGTTTTAAGATTTGGTTTTATTTCTCATTACCCTACTCTGATTTGATTGGTAATAAATTAAATTAATTTCCCTGAGTCAAGTCTGTTTTGCCCATGACGGTAATTGTCGAGTGATCTCCCTGTCCTTATCTCGACCCACGAGCCTTTTGTCATATTTTTCTCCCCCTGTCCATTTGAGGAGGGGGATTGATAGAGTGGCTTGGTGGGCACCTGGCGCTCTTTTTGGCGCCTAATGTGGGGCACAGACCCACGACCCTGAGATTAAGAGTCTCATGCTCTACTGACAGAGCTAGCTGGGCTAGAGAGAGCTCACAAGCTTTCCTAGGCCTTGTGGTATTCTGGAGAATGCATATTCCAGGTTATAGTCAGCTTGTGAGTCCTCTCTATCAAGCAACCCGAAAGAAGAACTATTTTGAGTGGGGCCTTGAGCAACAGCAAGCCTTTGAGCAGATCAAACAGGAGATAGATCGTGCGGTAGCTCTTAGGCCTGTCCGGACAGGACCAGCTGTGCAGAATGTACTCTACACTGCAGCTGGGGAGCATGGCCTCACCTGGAGCCTCTGGCAGAAAACATCAGGAGAAACCTGAGGTCAACCACTAGGGTTTTGGAGCTGGGGGTATAGAGGATCAGAAGCCCACTACACCCTGACTGAAAAAGAGATACTACCAGCATATGAGGGGGTTCGAGCTGCTTCAGAAGTTGTTGGTACAGAAGCACAGCTCCTCTTGGCACCGTGATTGCCTGTGCTACACTGAATGTTCAAAGGAAACGTCCCTTCTATGCATCACGCAACCAGCGCTACATGGAGTCAGTGGGTAGCATTGATCACACAATGAGCTCGACTGGGGAAACCCAACTGCCCAGGAATCCTGGAAGAGATCATGGACTGGCCAGAAGGCAGAGATTTTGGAGCATTGCCTGAGGAGGTGGCTTGTGCCCAAGAGGCACCACCATACAATGAGTTATCAGAAGATGAAAGACATTATGCTGTGTTTACTGACAGATCCTGTCGTGTTGTAGGAAACCATCGGAAGTAGAAAGCTGCTGTGTGGAGTCCCACATGACAAGTCACAGAAGCCATTGAAGAAGAAGGTGAGTCAAGTCAGTTTGCAGAAGAGAAAGCCATCCAGGTGGCCCTAGAGATTGCCGAATGAGAAAAGTGGCCAGTACTCTATCTCTTTACTGACTCATGGATGGTGGCTAATGCCCTACGCGGGTGGCTACAGCAGTGGAAGCAGACCAATTGGCAGCGCAGGGGTAAACCCATCTGGGCTGCTGCATTGTGGCAGGACATCACTGCCTGGGTAGAAAACATCACTCTAAAGGTACGTCATGTAGATGCTCACATGCCCAAAAGCTGCCCCACTGAAGAACATCAAAACAACGAACAGGTAGACAAGGCTGTCAAAACTGAAGTGGTTCAAGTGGACCTGGACTGGGAGCATAAGGGGGAGGTATTTGTAGCTCAATGGGCCCACGAAGCATCAGGACATCTAGGGAGAGATGCAACATACAGATGGGCTCGTGACTGAGGGGTAGACCTGACCACAGAGGCCATCACACAGGTCATTCATGAATGTGAAACGTGCTGCAATCAAGCGAGCCACACGAGTAAAGTCTCCCTGGAATAGGGGGCGGTGGCTGGGTTTTCGATATAGCACAGCCTGGCAAATTGACTATCATAGAATAATAAAATTGTTTAGGTTGGAAAAGACCTTTAAGATCATCAAGTCCAACCGTAAACCTAACACTGCCAAGTCCACCACTAAACCATGTCCCTAAGCACCACATCTACAGGTCTTTTAAATACCTCCAGGGATGGTGACTCAACCACTTCCCTGGGCAGCCTGTTCCAATGTTTGACCACCCTTTTGGTGAAGAGATTTTTCCTAATATCCAATCTAAACCTCCCCTGGCGCAACTTGAGGCCATTTCCTTTCGTCCTATCGCTAGTTACCTGGGAGAAGAGACTGACCCCCACCTCTCTACAACCTCCTTTCAGGTAGTTGTAGAGAGCAATAAGGTCTCCCCTCAGCCTCCGCTTCTCCAGGCTAAACAGTCCCAGCTCCCTCAGCCACTCCTCATAAGACTTCTGCTCCAGACCCTTCACCAGCTTCGTTGCCCTTCTCTGGACACGCTCCAGCACCTCAATGTCTCTCTTGTAGTGAGGGGCCCAAAACTGAACACAGTATTCGAGGTGCGGCCTCACCAGTGCCGAGTACAGGGGCACGATCGCTTCCCTAGTCCTGCTGGCCACACTATTTCTGATACAAGCCAGGATGCTATTGGCCTTCTTGGCCACCTGGGCACACTGCCAGCTCATATTCAGGCAGCTGTCGACCAACACCCCCAGGTCCTTTTCCGCTGGGCAGCTTTCCAGCCACTCTTCCCCAAGCCTGTAGCGTTGCATGGGGTTGTTGTGACCCAAGTACTGCACCCGGCACTTGGCCTTGTTGAACCTCATACAATTGGCCCCGGCCCATCGATCCAGCCTGTCCAGATCCCTCTGTAGAGCCTTCCTACCCTCAAGCAGATCAACTATATTGGACCACTGCCATGAACACACCAAGGCAAGCGCTACATACTCACCATGGTGGAAGCAACTACTGGTTGACTAGAAACATACCCTGTAAACCATGCCACTGCCCGACACACCATCTTAGGCCTTGAAAGGCAAAATTTGTGGCGACATGGTATCCCAGAAAGAATTGAGTCAGACAATGGGACTCATTTCCAAAATAACCTCATAAACTCCTGGGCTAAGAAACACAGCATTGAGTGAGTGCATCACACCCCCTATCACCCACAAGCCTCTGGAAAGATTGAGAGATATAATGGACTGTTAAAGTCTATGTTGGGAGCGTTGGGCAATGGGGCATGGAAGCACTGGGATATAAATTTAGCAGAAGCCACTTGGCTGGTTAACACCAGAGGATCTGATAACTATCCTGGTCCTGCCCAAACAAAACCTCTATATAATGTGGGAGGAGATAAGGTCCCTGTAGTGCACATAGGGAAGTGGCTGGGGAAGGCGGTGTGGGTTGCTCCTCCCTTGGGAAAAGGCAAACCCATTCGTGGGATTGTTTTCGCTCAAGGACCTGGGTGTACTTGGTGGGTAATGCGGAAGGATGGGGAGACCCAGTGTGCGCCTCAAGGAGATTTAACCTTGGGGGGAAAATAATGTGTGATGTGAGTTGTATGTTGTAGGAAGTAATGTAGCAGGAACTACCTGAACCGATGAAGAGTGAGTTTTGCAAGGAACCGGGCAAGTGCAACGATGACCCAAACCAAGCCGGTGTTGGTGCCCAACAAACGAACATGCTGCTTCTCCTGTCCTGAGCACTCATCTTGACAGATGGGGCCCAAGTCATAGCCTGTTCTTATGGACATGTGGAGGAGTGAAGGAAGCCCATGGAATGGGAGAATAATATCTATCTGTTAAAGGACAGGGGATAGTAGTTAATGAGGATGTATAAATTTTTATGTTGGGTATAAAGATGGTTTAAGTATGTAGTATAAGTTGTAAGTGTTGGTAAGAAGGGATTTCAGTAATGAGAATTAAATACAATGGGATGGTTAGAAGATATATATAGATATATATATATATGTATTAAATTATGTGGGGCCTGAGCATGATGCAAATGGTATGGAATAAGGGGTGGAGATTGTATTGGGTCTGGCTGGGATGGAGTTAACTTTCCCCATAGCAGCCCTCATAGTGCTGTGCTTTGGATTGGTAGCTAGAAAGGTGTTGATAACACACCAGTGTTTTGGCTATTACTGAGCAGTGCTTGCACAGCATCAAGGCTGTCTCTCCAACATTCCCCCCCCCCTCACTCCCAAAGGCCAGTAGGCTGGGGGTGGGCAAGATCTTGGGAGGGGACATAGCCAGGACAGCTGACCCAAATTGACCAAAGGGATATTCCATACCATATGACGTCTGCTCAGAAACAAAAGCTAAGAGAAAGGAGGGGGGGGCATTCGTTATTACGATGTTTGTCCTCCGGAGCAACTGCTACGCGTACTGAAGCCCTACTTCCCGGGAAGTGGCTGGACATTGCCTGCTAATGGGAAGTAGAGAATAAATCTTTTGTTTTCCTTAGCTTCCACGCGCGGCCTTTGCTTTTGCTTTATTAAACTGCCTTTATCTTCACCCACGAGTTCTTTTCCATCTCATTTTCTCCCCTCGCGTCCTGCTGAGGAGGGGGAGTGATAGAACGGCTTGGTGGGCACCTGGCATCCAGCCAAGGTCAACCCATCTGTCGTGGTTTAGCCCCAGCCGGCAGCTAAGCACCACGCAGCTGCTCGCTCACTCCCCCCCGGTGGGATGGGGGAGAGAATCAGAAGAGCAAAAGTAAGAAAACTCATGCGTTGAGATAAGAACAGTTTAATAATTGGAACAAAATAATAGTAATAATAATAATGAATTGTAATGAGAAGGAAAACAACAAGAGAGAGAGAGAGGAAGAAAACCCAAGGGAGGGAAAAAAAGAAAAATAAAAAAATAATAATAAAAAAAAGATACAACCGCTCACCACCAGGCCAACAGAACCTGGTCCTCATGGTTGACTTCAATTACCCAGACATTTGTTGGGAAAACAACACAGTGGTGCACAAGTTGTCCATCAGGTTCCTGGAATGCATTGAGGACTGCTTCCTGCTACAGATGCTGGACATGCTGACTAGGAACAGCGCATTGCTGGATTTACTGCTCGCAAACCAAGAAGACTTACTTGACAACATAACTACCAATGGTAGCCTTGGATACAGCAATCACAACATTGTGGAGTTTAAGATCCTGCCGAGCACACTGAAGACCAGTAGTAGGACAAAGACCCTGGATTTTCAAAGAGCTAACTTCAATACATTCAGAGCCCAGCTGCAAGGGATTCCATGGGAAGCATCCATGTAAGGCAAAGGAGCTTGTGAGTGCTGGGAGTTATTCAAGAACAGCCTCCCGGAAGCACAAGAACAGTCCATCCCCTACAAAGGGAAAGGAAGAAGGCAGAACAAGAGACCACCCTGGCTTAACAATGAGCTTTTGGCTGTGCTTAAAAGCAAAAAAAGAAGCATACCGGCTATGGAAAGGCAGCCAAATAGCCATCAAGGACTACAAGAACCTTGCTAGGGCATGCAGAGATGCAGTCAGGAAGGCTATGGCTCAGCTAGAACTGAAATTGGCCAGAGCTGTCAAGAACAACAAGAAAGGGTTCTTCAGGTACGTGAGCAGTAAGCAGAAGCACAAGGAAGACATAGGCCCATTGCTAAACAGGGCAAAGAAACTAGTTACTAATAATGCTGACAAGGCAGAGGTTCTCAGTACCTTCTTTGCCTCTGTCTTTACTGGTGTAGCTGGACCCCAGATCACAAGATCAAGTAGCTATGACAACGCATGTGTCAACCCACCAGTAGTGGAGGAAGGGCTGGTCTGCGGCCTCTTGCAAGGGCTCAACCCACATAAATCTACGGGCCTGGATGGAATCCACCCCAGGGTGTTAGGAGAAGTGGCTGACATTGTTGCGAGGCCACTGTCTATAATCTCTGAAAAGTTGTGGAGATCAGGGGATGTCCCTGATGACTGGAAGAGGGCAAATGTCATGCCCATCTACAAGAAGGGCCCAAAAGAGGACCCAGGAAACTACAGGCCTATTAGTCTTGCTTCAGTCCCTGGGAAAGTAATGGAACGAGTCCTCCTAGAAACTATCACAAACCTAATGAAGCAGGTGATTGTGAAAAGCCAACACGGATTTACCAAGGGCAAATCTTACCAGACTAACCTGATCACCTTCAACAACAAAATAACATCTTCTGTCGACATGGGGAGAGCAGTGGATGTTGTTTACCTGGACTTCAGCAGTGTTCGACACTGTTTCCCACAGCCTTCTGGACAAACTGGCAAGATACAGACTGGATGGGTGGTCTGTGAGATGGGTAGGAAATTGGCTAACAGGCCACCTTCAGGGGGTGGTGATCAACGGTTTTTGCTCAGGCTGGCAGCCTGCCACAAGTGGGGTCCTCCAGGGATCAATACTGGGCCCCACACTGTTCAACATCTTCATAAATGATCTGGACAATAGGATTGAAAGCACCCTCACCAAGTTTGCTGATGACACCAAACTGGGTGGTGAGGTGAACACGTCAGAAGGGAGAGCCATCTTACAGAGAGACCTGGACAGGCTGGAAGAGTGAGCTAGCAAGAACAGTATGAAGTTTAACAAAGACAAGTGCAAAATCCTGCACCTGGGTCAGAATAACCAAAGACCCCAGTACAGGCGAGGATCTGTGTGGCTGGGGAGCAGCTTTGTTGAAAGGGACCTGGGGGTCCTGGTGGACAACAAGCTGAACATGAGTCAGCAGTGCACCGCTGCAGCAACAAAGGCAAATCGGATTCTGGGCTGCATCCACAGGGGCATTACTAGCAGAGACAGAGACGTGATCATACCACTCAGTGCTTGTCAGGCCATACTCTCTTCACAAGGAGCCACATGGAAAAGACAAGGTGCAACAGATACAAGTTCTTTCTTCTTGATATAAGAAAGAAATTATTTGCAGTGAGAACAATCATTCACTGGAACGACCTCCCCAGGGACGTGGCAGAGTCCCCATCACTGGAGGTATTCAAGACGTGATTGGACAGGGTGCTAGATAATATCATCTAGGCTCCCTTTCCCACAAAAGGTTGGACCAGATGATCTTTTGAGGTCCCTTCCAACCTGGGCTGTTCTATGATTCTCTGATTCTCCAACATGGTTCCTTCCCACAGGCTGCAGTTCTTCAAGAGCTGCTCCAGTGTGGGTCCTCTCCATGGGCCACAGTCCTTCAGGAATAGACTGCTCCAGCATGGGTCCCCTGTGGGGCCACAGGTCCTGCCAGAAAACTTTCTCCTGCATGGGCTCCTCTCCACAGGCCACAGTTCCTGCCAGGAGCTTCTCCAGCATAGGCTCTCCATGGGCTGCAGCTTTCTTTAGGGCATATCCACCTGCTCCGGCATGGGGTCAGGGTTTATTTTGGTTCTGGGAGTTTTGCAGGGGTTTTTTTGGATCTTGAATTTTGAGAGTTTTGGATTCCGAGGATTTTGGGTTCTTTAGTTTGGGGATTTTCAGATTCTGGAGTTTTGGGATTTTGGGGTTCTGGGCTTTTGGGTCATCTGGGATTTTTCTTTTTGTTCGTGCTTTTGGGGCGTCTGGGTTTCTTGGTTTTGATTCCAGGTTTTTGGGTTTTTCTTGGTTCGGGGCTTTTGGGTTGTCTGGGTTTTTTTGTTTGGTTCTGGGCTTTCAGTTTTTGGGTTCTGGGGTTTGGGTTTCTAGGGCTTTTGGGTTCTGGGGTGGATGTTTTTTTAGTCCTGGGTGTTGTTCTGGGGATTTTTTTTGGTGGTGGGGGGTGTTCTGGGGATTTTTTTTTATCCTAGTGGCTTTAGGGAATTTTTTTTGATCCAGGAAGGTTTGGGAATGTTTTTTGGTCCTGGGGGGTTTGGGGACTTTTTCTAGGGTTTTTTTGGTTCTGGGCTTTTGGGTTGTTTGGTTGGGGGGGTGTCAGTTCCAGGCTTTTGGGGTGTTTGTTTTGCGTTGTTTGTTTGTTTGTTTCCAGTCTTTTGGGTCATTTGGGTTTTTTTTGGATCCGGGCTTTTGGGATTTCATGTTTTTCTTGGTTTGTGGCTTTTGGGTTCACTGGTTTTTTTATGGTTCTGGGCTTTTGGGTCATCTGGGTTGGTTGTTTGCTCCTATTTCTGGGCTTTTGATTTATCTGGGATTTTGGGTTCTAGGCTTTTGGATCATCTGGGTCTTTTTGGTTCCGAGCTTCGGGTTCATTATTATTTTTTCAAGTCCAAGCATTTGGGTGGTTTGGTTCATTTTGGTTCTGGGCTATCGGATATCTCGTTCTCTTTGGTTCCAGGATACTGGTTATCTGTTTTTCTTTGGTTCTGGGCTTTTGGGGGTTGTGTTTGGCATGTTTTTGTTTTGGCACGTTTGTTTTGGGGGTTTTTTTGTTCAGTATTTGGGGGGGCTGCATTTGGCATGTTTTGGGTGATTTTTTGCATTTTTTTTTCCATTCAGTGGTTCGTGGGGCTGGGTTTGACGTGGTTTTGATTTGGTGTATTTTGGGTGGGGTTTTTTGTTCAGTGGTTCAGGGGGCTATGTTTGGCACGGTTTTGGTTTGGCTTGTTTTGGGGGTGGGTGGTTCTCTGGTTGGCAGGGCTAGGTTTGGCACAGGGGTTTTTTTGTGTCGTTTGGGGTGGGGTGGCATGTTTTGGGTTTTTTCATGTGTTTGTGACCGGTACCCCTGCTCCTGACCCCTGGTAATGCGGTTAGCATAACTAACGCCATTTTATAAGGCAAGCAGCCATTCTCTGTGACCGAGCGGGTCACGTATTAGTCCCCTTTCCCCTCATTATCAGGCCCTGAAGGTCCTGTGAACCAAGTAGACAAATCAAACAGATTTCTTCTTCCCCTCCCTACTGGCCTCAAGGTTCCTGGGTGCCAGGCTGATTACTCCCTTCCTTACTGGCCTTGAAGGTCTCAGGCACCCGGCCAACCAGGTGGTGGTGATGACCCCATCACAGAACAGGGAAGTGTAGCAGCACACGGAGCACTGTCTATAAAATCAAGCAGTTACAAGTCCTAAGTGGGAACTTGGACCAGAACTGCTGCTGGACAGTGAGACCCATGACCCTCCAGTGGCCAGGGATGCCTCCACTGTCATCTGCTTCCTTCGAGGACTGACTCGTATTCTTTTATATGATTTTCAAGTCTAGATTATGATCGTTATATTGATACAGCAAACCATGTATTAAGATCCGACCTGATCTGCAGAGGGTCCAGGTGATTAGAAATTATAAGTTAAGTTGTATTATAAAGTATGTATTATGCTACTTATAGATTGTACTCTATTGATTCTGCTTGTAAAAATCCTGTGCCGTTCTAATCATAAATTCTGTGCTATAATAATCATAATATCCTGTTAAGAAAATAAAGCTTTAATTGTAACTACGATTTAGTGCCGTCATCATTCTGCCAAGGATCCCTAAAAGAACCTGCCTGTCCTCTTAGCATCGGGTGACAGTGTTTTGGAGGGTTTTTTGGTTCAGTGGTTCTAGGGGATTTATTTGGCACATTTTTGTTTCAGCGTGTTTGGGCTTTTGAGGGGGGTTCTTGTTGAGGGGGCTCGGTTTGGCTAGGTTTTGTTTTGGCGCATTTTTCTTTTGGCACATTAGGTTTTTTGAGGAGCTGGGTTTGGCGTATTTTTGGAACATTTTTCTTCTAGCGCTTTATGGGGGTTTATTTAGTTGGTGATTGGTGGATTTTAGCTTTCGCGTGATTTGGATTTTTTTCAGTGGATGGGGGGACTGGGTTTGGGGTATTTTTGATTTGGCGTGGTTTCAGGGCTTTTTGTTTCAGTTGTTGGGGGGCTGGGTTTGGCATGTTTTGGGGGGTTAATATTGGGTTTGGGGATTTTGAATGGTTGGTGTTTGGTTTTTTTATTATTTTGGCAGCTGGGGTTTTTTGGCGTGTTTTAGTGGCTTGTTTTGGTTTGGTGGTTCAGGAGGCTGGGTTTGGTGCATTTTTTGGGGCCCATTTCTGTTTTGGCGCCTTCTGGGGGGGGTGTTTGTTCGTTAATGGGGGTACTGGGTTTGGCTTGCTTTATTTATTTTGGCGTGTTTTGGGGGGGTGGTTTGGTTGTTGCGGGGACTGGGTTTGGCATGTCTTCGGTTTGGCATGGTTTTGTTGGGTTTGGGTTTTTTGGGGGGTTTTGTGATTGAGGGCTGGGTTTGTATGTTTGAGTTTCAGCATGTTTTGGGAGTTTTTTGGTTCGGTGGCTGGAGGTGCTAGGTTTGGCACAGTTTTTGTTTTGGTGCATTTTGGGGGTTTTTTTGGATTGGTGGTTGGGAGCGCTGGGTTAGGTGCAGTTTTTTGGCGTATTTGGGGGGATTAATATTGTGTTTGGGGGACTCACAGCATTGGGGTTTAGGGGTTTTTTTTGTTTGATGGTTGGAGGACTGGATTTGACGTTTTTGTTTTGGTGTGGTTTTGGGAGGCTTAGCATGTTTTGCCATGTTTTCAGCATTTTCTGCGTGCTGTGGGGTATTTTTTGGTTCGGTGATTGGCTTAGTTTAGGCTGTTTCTCTTTTGGCATGTTTTGGGTGTTTTTTTGGTTCTGGGTTTGGCAGGACTGGGTTTTGCACGTTCTTGTTCTGACATGTGTTTGTTTTGTACCATTTTTGTTTTGGTGCGTTCTGGGGGCTTTTTTTGGTTCAGTGGTTCCCCCCAACCACCTCGTTGGGTTTTGCGTGCTTTTATTTTGGCAAGTTTTGGGAGTTTTTTGGTTCAGTGGTTGTGGGGGGCTAGGTTTAACATATTTTGGGAGGGGGTTGCATATCTTAGGGATTTTTTTGTTTGGTAGTTCGGTGGGCTTGGTTTGGCATGTTTTTGTTTTGGCATGTTTTGGGGTTTTTTTGGTTCAGTGGTTTGAGGTGCTGGGTTTGGTGGTTTTTGTTTTGGCACGTTTTCATTTTGGTGCGTTTGGAGTTTTTTTGGTTCAGTGGTTGGGGGGCTGTTTGGCATGGCTTTGTTTTGGTGTGGCTTTGTTTTGGCATGGATTGGGGTTTTTTTGGTGTAATGCTTGAGGGGGGTGGGTTTGGCACACTTCTGGCATAGTTTTGGGGCCTTTTTGGTTTGGTGGTTGAGGGGGCTGGATTTGGCATGTTTTGAGGGGTTAATATTGGGTTTTGAAGAGTTGGGGTTTGGGGTTTTTTGTTCTGGTGGTTGGGGCGGGGCTTGGCATGTTTTTGTTTTGGTATGTCTTGGGGTTTTTTTGGTTCAGTAGTTCAGGGGCTAGGTTTGGCATGTTTCTGTTTTGGCTATTTTTTTTGGTGCAGTTTTTGGGGGTTTGGTACAAATTTGGGAGGTTTTGAGGCTTTTTCATGAGTTATAGGGGATTTTTATGGTTCGATGGCTCAGAGGACTTGTTCTGGCACTTTTTACTTTTAACGTGGTTTGGGATTTTTTGGGGGGTTACGTGGTTGAGGGAGATAGCTTTGGCACATTTTTCTTTTGGTGTGCTTTGGGGGTTTTTTTGGTTCAGTGGTTCGGGGGCTAGGTTTGGTATGGTTTTGTTTTGGCACATTTTGGGGGGTTTCGGTTTGCTTGTTGAATGGAGCAGGGTTTGGCATGTTGTAGTTTTGGCGTGTTTTTGGACGTTTCTTGGTTGGGGAGGCTGGTGTTAGTGTGTTCTTCATTTGGTGCATTTTGGGGGGCTAGGTTTGGCATCTTTTTCATTTGGCGTATTTTAGGTGTTTCGGTTTTTTTTAACATTTGGTGCACTGGGTGGCTGTGTTTAGCACGTTTTTTAATTTGGCGTGTTTTGGGAGATTTTTCTGGGGTTCGGGGGGCTGGGTTGGCGCACTTTTTCATGTAGTGCATTTTGGGGCAGGAGGTTGCCTTCTCGGTGTTCAAGGGGCTGGGTTTGGCACGTCTTTTTGTGTGGCAGGTTTTAGAAGGGGGTTGCCTTCTCGAGGTTCAGGAGGCTGGGTTTGGCGCTTTTTTCATGTGGCTTGTTGGGGAGGGGAGGTGTTCTTGCCAAAGTTTGGGGGCTGGATTTGGCGCACTTTCTCATGTGGCACATTTTGGGGAGAAGTGTTACCTTCTCAGGGTTTGGGGGGCTGGACTTGGCATGCTTTTTCATGTGGCGCATATTGGGGAGTGTGGTTGTCTTCTCAGGGTTTGGCGGGGGCTGGGTGTGGCACATTTTGGGGGGGCTTGCCTTCTTGGGGTTTGGGGGGCTAGGTGTGGCTAGCCTTTTCATTTGCTGTATTTTAGGTTTGGGGGTTTTTTTCCCATTTCAGTGATTCAGTGGGCTGGTTTTGGCGCGCTTTTTATTGTGGCACGTTTTGGGGTGGGAGGTTGCCTTCTCAGGGTTTGGCGGGCTTGGTTTGTCACACTTTTTCATTTGGCACGTTTGAGGGGGTACCTTCTTGGGGTTTGGGGGGGGGGGGGCTGGGGTTGGTGTGCTTTTTCCTGTGGCTCATTTTGGGGCAGGAGGTTGCCTTCTCAGGGTTCAGGGAGCTGGGGTTAGCACACTTTTTCATGTGATGCGTTTTCAGTGGTGGGGTTGCCATCTCAGGGTTCAATGGGCTAGGACTGGTGCTTTTTTGTGTGGCTTGATTTGGTGGTGGGGGGTTCCTTCCCAGATTTTGGGGGGCTATATTTGGTGCACTTTCTTGTGCGGTGCATTTTGGATAGAGGTTGTTTTCTAGGGGGTTTGGGGAACTTGGTTTGGCACACTATTTATGTGACATGTTTTGGGGCAGAAGGTTGCCTTCACGGGGTTCTGGGGGGCTGGGCTTGGTGCACCTTTTCGCACAGCACGTTTTGGGGGGGATTGCCTTCCTGTGGTTCGGAGAGCAGGGTTTGGCACGCTTTTTCATGTGGTGCATTTTGGGGCAGGAGGTTGCCTTCTCAGGATTTGGGGGGCTATATTCGGAGCATCTTTTCCTGTGGCACATTTTTGGGAGTGGTTACCTTCTCGGGATTTGAGGGGCTGGCGTGCTTTTTCCTGGGGCACATTTTGGAGCAGAAGGTTGCCTTCTTGTCGTTCGGGGGACTGGATTTGGTGCGCTTTCTCATGTGGAACATTTTTGGGCTGAAGTTTGCCTTCTCGGGGTTCAGGGGTCTGTGTTTGTTGCACTTTTTCATGTAGTGTGTTGTGGGGCCATTGGTTGCATTCTTGGGGTTCAGGGGGCTGGTCTTGGGCGCACTTTTTCATGTGGCACATTTTTGGGCTGGAGGTTGCCTTCTTGGGGTTCTGGGGACTGGGTTTGGCATGCTTTTTCCTGTGCTGCATTTTGTGGGGTGAGAGTGCCGCCTTGGTGTTTGAGAGGCTGAGGTTGGCGTGTCTTTTCTTATGGTGTGTTTTAGGGAGAGGTGCTGCCTTTTCTGTTTTCGGGTGGCTGGGTGCATCTTTTCATGTGGCGTGTGTTGGGGGGTTGCCTTCTTGGAGTTTGGAGGGCAGGGTTTGGCGTGCTTTTTCACGTGGCGTGTTTTTGGGCAGGAGATTGCCTTCTCAGGGTTTGGGGGGCTGCGTTTAGAGCGCTTTTTCCTGTGGTGCATTTCTGGGGGTGGTTGCCTTCTTGGGGTTTGGGGGGCTGCATTCAGAGTGCTTTTTCCTGTTGCATGTTGCACAACTACCTGAAAGGAGGCTGTAGAGAGGTGGGTGTCGGTCTCTTCTCCCAGGTAACAAGTGATAGGACGAGAGGAAATGGCCTCAAGTTGTGCCAGGGGAGGTTTAGATTGGATATTAGGAAATTTTACTTCACTGAAAGGGTTATCAAGCATTGGAACAGGCTGCCCAGGGAAGTGGTTGAGTCACCATCCCTGGAGGTATTTAAAAGACCTGTAGATGTGGTGCTTAGGGACATGGTATAGTGGTGGTCTTGGTAGCGTTAGGTTTACGGTTGGACTCGATCTTAAAGGTCTTTTCCAACCTATACGATTCTGTGATTCTGATTCTACTATGTTTTTTCAGTAGCGGGGGTTGCCTTTTAAGGGTTCAGTGGGCTGGGGTTGGTGCACTTTTTCGTGTGAAACGTTCTGGGGGTGAGCGTGCCTTCCTGAGATTTTGGGGGACTGTATTTGCTGCACTTTTTTGTGTAGTGTGTTATGGTGCAGGTGGTTGCCTTCTTGGGGTTTGGGGGGGCTGGTTTTGGCATGCTTTTTCCTGTGGGGAGTTTTGTGGGGGTTGCCTTCTCAGAGTTCAGGGGGCTGGGGTAGGCACATCTTTTTGTGTGGCACGTTCTAGGGGTGAGGGTGCCTTTTTGGGGTTGGGGGGCTGGGTTTGGCACTTTTTTTGTGTAGCACGTTTTGGGGGGAGCTGGAGCGTTTCTTTCATGGTGCTTTTTGGGGAGGGAGGTTGTTGCCTTGGGGTTTGAAGGGCTGGGTTTGGAGCGTCTTTTCACATGATGCGTTTTGGGGAGAGGGTTTGATGTTCAGAGTTTGGAGGGCTTCGTTTAGTACTTTTTTTTTTTTTAGTGTGGCCCATTTTGATGGGGGTACCTTCTTGGGGTTTGGTGTCTTGGGTTGGTGTGCTTTTTCATGTTGCACATTTAGGGGGTGGAACGCCAACACAAGGATGGTGGGGAGGAAGAGGTGGGAGTGGCACGCTTTTTCATGGGGCACAGTTTGGGGAGAGTGTTTGCCTTCTTGGGGTTGAGGGGGCTGGGGTGTGCGTGCTTTTTCCATGTGGTGTGTTTTGGGGAACGTAGTTGCCTCCTTGGTGTTCAGGATTTGGCACGCTTTTTTGTGTGGTGTGTTTTGAGGGGGTTGCCTTCTCCCGGTTCAGGGGGCTAGGTTGGAGCATTTTTCTTTCAGCTTATTTTAGGGATTTTCTGGTTCTGTGGTTGAGGGAAGCTTTTGTGTTTAGAGGGGTGGGTTTATTGGATTGGGGGGTATATTGGGTAGGGCTAAGTTTGGGGGGGACAGGTGTTCATTGGTTTGGGCTTTTTACAGGGGGTTGGGATGTTTTGTTGGGGTTTTGGCAGGGTTGAATTGTTTTGGGCAGGAGGGGTTGGGGCAGTTGTAATTTGTGGGTTTTTTGGGTTTAGGTATGATTTACCAGTTTTGGGAGTTCTGAAGTTCTTGGGAGGCAGGGGTTCGGTTTGAGGATTCATGGAGGGGTTGTGGGTGTTTTACTGGATTGGGGGGGTGAGTTTTTGAGGGGATTGGGGTTTTGGCTTTTTTTTTTTTTGCATTTAGGGATTACTTTGGGGGAGTGGGATTCACGGAATTTGGGGGTCATGGAGGGGGTCTTTTTTGTTTGGTGGTTGGGATTTGTGGGGGGTTCTATGGATTGGAGGGTTTCAGAGTTTGGGGTTTTTGAGGGGTTGGGGGTTCGGTTTTTTTGTTTCGGGGGCAGGGAGCTTTTAAGGTGTGGGCGATTCTGATGTTTTGAGGGTTTTGGAGGGTTGTCAGCGCGTAGATGCCCAGCCATTTGCGGGTTGTCATCCCTCTGCAGCTGGCTCCGCCCTCATCCCACCCCTCAAGGACCGTTAAGGGCGGCTCACCTCTTTCCCCTCCCCCCCGATGCGGTTGGGCGCGCCGTGATGTCATCGGAAGTGACTTCACTTCAAGTGGCCGGGAGGAGCTAGACGCTGAGAATCGGGAAGGAGTGCTCGGCGCGTTGCCCTTTAACTTTGCGTCTCTGTCCTTCCGTAGTGAGGCACCTTACCACCCCACTGACTCCAGGCTGCACGCACAGGGGCAGCAGAGTTCACCCCATTGCGCCCGACTGCTTGGCCTGTCCCGGCCACACTCACCTTGAGGTGGCTGCCGCTGCCACTGCTGCCTGGGCTACCCGTCTCTTCTTCCCCGCTGCAGGCTCTGGCTGGCCCCCCACGGGGCTGTTGGACGAATGAAGGGGCGGCGGACCCACCCGGGCTAAAGGTCACATTGCGGGCGTTCTCCCCCCAGCGCCAGGGGTAAACCGTGAAGTCGCTGGAGCCAGGGCTGATGGGGAGGGGCGAGGGGAGTGCTGGCTCCTCACCTCTCCCTCGGGAGAGCGGTTTGATCGAGGTGGTTTTGATAACTGAAACCAGGACGCGCTTCGGGGAGTCCTGGAAAAAAGTCACCGGGGGACCCGGCGGCGGCCTCTCCATCATCGCCACCCCCTCGCAGACACCAGCGCAGAAAAGGGAAGAGGGAGTGGGGAAACTCCACAACGGCTCAGCTCCCCTTTCCCAGTCTACGTCCCAGGGTGGGGAAGGCATAGAAATTCTGCAACCACCACCACTTGTCACCTCTCAGGTCTGCTTTAGCTGTTCATTGCCGGAGACGGCGGCTCCTCTCAGGGCCTCACCCCCCTTTCCCAGCTACCACCATCGCAAAATCTGCGACGGCTACAGTCTCCCCACACCTTTCTGAAGTGGCGCTGGTCCCCGCTTGTAGTCCCAGTCCCGATGACTCCTGAGGAAGAGCTACTGTTGCACAACCCAGGCCAAACCCGAGATTTTCCCGCGTTACGTTTCGCGCCTAGGCGTAACCAATCACCAAAACAGGCGCTGACGTCACGGAGCAACAGTTCCCGCTCACCAACCACTTTGCCCTGTGGGCGGGGACAGAGCGGAACTCGGCTTCACTTCTGCCGCTTTATTGGCCAGGCGCCAGGCCGACTGGTAGAATTCGAAACTGACTGGGCTGGTGGACTGCTGGGGGTGTTTTGCCTCACTATAACTTATTTCCTCTGAGGAGGCACAGCCTAGCTGTTGATTGGCTCGCCACGGCGGGCGAGCGAGCGGGGGAGGGCTTGTCCGCTCTAGCTTGGTGTGCGTTTTTGTTTCGCCGTTTGGGCGCTTGGTAGAAGAGCTCCGGCTCACCTGGCTCTAGACGCGTCGCGTCACGTGTGGGGTTTAAAGGGTCGGCCACCGCTCGGGTATTTGCTTGTCATGCAGAAGAGATGGTAGAAAGCGCCCGGAAGGCGCTGAGATTTCATTGCCTGTGTGGATTTGTGCCCTATCACAAGGAAAAGTCGTCTTCTGCCGCGACTCCGTCTCTAGAGGCGGGGAGTAGCTGAGGATTGCACATAGCAACGGGAAGAGCGGAGGGAAGTCGCCACCGGGACGTGCTACTGCCATCACCGAGATGTGTTTAGGGCGGGAGACCCGGAACAGGTGCTGTGGAGGCTGCGGCAGCGCAGTCATTGCGGCACGCGGTGGCTGTTGTGGGGCGCTGCAGCGGCAAGCGCGTGGTCGCGCCCTGTGAAGACGCAGAGCAGGGAGCTTGGAGCCGCTGGTGGACTCCTGCGGGCTGCTGCCTCCCTGCGGTACCGGGATATCGCTGGGAGGGTCCAGAGTGTATGGAGAAATGCCTGTTTCGGTACTAGACCCTAACACTGATAAGCCACGCTGAGTCGGCAGCTCTGCTCCTCCACGCACACCTTTAAAATAATCTACAGCTCCGTCCAATAGCTTGATCATACACTAACAGGGAGTCCAATGAATCTAATGCTGTTTTGTGATAGTTGGTATGAAAGGCAAGGCACTAACTGCAATATGACTTGCTTAGAAGAATGAACACTACCTGAGACTATGAGCTTTTACCTCAGCGTTGATGTGACCTGAAGACCCAACCTAAGCTGGCTCTGAGTGGCTGAGAACACTCCATACTGACAATAAAACAATAGGAGATTTGTCTTTCAAAAAAAACCCCCCCAAAAAACAGGCATATAACCATAGCCATCTACACCACCTGCATGGGACAAGCACATTGTCCTGGTTTCGGCTGGGATAGAGTTAATTTTCTTCCTAGTAGCCAGTATAGTGCTGTGCCACTGAGGAACAGTATCCACCCCTTATTCTATACCATTTATGTCATGCCCAGGTTCTACCTTTTCTAATACAATTAATCACCACCACTTTTCCTGTCTCTTGGTATGTATATCTATATATGTACACACAGTTATCATTCCCTTGGTCTATGGGCCTTCCTTCTAAAATGTTAAACTCCCTTCTAAAACTCCCTTCTAAAGTGCCTGTCGCAGGGGGGGCTGGAGCAACCGCAGTGCCTGTTGTTTTGTCACCAGATCCTTGAGGGTTCTGAGTAGCGTTAAACAGGGCTCGGTAGGCATGGGCCAGGCCCCAGCACATTGCAGTGATTTGTATCTCCTTAGAATTGCCAGAGTCACAGCATACTTCTTCCAAATATTCTACTAATTTTTCCGGATTCAGCACTTGTTCAGGGGTGAAGTTCCAAAACACTGGAGGTGCCCACCGTCCTAGGCATTTGCCCATGCTATTCCACACACCCTGCCACTCATAACTATCCAGCCTTGGGGCAGATCTCTGGATGATATTCTTAAATTGCTTACTAACCCTGGACAAGATCGAAACAATATTCCCAAGCAATACCAATACAAGTATCTTAACTACCCAAGGTTGTTCAAAATACTGAAAAGTTACTGTAATGAAGGAGGAAGCATTGTAGAAGAAAGTAGTGAAGGTACAATTCTGCATTTCCTCCATAAAAAACCTCTCAGAGGAAGAAGTATAATTGCGAATTGTCTCCATAAGATGATACCCGACATACAGTAACGGTTTCAGTACAGCACTTAGATACCAAAATAAACCCAAGGTCACTGTTTTAATAGCAAATCTCACAGGCAAAACATCACCAATTAAAGCAGAGCACAGCAAACTGCAAAAACCAACACTGATCTTTAACATGTACGGCAAAGAAATGAGCATGGTGCAGATCAGGTAATCCAATGGTAGGAACAAATGGATCAATGTCACATCCCACAACTACTAACAGATCTAAATTCCTTAATACGCTCTGGTTAATCTGTTATTATCTCAAACCCTTTGTGCCCCACGTTGGGCGCCAAAAAGGACTGTCGTGGTTTAGCCCCAGCCAGCAGCCAAGCACCACGCAGCCGCTCGCTCACTTCCCCCCCCCGGTGGGATGGGGGAGAGAATCGAAAGAGCAAAAGTAAGAAAACTCGTGGGTTGAGATAATAGCAGTTTAATAATTGGAACAAAATAATAGTAATAATAATAATGAATTATAATGAGAGGGAAAAAAAACGAGAGAGAGAGAGAGGAACAAAACCCAAGGGAGGGGGAAAAAAGGGAAAAAATATATATTAAAAAAAAAACAAAAACAAAAAACCGCTCACCACCCGCTGACCAACGCCCAGCCAGTCCCCGAGCAGTGATCGCTACCCCCGTGCCAACTCCCCCCAGTTTATATACTGGGCATGACATCATATGGTATGGAATAGCCCTTTGGTCAGTTTGGATCAACTATCCTGGCTGTGCCCCCTCCCATTTCTTGGGCACCTGGCAGAGCATGGGGAGCTGAAGGGGGGGAAAATCCTTGACCAATGTAAACACCGCTTAGCGACAACCAAAATATCAGCGTGTTATCAATATTATTCTTATACTAAAATCCAAAGCACAGCACTATACCGACTACTAGGAAGAAAATTAACTCTATCCCAGCCGAAACCAGGACACACTGATTACACAAGCAATAGTAACTGATTAGTCCACCCTGTAACACGAGTGATTTGATTAGGCTGCACAATTGTATTGTAACATATATAAACCTTGCTTTCCTCCGTATCAGGGTCCTCCATGTGTTAGGCTGGGGCAATGCTATGTGCATAGCTAATATGAGAGAATAAATTCCCTTGGTAATTCTATGCTAAACGTCCTTGTCTCCCTCCTCGGCCAGCAAAGAACTGACTTTTACATTGTTCATACACAGTCCATACAGAACTGTCTTATAAGCTTCCAGTTAGACAGCCTGACCTATACCACCACCATGTTACCACTGAGTAACTATGGCACCATTCACAAAAGTTTATTAAATCAATAGGAGTTATGTGCCAAATAATTATACAGATCTAGCTCCAGATTGCCATTGCTTTATGAGCTCTAACCAGTCTGTATGAGTCAGAAAGTTTGAGGTTTATCTAGTATGTTTTATCCAAATTTTCTAAAAGTTATTAATTTTAGTATTTACTACTATTTAATTTTAGTAATTACCAGTAATTACTGGTTTTAAAAAAACCCAGGAAACTGGGATTTGTATCAGCTTTTATTTGATCCACGTGAGTAAAAGACATACAGCTGAACGATGAAAGATTTGGTGATAAAGAGGAATAATTTGAAAATACAGTGGTATACATTGATTAGGCTTTATCTGGTAAAATCCTGAAAGATAGGTTGTACGTTTGATTTTTAAATCTCAAAGTAACCACAGTGCCTCATTTACTAAATCCTTAAGAAATACTTGAATTAGGAAGGCTTTGGCTTTATCAGATACAGCAGTACTTAATTTATTTTATGTTGTGTTTCTGCAGTTTTTAAAGCAGTACACCTCACTAATATAATGTGTTTCTTTTGGCATTTGCTTCAGGCCTTTACCATGAAGATAACTAGTACTAGTAAAGTAATATACTACTTTTTATGTAAATAGTTCACTTGAGCCCAGCTACTGAATGCTCCAGAAGGAAGGAAACAGAATGAGATAATCATGCCCATAATGAAGATTAATTGCCATCCCTTCCTGTGAAGGCAATGGAAGAATAGTACTTAATATGTATGACCTCAATACAGAGGAACAATAAGAAATGTTTCTATAAATACATTAGCAACAAAAGGAGGGCTAAGGAGAATCTCCATCCTTTATTGGATGCAGAGGGAAACATAGTGGCAAAGGATGAGGAAAAGCTGAGGTACTTAATGCCTTCTTTGCCTCAGTCTTTAATAGTAAGACCAGTTGTTCTTGGGGCACCCAGCCCCCTGAGCTGGAGGACAGGGACGGGGAGCAGAATGAAGCCCCCATAATGCAAGGGGAAATGGTTAGCGACCTGCTACACCACTTCTTAGGCACACACAAGTCTATGGGGCTGGATGGGTTCCACCCAAGGGTACTGAGGGAGCTGGCGGAAGTGCTCACCAAGCCACTTTCAATCCTTTATCAGCAGTCCTGGCTAACCGAGGAGGTCCCAGTTGACTGGAGGTTAGCCAATGTGACATCCATCTACAAGAAGGGCCGGAAGGAGGATCCGGGGAACTACAGGCCTGTCAGTCTGACCTCAGTGCCGGGGAAGGTTATGGAGCAGATCATCTTGAGTGCCACCACACGGCACGTACAGGATACCCAGGTGATCAGGCCCAGTCAGCATGGGTTTGTGAAAGGCAGATCCTGCTTGACCAACCTGATCTCCTTCTATGACAAGGTGACCCACTTAGTGGATGAGGATGTGGATGAGGCTGTGGATGTTGTTTACCTGGACTTTAGTAAAGCCTTTGACACCGTTTCCCACAGCATTCTCCTGGAGAAACTGGCTGCTCATTGCTTGGATGGGCGTACTGTTCGCTGGGTAAAGAACTGGCTGGATGGCTGGGCCCAAAGAGTGGTGGTGAATGGAGTTAAATCCAGTTGGCGGCCAGTCACAAGTGGTGTTCCCCAGGGCTCAGTATTGGGGCCAGTTCTGTTTAATATCTTTATCAATGATCTGGCCAAGGGGATGGAGTGCACCCTCAGTAAGTTTGCAGACGACACCAAGTTGTGCGGGAGTGTTGACCTGCTTGAGGGTAGGAAGGCTCCACAGAGGGACCTGGACAGGCTGAATCGATGGGCTGGGGCCAATTGTATGAGGTTCAACAAGGCCAAGTGCCGGGTGCAGTACTTGGGTCACAACAACCCCATGCAACACTACAGGCTTGGGGAAGAGTGGCTGGAAAGCTGCCTGGTGGAAAAGGACCTGGGGGTATTTGTCGACAGCCTGCTGAATATGAGCTGGCAGTGTGCCCAAGGTGGCCAAGAAGGCCAATAGCATCCTGGCTTGTATCAGAAATAGTGTGGACAGCAGGACTAGGGAAGTGATCGTCCCCCTGTACTTGGCACTAATGAGGCTGCACCTTGAATACTGTGTTCAGTTTTGGGCTCCTCACTACAAGAGAGACATTGAGGTGCTGGAGCGTGTCCAAAGAAGGGCAAGGAAGCTGGTGAAGGGTCTAGAGCACAAGTCTTATGAGGAGCAGCTGAGGGAGCTGGGGTTGTTTAGCCTGGAGAAAAGGAGGCTGAGGGGAGACCTTATCGCTCTCTACAACTACCTGAAAGGAGGTTGTAGAGAGGTGGGTGTCTCTCTTTTCCCAGGTAACAAGTGATAGGACAAGAGGAAATGGCCTCAAGTTGCGCCAGGGGAGGTTTAGATTGGATATTAGGAGAAATGTCTTCACCGAAAGGGTTGTCAAGCATTGGAACAGGCTGCCCAGGGAAGTGGTTGAGTCACCATCCCTGGAGGTATTTAAAAGACCTGTAGATGTGGCGCTTAGGGACATGGCTTAGTGGTGGACTTGGCAGTGTTAGGTTTACGGTTGGACTTGATGATCTTAAGGTTCTTTTCCAAGCTAAATGATTCTGTCATTCTGTGATTCTTATATAAGTTGGTCCGTCTTCAGTGATGTAGCTCTTTATTGCTCAGCCTAAAACTTCATACAGTCAATTGAGTTTAGTAGTATTATATTGTTGGAAAATATATGTAATAACTAGGTCCAGTAAGTGACAGTGTTACACTCTCTGTTTAGGTGTCCAGTCCCAGAATGGACCTTGAGTCCTGCAGTAGGTTTGGGAGGTTTCTACTCAGGGCAGGAGACATTTAGGCACTTGAGAATGAGATTCATGTTGAGGGGGGTGAAAGAGTGGCTGTAGGAAAGGTCAAGGATGGGATGCCACTCACTGGTAATTAAATACCTCGCTGTAAAGGTCAGAGGAACGTCAGCCTCCATTCAGGTTTCACTGTCTCCTGTAATTAGGAACCTTTGGCCTTTAGTAAAGAATGAAGCAGGAGGTCATTTGATAAAGGTGCCATATTCCAAATCTATACATGCTTAGGAAGCTGGGTCTCCTCTACTTGTGTGGGGCTGCTATTCTGTGCACATGAAAAATCCACTTGCAGAAAGAACCTGGATGGAGGAGTGTACTGGGTCTTGCTGGGATGGAGCTACTTTTCTTCATAGTACCTTGTATGGAGTTCTGTTTTAGATTTGTGATTAAAACAGTGTTGATAACACACCAATGTTTTAGCTATTACTGAACATTGCTTGCACAGCGTCAAGGCTTTCTCTGTTTCTCACTCTGTCCCTGCAGCAAGTAGGCTGGGGATGGGGGGATGGGCAAGACATTAAGAGGGGACACAGCCAGGACAGCTGACCAAAACTGACCGAAGGGATATTCCATGCCATATAATGTCATACTCAGCAATAAAACGGGGTGGGGTGGGGGTGTGTGTGTGTAGTCTTTCCAAAGTAGCTGTTGCTCGGAGACTGGTTGGGCATTGATCTGCCAGTGGGAGGTGGTGAGTGATTGCCTTTGCATCACTTGTTGGTTTTCCTCTCTTTCCTTCACTTATTCAACTGTCTTTATCTTGAGTTTCTTGCTTTTGCTCTTCTGATTCTTTCCTCCATCTCACTGGGATGGGGAGTGAGCAAGTGGCTGGTAGGTGCTTAGTTCCTGGCTGGGGTCAACTCACCACAGTCCTTTTTGGTGCCCAATGTGGGGCTTGAGGGGTTTGAGATAATGATAGATTTCATTGGAGTGTGCTAGACTGAATTTATAGGTGTTATACCTGTTTAGCTGTTACTTGGCAAGTTGTTACTTGCTGTTGCTGGTCACGATGTTGACTTGTTTGCTCTCAGTACTGGTTTATTTGTTCTCCTTGCCTGCTCCATGGCATGCTCCCTCTGTTGCTGTACATCAAAATCCAGGGCTTGTTAATGGCTGCTTTCAATTTTTGCTGTTTGCTGTGTCATTTATCACTTTGTTTTGCTTTGCCTGGGAGAGCTATGATAAAGGCACTGGCCTTGAGCCTAATCTACCATTTGGGCCCTACATTGCTGCTGTTCCAGTACTCCAAGAACCATCTCATGGAAACAATTAACGATTACACCTTTCTCCTCTGGCATCTGCCCACCAAGATGCACATGGCTTGGAGGCCCATTCAATGGTACACCACTTGGGGTTCCCACCATCTAAAGGGACATAAGATTATCTATACTATTCTCTCCTTATAGTGTTAGCTCTAATAAATAGCATTTTAAATTACACCTTACAGTGTCTGAGTGCCTTTCTTACTGCAATCATAAAGGACCAGCACCTCCGGGTAACAATTGCCTGGCACATCAGACCCACAGGAGTATAAGGCTCTGGTTGACACCAGTGCACAGTGTACCCTAATGCCACCTGGGTATAGCATCAAATGGGCCTCCAATAGGCCTCCATCAAAGCACGCTGGGCAGACCCCATCCATAGAAGAGATTCTCCCATTTTGGTCATTCAAGCTATTTAAAGGATTTTCTTATAATAAAACAACTCTATTCATTACTTCCACTGTCAAACAGAAAGGATGTTCACATGAGAACCTCTTGCTGCACTCCTAGATAAAGGCAAGGACACGCAGGCAGTCTAATCATTGATACCAAGTGGGAGTTGCCCGCAGGCTTCTCTGCTACAATTAGTTGGCTGTTTATCCTGCGGCCAAGGGATTTGTGCAGCACAACACGGGCCTGAAGTCCATGCTGTATGTGCAGGATACCATGGCACAGCACAGGCCTGGGCCTACTCAGGTTAACTGTTATGCGGATCACTAACTCCTCGATGTACAATGGTCTCCTGGTCAGGATCAATACATTCTGGTCTGAGCATTCATTACCTGACTCCTGTAATTGCAAACCAGAAGTCCCTTCATCAGGATCAGGAGGAGAGGTGTCCTCAGCCCTTCTGTTGCCTCTGGGGAATTGCTTGACAGAAACCAGAGCAGTAATCTTCCTGGATGAACTCATTTTAGCTGCTGTTTTTTCCTGCAATTCACATACACAGGCTTCCAGGTCTGAGGTAGGTGCACCATCCCACTTCCTCACATCCATAGTCACGTAGATGGAACCACAGGGTGTCATATGGTGTGCACCCACAGTTCCCTTTCATTTGAGCAGGGAAAGGCTGACTCTGTACAGCACTCTTCATAGCCAAGACACTGGTGTGGTGGGTTGACCTTGGCTAGCTGCCAGGTGCCCACCAAGCCACTCTATCACCCCCCCTTCTCAACTGGACAGGGGAGAGAAAATATGATGAAAGGCTCCTGGGTAGAGATAAGGACAGGGAGATCGCTCAGCAACTACCATCACGGACAAAACAGACTCGACTTGGGGAAATTAATTTAATCTATTGCCAATTAAACAGAGCAGGGTAATGAGAAATAAGAATAAATCTTAAAAACACCTTTCCCCCACCCCTCCCTTCTTCCTGGGGTCAACTTCACTCCCAACTTCTCTACCTCCTCTCCCTGAACGGCGCAGGGGGATGGGGAATGGGGGTTGTGGTCAGTTCATTACACATTGTCTCTGCTGCTCCTTCCTCCTCATGCTGTTCCCCTGCTCCAGTGTGGGGTCCCACCCACAGGAGACAGTCCTTCACGACCTTCTCCAACATGGGTCCTTCCCACAGGCTGCAGTTCTTCATGAACTGCTCCAGCATGGGTCCTTTCCACGAGGTGCATTCCTTCAGGAAAAGACTGCTCCAACGTGGGTCCCCAGCAGGGCCACAGGTCCTGCCAGGAGCCTGCTCCAGCGTGGGCTTCCCACGGGGTCACAGCTTCCTTCAGGGCAAATCCATCTGCTCCGGCACGGGGTCCTCCATGGGCTGCAGGTGGACAACCTGCGTCACCATGGTCTTCACCACAGGCTGCAGGGAAATGTCTGCTCCGGCGCCTGGAACACCTCCTCCCCCTCTTTCTTCACTGACCTTGGTGTCTGCATAGTTGTTTCTCTCACATATTCTCATTCCTCTCTCACAGCTGCTATTGCACAACACTTTTTACCCCTTCTTAAATATGTTATCACAGAGGCTCTACCACCATCGCTGATTGGCTCAGCTTTGGCCAGCGGCGGGTCTGTCTTGGAGCTGGCTGGAACTGGCTCTGTCAGACATGGGGACAGCTCCTGGTGACTTCTCACAGGAGCCACCCCTGCAGCCCCTCCCCCCCCCCCCCCCCCCCCCCCCCCCCCGCTACCAAAACCTTGCCATGTACACCCAATACAGCTGGCCTATAGGGGCAAGAAGGAAGAGAGATTCTCTATGTTCTCTTTGAGTTGCTGGAACCAGTGGGACAGTTTCTCAACAGATGAGCTGCAGGCCTGTAGGGTGAAGGCGTAGGGGGAAGAGAGATTCTCTTCAAATTGCCAGAGCTAGCAGGCCGGTTTATCCACAGTTGGTGCCTCGATGTCTGCCCAGACCGTTATCACCAGGGTGTTGGCATACTACGTCGGTACATTCTGTACAAACTTCCAGCACATAGACTGTGTGCACTGCATGTCATCTGTATCTTTGGAGGCCTGGTTGTTGTCCAGGTTGCTATAGAATCATAGAATGGTATGGGTTGGAAGGGACCTTTAAAGATCATCTAGATTAGATTGTTCAAAGCCCTGTCCAACCTGACCTTGAACACTTCCAATGATGAGGCATCCACAACTTCTCTGGGCAACCTGTCCCAGTGTCTCACCACCCTCATCGTAAAGCATTTCTTCCTTATGTCCAATCTAAATCTACCCTCCTTCAGTTTAAAACTGTTGCCCCTTGTCCTGTTACTACAGGCCTTGGTAAAAAGTCTCTCTCCACCTTTCTTAGAAACCCCCTTTAAGTACTGGAAGGCTGCTATAAGGTCTCCCCAGAGCTTTCTCTTCTCCAGGCTGAACAACCCCATCTCTCTCAGCCTTTCCTCATAGGAGAGGTGTTCCAGCCCTCTGACCATTTTCATGACCCTCCTCTGGACCCGCTCTAACAGGTCCATGTCTTTCTTGCGCTGGGGACCCCGGAGCTGGATGCAGTACTCCAGGTGGGGTCTCCTGAGAGCAGAGAAGAGGAGGAGAATCACCTCCCTTGACCTGCTGGTCATGACACCACTCATTACTAGTTTCCATTTGGACTTTGAGCCATTGACTGCAACTCTTTGGATGTGGCCATCCAGCCAATTTCTTACCCATCGATCAGTCCATCCATCAAATCCATCTCTCTCCAATTTAAAGGTAAGAATGTTGGGGGGGACCACGTCAAAGGCCTTAAAGAAGTCAAGGTAGATGACATCAGTTGTTCTTCCCTTATCCACCAACACAGTCACTCCATCGTAGAAGGCCACCAAATTAGTCAGACCACCTCCACCATTGCTATTTCCCTCAGATACTGGATACCTTCCTCTGTGGTAGTCCACTTGTCTTGGTAGTTTACAAGATCTTCCTTGAGGTGATACCTTGTCTTCACACGTGATAGGAGCCACCTCCAGAAGCTGCAGATTGTTGCCCCTCTTCCAATCCCTTTGTTGATTCCATGGTCTCTAGTGAGGGATCCCAGCTGCCGGGCTTCCTTATGCTCTAATTCCTGACTGTGGGCCCAAGTATTCCAGCATCGGTGCAACCAGGTGATAATTCGCTCACCTGGCTGATGGCCATAATCTTTCTGCATATCTCACAGCTCGCTCAAGGACAGGGACTGGGTGATTTCTGCCTCTCCTGTTCTAGTGACTGTCCTGCTGCAGAACAGGCTGACTCTTCTGATTCTTCCTGTAGTGAGAGACTAATTTGTGCCAGAGCTTAGCACTAGTGACTAAAGTAAATGAAGCCTTAGGCTGCATGAATTGTACTTTAACCTTTGCTTTTATCTATGGAACTGTAACCAGTAGATAAGGAAGTATAAGTAAAACTTTAACTACAGGATGTTCTGTAACAAAAAAGAAGGAAACGTCTCAAGACACAGACAAAAAGGGAGCCTGGAGACAGCGAGAGCGAATCAGAAGAGAAGACCCCAGACTCTGCGAAGAGGACTGAATGAGCAGAAGTGCCATCAGGAAATCAAGCGACCTATAGAGACTATAAAATCTGGTAACAATTGACAGGCAGGGTTCCTCTTGATAGGCACCCAGCTCAAGCTGTAGATCACATGCATTATTAATAAATATATACAAAAGATTTGATCTGATCTGTTAAAAAGCAGAACCTAGGGACCAGCCCTGTTGGGATGGCGTCTGCATAATTCCTACCATGGTCTAGGTGGTGGCTGCATAATTCCTACAACAGTTTTGGTGTCCCAGATGGGACCCTAGGTGACCGCTGCCGGATCCTCTTGTCTACAAACTTCCAATTGCTGGCATCGGTTGAGTTCACCTGGGAACTTTGTGGAATGGGAGGCCCCGACTGGTGAGTCTTAAAATTCCACAACTACATTTTGGTAAAGGTGTAAGTGCACTGGAAAGGGAAATATACCTGGCATAGAGAAGGGGATGCCCTTGGCCGAGGTATTAGAGATTTGGAGAAAGATAGATGGAGTTGCAGGTTTATCGAAAAAACGAGCAGTCATTCTGTGTCAGGAAGACTGGCCAGCACTTACAGGAGCGGGGGTGTAACCAGATGTAACCAAAATGATTAGTTCATTCTTTTGTAACTAAGCAACATAGAGATAGGAGCAGGGTAGACAATACTTTAATGTTGTGTTTGTACATCTATGGCTATGGATATGCTATTATGCCCAAAGACAATAGGACAAGGAGTAGTATGGTCATGCTGCTATGCTCCCAGTACAGCCCCAGCCCATCTTGACAATGAGTCGAGGAGTAGTTAGAATAATTGGTTTGTGTTAGAATAGGAATAAGGGTGCCAAATCATTGTTAGGGACTGTCGTGGTTTAGCCCCAGCCGGCAACTAAGCACCACGCAGCCGCTCACTCACTCCCCCTCGGTGGGATGGGGGAGAGAATCGGAAGAGCAAAAGTAAGAAAACTTGAGGGTTGAGATAAAGACAGTTTAATAGGTAAAGCAAAAGCCACGCACACAAGCAAAGCAAAGTAAGGAATTCATTCACTCCTTCCCATGGGCAGGCAGGTGTTCAGCCATCTCCAGGAAAGCAGGGCTCCATCACGCGTAACGGTTACTTGGGAAGACAAACACCATCACTCCAAATGTCCCCCCTTCCTTCTTCTTCCCCAGCTTTATATACTGAGCATGACGTCATGTGGTATGGAATAACCCTTTGGTCAGTTTGGATCAACTATCCTGGCTGTGTCCCCTCCCATCTTCTTCTGCACCTGGCAGAGCACGGGAAGCTGAAAAGTCCTTGACTAGTACAGCAGCAACTAAAACATCTCTGTATTATCAACACTGTCTTCAGCACAAATCCAAAACATAGCCCCATACCAGCCGCTACGAAGAAAATTAACTCTGTCTCAGCTGAAACCAGGACAGTATCCACCCCTTATTCCATACCATTTACGTCATGCTCAGGTCTCACACTATCCAATACATTCTCATTACCCACCATCACCCTTCCCATCCTTTGATATAATACACACATATCATTCCCTTAGTCTATGGACCACCCCTACAAAATATTTGTAAAATGACCATAAATGTCCACAAAATGTCCACTGAGTTCATTTAGTCCATGACTTTGGGCTTCATCTCTTATGGTTGTTACTCAGGACAGGAGAGGTGGTGTGTTGCTTGGAGTTATTGGGCACCAAAACCAGCTCAGGTCAGGTCACTGCTGCACTTGCACTGCTTCTTGTAAGGCTTCTCCTCCATTGGTTCAGGTGGTTCCGGCTGTAGTAATTCCTATAACATGCAACTCAAATCATGGGTTACAACAATTTAAAGGTATATCTATTACAATGTCCACCCCTGGTCCTTTTGGACCAGGTTATAGGGTTTAACATTGCAATGAACTCCTCCCCTTGCTCCTAGCCTGGCTAGCAACAAGGGGTTCCTGCTATAGTAATTCCCACAACATGCAACTCAAATCCCGGGATACAACAATTTAAAGGTATTTCCATTACAATCTCCACCCCTGGTCCCTTTGGACAGACCATCAGGTTTAACATTGCAATGAAGTCCTCCCCTTGCCCCTGCTCCAGCTTGGACTTGTCCACAGAATGTAGTACCTTCAGAAGTAAACTTGCTCCAACATGGCCTCATGCACAGCCACTGATGCTTCAAGATGTACCTGCTGCAGCATGGACTTCATCCACAGCCACAGATGCTTCGAGGTGTACCTGCTGCAGCATGGACTTTATCCACAGCCACAGATGCTTCGAGGTGTACCTGCTGCAGCATGGACTTCATCCACAGCCACAGATGCTTCGAGGCGCACCTTATCCAGCGTGGACTTATCCTTGGGCCACAATCCCTTCAGAGCTATACCTGCTGTGGCACAGACATAACCATGGCCACAGACGTTTCAAGATATACCTGCTCTGGCATGGGCTAATCCATGGGCACAGACGCTTCGGGGTGTCCCGCTCCCACGTGGATTCATCCACAGGTCACAGTCCCTTTGACTCGAGTTCACACTGGAGTTCCAGCCTGTCCAGTACAGCAGCACAGAAACAGCAGCGATGCCCTGGCCATCTACCAGCCCAGGCGCAAGGCCATTGCTGTTATCAAAATGTTCCCAGGCACAGCAGAGTAAGGTGATCAGCAGTACAGCAGCACGGCAAGCAGTGAAAGCAAAAAGCAGCCACTAACGAGCCCTAGGCTCTAACATACAGTAAGGCAAGCAAGCCTATGGCAAGCACAGAAGCCTGCTGATTAATAGCTAAACAGCAATAACAGCTATAAATTCTATCTGGCACATTCCAATCAAATCTGTCCTTATCTTGAACCCTTCGAGCCCCACGTTGGGCGCCAAAAAGGACTGTCGTGGTTTAGCCCCAGCCGGCAACTAAGCACCACGCAGCCGCTCGCTCACTCCCCCTCGGTGGGATGGGGGAGAGAATCAGAAGAGCAAAAGTAAGAAAACTTGAGGGTTGAGATAAAGACAGTTTAATAGGTAAAGCAAAAGCCACGCACACAAGCAAAGCAAAGTAAGGAATTCATTCACTCCTTCCCATGGGCAGGCAGGTGTTCAGCCATCTCCAGGAAAGCAGGGCTCCATCACGCGTAACAGTTACTTGGGAAGACAAACACCATCACTCCAATGTCCCCCCTTCCTTCTTCTTCCCCAGCTTTATATACTGAGCATGACGTCATGTGGTATGGAATAGCCCTTTGGTCAGTTTGGATCAACTATCCTGGCTGTGTCCCCTCCCATCTTCTTCTGCACCTGGCAGAGCACGGGAAGCTGAAAAGTCCTTGACTAGTACAGCAGCAACTAAAACATCTCTGTATTATCAACACTGTCTTCAGCACAAATCCAAAACATCCAAAACTCTGTCTCAGCTGAAACCAGGACAGGGACCATGCACCATGAAGAAGGGAAGCAAGTTACACAAGCAAGATGATATTGCGCATGTCCAGAAGAAGGGGTCAACTAAAGGACACACCTGTACAACCACCAAGGACCACCAGAGACCCCCACGGAAGCCCCTCGGAGCTCAAGGACGCATGCGTAATGACCATGCAAATATGATAATTAGTTCTGGGAAATAGAATGAATATGCATGATCATTCTGGGAAATTTGATGCATATGTATGTAATCGGACAATATAAGCTTTGGTTGATGTAACCTGCAGTTTTTGTGTTGTTGTATTATTTTATAATGGGAAGTCAGCAATCACTGGAAGGGGGGGTCCCAAGAACATCCCCTCTAGGCTGTATATTAAGGCATCGGAAAAATCTAGGAGGAGATCCACTAACTCGGAAACAATTGATTGAATATTGTAATCATTGGTGGCCATTGTATACTTTGGATAGTGGGGAAAAATGGGCAAAGAATGGTACATTAAGGTATAATACCATCTTGCAATTAATGCTGTTTTGTAGGCGGGAGGGTAAATGGGATGAAATACCTTATGAGGTATTTATTTTTCGCTTTGAGAAATCATCCGGAGTGGCAAAAACAGTGTGGGATTATCCCACAAGATTCTATGGTATTGACTTTGGAAAAAACAGGGAAGGAATAAGAGTTTAAGATGATGTTGCTCTGCCTGTAGCATTGGGAAAAGGTGTTTGAAATGTGGAAAGGAGAAGGAGGGAAAGCAGGAATAGGTAGGGGAAGGGGAAGAGGAGGACCACCAGGAGGAGCAGCACCTCCGTTTAGACCTCCCCGGCTGGCAGAAGATCAGTGTGCTGTCTCTAAGGAGAGGGGGCATTGGAAAAGGGAATGTCCCAAAGTGAGAGAATTGGATCCTTCGCTACAGGCTATTAAGTTGATGACTCTGAATGATGAGGACTGAAGGAGACCAGGGGAGTCAACCCCAGCTGAATGCCTGGTTACATTAAAGCTGGGGAATGATGAAGTAGAATTTTTAGTTGATACAGGGGCAACATAGTTGGTATTAAATATATGCAAAGGGGGGTTTAGTCATAAAACTGTAAGTGTTGTTGGGGCAACAGGGCAGAAGGAAAATTGGCCGTTTTTACAACCTTTGAAATTCAAATTGGGAAAGCAATGGGTAACTCATCAATTTTTGTATATGCCAGAATGTCCATCATCTTTGTTAGGAAGAGATATATTGAGTAAATTGAATGCACAAAATAATTTTTTAAAAATGGGGAGACTCAGCTGTTAATACCCGAATCAAAAGCTGTGGAAGCGAGAATTTTTATGTTACAGAACACACCAAGACCGAAGGAAGAAATTCCTGCAGAAGTGGAGGATGCAGTAACACCCTTGGTATGGGCTAGTGGAATCCCAGGTCGGTCTAAATTGGCGGAACCAGTAAAGGTTGTTCTAAAATCTGGAACTAAACCGGTAAGACAAAACCAGTATCCTATTAACTGGGAAGCTAGAAAGGGGTTGGAAGAATTAATAAAGAATTTTTTGGATTATGGATTATTGATAGAGTGTGAGTCAGAATATAACACCCCGATATTGCCATTGAAAAAGCAGAATGGCAAGGAATATAGGCTAGTTCAAGATTTAAGAGCCATGAATCAGATTGTTCAAGACATTCACCCAGTAGTAGCTAACCCATATACCTTGCTGACATCCTTAAAAGAAAAACATAAGTGGTTTACTGTACTTGATCTCAAGGATGCTTTCTTCTGCATACCTCTAGACAAAGATAGCCAGGCAATATTTGCCTTTGAATGGGAAAGCCCCACCACTGGACGCAAGACACAACTCACCTGGACGGTGCTACCTCAAGGGTTCAAAAATAGTCCTACAATATTTGGTAATCAATTGGCAAAGGAATTGGAAGTGCGGAAAAAAGAAAATTTAGAAGGAATAATATTGCAGTATGTAGATGCCATCTTGATAGCAGCATAGACTCAGGAGGACTGTTTACAAGTGACCATCAGCTTGTTGAATTTTTTTGAGACAAGCAGGATACTGAGTATCAAAAAGCAAGGCCCAGATTGGGAAAGAGACTGTGATATATTTAGGCTTTGAAATTTCACAAGGACAAAGAAGATTGGGAGCAGGCAGAAAGGAAGCAATTTGTCAAGTTCCAGAACCCAGAACGATACGGGAATTGCGGACATTTTTGGGTATGGTCGGGTGGTGTCGATTGTGGATCCTCAATTATGCAGCTTTGAAAGGATCCCAGGAGAATCACCTGTTGTGGACACCTGAGTGTCAGACAGCTTTTAAAAATCTGAAGAAGGCTTTGATGTCCGCACCTGCGTTAGGATTCCCAGATTTAGCAAAGCCTTTTGAATTGTTTGTACATGAGCGATAACATCTTGCTTTGGGTGTGTTGACTCAAAAATTAGGAACTTGGAAATGGGCCGTTGGGTATTTTTCTAAGCAATTGGATAATGTCAGCAAGGGATGGCCTGGATGTTTGCGAGCTGTGGCAGCAACTGTACTCTTAATCCAAGAAGCAAGGAAATTAACCATGGGGCAGAAAATTACGGGTTATGTCCCACATATGGTAATTTCTGTCTTGGAGCAAAAAGGGGGGCATTGGCTGTCCCCGAGCCGCATGCTCAAATACCAGGTCACTCTCTTGGAACAGGACGATGTGGAACTTAAAACTACAACAGCAGTGAACCCGGCAATGTTTTTGAGCTTGGAAATGGGTGAGTCTTTACACCATGATTGTTTGCAAACTATTGAACAGGTATATTCTAGGCGACAGGACCTGAAGGACAAACCGTTGCCTAATCCTGATTTGGAGCTGTTTACGGATGGAAGCAGTTTTGTCTGAGATGGAAAACGGATGGCGGGGTATGCAGTGGTCACCACCACCCAAGTGATGAAAGCTGAAGCTCTCCCTGTGAATACATCAGCACAGAAAGCAGATTCACACACATGGAGCTATCTGGAAGGAAAGAGGACTGTTGTCAGCTCAAGGATCGCCCATTAAACATAAGGAAGAAATTCTCCAACTCCTCCAGGACATCCAGCAACCCAAGGAAGTAGTGGTAATGCGTTGTAAAGCACATCAATTTGGACAAACCGTGGTAAATGTGGGCAACCGATTGGCTGATAAAACTCCTAGAGAGGCAGCGGAGCAAAGCATCCTTGCCCTGGTACCAGTAAAACAGGTAAAACTTCCAACCCCGAAACCAAATTATGGTAAATTGGATAGATTATTGGCAGAACAGTTGAGAGCAGTAGAAAATGGGGATGGGTGGTGGGTAACATCCACCCGACAAGTCATAGTTACCCCACAAATAATGATAAAAATAGCAGAGGAAAAACTGAGAGAAACACATGGGGGAATTGAAGCGATGATTGTGGCTTTACAGAAATCAAGATTGCTGTGTGCACATCCCAAATGTTACAGCTGATTTGAATGAACAAATAGATGACATGAAGGGTGGCACAGCAGACTTAAGGTTTAAGGAGTGAAATGCAAACAAATTGGTTAGGCCAAATTTGGGGACATTTTGGATTTCCTCTTAAAGGATGGATAACTGAGCTGTTACAGACACTAATCATTTTGCTTACAGTTGTTTTGGTGATTTGTTTGGTTTATCAATGTTTAAAGAAAATGTTGACACAGACAATGTCTAGGAACTCTGTAGCAATTTTAAAATCAGTGATGAAGCATCGTGCACCAATGCTGGGAGAGGAGCCACCTGCTTATGTTGAGATATGTAAAGATTAAGAGTGGAAGTATTGAAAAGATGATTATTTCAAAAGTTCCAAAGGGGGGAAATGTAACCAGATGTAACCAAAATGATTAGTTTGTTCTTTTGTAACTAAGCAACATAGAGATAGGAGCAGGATAGACAATACTTTAATGTTGTGTTTGTACATCTATGGCTATGGATATGCTACTGTGCCCAAAGGCAATAGGCCGAGGAGTAGTACGGACACGCTGCTATGCTCCCAGTACAGCCCCAGCCCATCTTGACAAAGAGTCGAGGGGTAGTTAGAATAATTGGTTTGTGTTAGAATAGGAATAAGGGTGCCAAATCATTGTTAGGGACCATGCACCATGAAGAAGGGAAGCAAGTTACACAAGCAAGATGATATTGCACATGTCCAGAAGAAGGGGTCAACTAAAGGACACACCTGTACGACCACCAAGGACCACCAGAGACCCCCACGGAAGCCCCTCGGAGCTCAAGGACACATGCGTAATGACCACGTGAATATGATAATTAGTTCCGGGAAATAGAATGAATATGCATGATCATTCTGGGAAATTTGATGCATATGTATGTAATTGGACAATATAAGTTTCGGCTGATGTAACCTGCGGTATGCACACTAGGTGGAATGATCCCCCGTGCATCCCGCGCCGTAATAAAGAATGCCTGCTTCTTAATACTATATTGGTGTTAAGGAGTTTGATTCCCAATTTTGGTGACAGGGGGATGGCCCCGTGAAGTATCCTTTGAATTAAAGAAATTTGCTACACTCCAGAACATTTTGGAAGATGAAAAACCTCAGCAAATGGATTATTGGTATGTATGGGATAATTTGGCATATGACCGCCATAAAGAGGACAGTCAAAAAGGAGTACAAAAACCTCGAGGAAGAACTTTAGCTGCGGCAGTTATGCGTAATTTAACTGAGGCGGCTGCAGAGCCTGTCTCTGCACCACCCTATACTCCTCCCTCTGTATCACTTGTTGATTCCCCCCCCAGTTGCCTCTGCTGTCCCCACTGCTTCTGCTGGGCTTTACCCTATGGTTTCTAAGGTTATCCCTAATCCTCTTGCAATGCAGCCGGTGGCGGGGGTGGGGTGTGGGGGGGTGGGAATGTTCTTCCCTCACCTCCAATGTTACATGTATGCACCCATCACCCCTGGAACCCTGGGGATTTGGTTATGTGGGGAAATCAAATGTCCAGGTTAAGGGAAGATGTGGGTTGATGTGCATCATTATTTTCCAATATTTGTTTGGGATATAATCCATCCTGGGCTGATGTTAACCTGTTATTGAGAGAGTTGCTCCGTCCAGATGGGAGAGAGAAGATAATTGAAAAGGATGCGGAATTAACCCTACAGGCAGGGGGAAATCAGACTGCCTGGCTTCAGGTTGATCCTAATTGGGATTATAATAATCAAACAGATAGAGATAATTGCCGAATGGCGGTTAGAAATCTGATAGATGCAATTAGAGCTTGCGGGGAGATAAGAGTAAATTGGACTAAAGTACAGGAATGTAGACAGAGGCCAGAGGAACACCCCAGTGACTACTGGGGAAGATTGAGACAGGCTTTATTGATGTATGGGGGAATGACTCTCCAGAATTATAAGAATGAATTGGTAGCAAGTGTGTTTGCGGATCAAGCTGCACCAGATATAAGGAAGTATTTCAAAGAACATACACCTGGTTGACAAGGAGTGAAAAAAAAATCTTAAGTGTGGCTGTGTTTGTATACAACAGTCAAGAAGAGAAACAGAGAATGGAATTGGCAAAGGAAAGGAGAAAGGAAAAGGAACATGAAACAAGTCTCTTGGCAGCAGCGTTAACACAAGGCTTGCAGTTGAGAGGAAAGGGAAGAAGATTTTCCCCTTCCTGAGGAAGGGGTAGAGGAAGAGGTGGAATAGGTTGAGGATATGGAGAAGCAGATAGATTTGGAGATGACTGGGTAAACAGATGTAATTATTGTGGGGAAAGTGGTCATTGGAAAAGAGAATGCCTGCTCTGACCCAGAGGACCCCAAAGGGGATTGAATTCAGAATTCTTAGAACCAAGATTGGAGGGCAGTAACTTGGGACAACAATGACAGGAGGAAGGGGACTTAGAAGACTCTGTGGAAGTTGAGATTTACGGGATATGGAAAACTAAATTAGACCATAGAGGACACATAATTGGGAAAATAGGAAACAAAGAAATTGAATTCCTAGTTGACACAGGAGTGACACTGTCCCTTCTAAATTTTATACCAAAAGACTCCATGTCTCAAGATAGAGTAATGATTCAAGGAGTGACTGGGAAAGGGGAACATACCCTCAGTAAACCATTATTGCTATTGATAGGTAACAAGGGAATTTGGGGAAGATTTGTAATAGCTGAAGAGTCACCAGCTTGTTTACTGGGGAGAGATTTATTACAAGCTTTAGACATGCAATTGCATCTGTCTACCCCCTAGGGGTACTGATTTGATAATTGCAGGGTTATGTGTTGTATCTGATGCGGGAGAGTCAGAGTTGAAAATAATGGAGGAATTGAAGGAGGTGCCCTGGGAATTGTGGAGTAAATCAGGAACAGATGTAGGATTATTAAAATCGGCACAACCAGTCCACATAAAAACAAAGGGAGGATCACCTCCCATGGTAAAGCAATACCCAATCCCCCAGGAAGCAGAAAGGAGTATTCAAAAACAAATTGATCAATATCTTGTTAAGGGTATTTTAAGAGAATGTGAGTCTCTGTATAATACATCAATTTTGCCAGTAAAGAAAAAAGGATGGAGATCCAGAATTTAGGTTTGTTCAAGATCTGAGAGCTATTAATCAATATGTGATTGTTCCACATCCAGTGGTGCCAGATCCCTCCACTGTGCTCCTGCAGATACCATACTGGGCTAAATGCTTTACTGTGATCGATTTGACTGCTGCATTTTTCAGCATCCTGATAGATGAAGAGAGTCAACCATTGTTTGCCTTCACTTGGAAAGGACAGCAGTTAACATGGACTCACCTTCCACGGGGGTTTACTGGGTCTCCCACTATATTTTCCCAGATATTGAAAGAAGATTTAAAAGATATTGAGTTACCTGGTGGATCAGTTTTAGTGCAATATGTAGATGATTTACTAATAGCTAGTAAAAATTATGATGACTGAAAGACACTATATATCTATGTACTGCGTTAGCAACAAAGGGGCATCGCACATCTCCATCCAAGCTCCAGCTGCGTCAAAAGGAAATAAGATATCTAGGATTCATTTTAAAGGAATGACAGCTAGTGATAGATCCAGAAAGAGTAAAAGCTATAATTGAAATTCCTTGGCTGGTTACAAAGAAACAGCTATGAGGTTTTCTAGGTGTGGTTGGTTTCTGCCGACCATGGATACCAGGACTGGGGGAACTAACGAAGCCCCTGACAGAGCCAGTAAGGATGAAAAAATAGAACCCATTACTTGGGGACCAGAACAGGAAAAGGCCTTTAGAGACATAAAAGGGGCCTCGGCCCCAGCCTTAGAACTTCCAGATTATACAAAACCCTTTGATCTATACATACCAAAAGGAAAGGAATGGCAAATGGAGTTTTAATCCCCCAAGACTGGGACCTCATCAAAGACCTGTAGCATATTACTCTGTTCAGTTAGATCCGGTGGTGGGAGGGGCTCCAGCGTGCATTAGGTCAGTGGCAGCAGCAGCTACAATAGTGGAAAAGAGCTGACCTTTAGTATTAGGGCACCCAGTTACAATTCATTTGCCACATGAAGTTGAATTGCTTCTTAAAGAACACGCGACGCAAGCCTTGTCTCCCCAATGCGCGCATAAATATGAACTAACTCTCTTGAATGCAGATAACGTGACTCTAAAGAGGTGTAATACGTTGAATCCTGAAACACTATTACCAGTACCTGGAGAAGGGGAAGAGCATCATCAATGTGACATGGTACTCCGAACTGTCAGTAAACTGCGAGCAGATCTTACAGACCTCCCCTTACAAAACCCAGGTCTTGTTTTGTTTACAGACAGATCGTCCTACTATTTACAAGGACAACAAAAGACTGATTATCCAGTTATGGACCAATGGGAGGTTATAGATGCTGGACCCCTTCCAGCAACAATAAGCACCCAAGGGGTAGAGTTGATTGCGTTGGCCCAAGTGGCTCGTCTGGGGAGCGGAAAGCGAATAACCATCTATACAGATTCAAGGTATGCCTTTGGAGTATGTCATGCAATAGGCATGTTATGGAAGGAACGGGGGTTTCTCACCTCCTTGGGAAAAGCTGTGGCCAATGGAACAGAAATTCAGGACCTATTAGATGCAATCCAGCTTCCCAGGGAGATCGCTGTAGTTCACTGTCCAGCCCATACAAGGGACACTACCATAATCAGCCGAGGGAATTCCTTAGCTGATGCAGCTGCGAAAGCCGCAGCCCACCAACCTGCGATGAAGATTATGGTGATTGATACAGATAGGAGCTCATGGCCGGATGTCAATCATCCTGAAAAATTATACCAATCTGAGGTGACAAGTGAAGAAAAGGAACAGTGGAAAAAAAAAATGGGAAGCAGTAGAAAATGAAGATGGGATATGGACAATAGGGGGAAAACCTATTCTACCAAAAAGATACCTGATGACTATAACTAGATGGTTCCATGATAAAGCTCATGGAGAAATAGAAGCGGTGGTTAATCAAGTACAGCAAGTATGGGCTGCGCCAGGTGTTTATGCGGCCACCAAAAGAATTATCAATACCTGTCCCACTTGCCAAAAATTCTCAAACACAAAGCCATCATGAGAACTAGGAAGTCGACCATGGGCCTTTTTCCTGTTCCAGAGGCTACAGATAGACTATGCTGACATGCCTGTGGTAAATGGATACAAGCACTTGTTAGTAATAGTAGATCAGTTATCAGGGTGGGTAGAAGCTTTCCCAACAAGAAAGGCAGACACTGGAGGAGTAATAAAGGCTCTCCTTAAAGAAATTATCCCTAGGTATGGAGTACCTGAATCTATTGAGTCAGATAGAGGATCGCATTTTACAGCAGACATAATCAATCAAATTTACAGGAGCTTCAGAATAGAAAGACGATTACACACCCCTTACCACCCCCAAGGATCTGGATAGGTAGAGAGGATGAACCGAACTATTAAAGGAAAAATAGCTAAATTTTGCACATACACAGGATTAAAATGGCCAGAAGCATTAAATATAGCCTTGTGGGACATCCGGAATGCCCCAAGGCAACCCATAAGTCTATCACCTGCTGAGGTCCTTTTTTGGAAGGCACTTAACTATACCAGGGACTTATATCCTGGCCAAGACAAGCCTCTTGAATGGAGATGAGCGCTTAACACAGTACGTTTTAAAATTACAAGAAAATTTCAAAGTTAAAAGGGATATTGCTCAGTGGTGTCAACCTACCCCTCCAGAGATACAGGTACATAATTTACAGCCAGGAGATAAAGTCTTAATAAAGGTTTTTTCCTGTAAGTCTAAACTGGAACCCAGGTGGGAGGAGCCATATACTGTCTTATTAAGTTCTTACTTTGCTGTGAAAGTTGCAGGGAAAGAAACTTGGGTTCGCCATTCTCATGTTAAGCGGCTACCTGAGAACTATCCAGTAGATGGACAACAGGCAACGAGGAACTCAACCACGACCACTACTTTGGAGACTGAAACCATTTAAATTCCCGGAGTATGAAGGAATTCCAAATTTGTGTTCCTCTTGTTTCCTTTCTAGAGCTACCTGGACTCGAGAGTCTCCAGATGCCTGGCCAAGCAGACCATCAGGGATTGTGAACAAAGGGTTTTGTCCCTCTTGGTGCATTCATCACCCTTACAGGAGTGGCTTCCTTCCTGGATCTGCTCCCAGGGGAGAGGGACTAAGATTTTACCAACAGGGATGGATATGGTTAACATGTAAAAATTGTGGACCATGTAATCCTCAATGGTGTACCCAATGTTTTAGGGGAAATTGGGAAAATAACCCACAAGGGTGGAGCTGGGGAAGTATAACTTGGAAAGGAGAAGCAGGCCATATTAATTGGTGCTGTTCATGCCTGTGGGAAAATAACGGAAGATTGGCAAGGAGGATTGTAAACATGCTCAAGTGACTTGCAGCTGGGGTGTAGAAAAACACATATATCATACTAATCATTGGTTAGTCTTGTGTGCTTGACAAGTAGAACATCTGTGTTTAGATAACATAGGCCTGTGATAGACTCAGAGGCACCCTATTGAACATGCTTGAGATTCCTGCCCTGCTGTGGGAAAGATCAAAGCACAGTGGTAAACTACGCCTGCGTGAATCCCTGAAACACAGGTGAAAACAGCAGGTCCTCTAGCAAGGACCGAGCTCTGTGGTGCCTGCACCCCCGCTTGTGTGCCTCTGCCCGGGTGCTGCTTCGGGGATCCCCCGGTTGGCAAGGTAAAAATAAATTTACTCTTTGCATTTCATCTGTGGTTTTGTGGTTGTTCCTGCGCCCTGCCTGTGTCGGCTCACACATTTGGCATAGTTGGCAGGATCCAGGAACAGCCATGCCATGGCTGGCAAAAAAGTCGGGGACTGGGGAGGCCATGATGGTGACACCCCATATTCCAGGATGGCCCAGTACTGGGTGCTGGACCCCCATGGCCACTTTCCTGGCTACATGGGCTCCACCGGAAGTATGGCCTGAAATAGATGACGGGGCGGTGGTTACCCCCCAGACAATTGAAACGGCTATGCGCGGATTGCCATGGAAAGCGGCATCGGATTCTTCTCACAAGTTAGTGGGGAGATTGGGATAGTTATTAGTTACCGGTCTTAGAGCTCTTGACCATGAAGTTGTTGCATTACAGAGTAAAATGAGAGAATTGGAAAAGGAAGTCGGGACTTTACAAGATGCAAAGGTGATCACGCAAGAAGTAATTACTACTCAAGCAGAGTGGTGCCATGGGCTGCAAGATACTGTAGAATGGTTGATAGCACATATTGCTAATAAATGGGGGGGAGCGAGCGAGCGAGCGAGCGGCTGTATGGTGCTTAGTTGCTGGCCGGGGTTAAACCATGACAGTCCTTTTTGGTGCCCAACATGGGGCATGAAGGATTCAAGACAACAGATTTGATTGGAATGTGCTAGATCGAATTTATAGTTGTTATTGCTGTTTAGCTATTAATTCCTGGTAGGCAGGAATAGCCTGGCAGGCTTCTGTGCTTGCCATGGGGCTTGCTTGCCTTACTGTTTATTAAAGTCTGGTGCTCGTTAGTGGCTGCTTTTTGCTTTCGCTGCTTGCTGTACTGCTGTACTGCTGTACTGCTGTACTGCTTATCATCTTACTCTGCTGTGCCTGGAAATATTTTGATAACAGCAATGGCTCATGCATTGATTACGGGATTCAATCTGGACAGGGTAGCAGTAATGAGAAGTATCAAAATGCAGCTTTTGAGAGGAGTGCCTGCCTCACTAAAACCCTTGATTATACCAGCAGTCACAAATGCTACTGGTAATGTAGGTGCCCTAGTAAATACCTTGAGGGAAATTGGGGTGTAACTTCGGGACCATCTGTGAGGGTAGTGAATAAAGGAAAGCCAGCAAAACCAAAAGGAGTTACATCACGGGTGACGAGGAAACAAATGTGGAATGATCTTGTACAAGCCAGCGTCCCACAATCAGAAATAAATGGGATTACAACATCAGAAATGTTTCGCCGATGGCAAAAATTAAAGCCTACACAAAAAAGCCGACCGCCCCTGGCCCCACCACCAACTCCGCGCCCACCCTCCACCTCAAGGCAAGGCACTACCTGGCAAATGCCAAAAGAGCAGAAATGAAGGTTTGGCAGGTCCCCCAAAATTGCTGCCACTGTAAGCCTCTTACTGTGAGGGGGACCGATGCCCTTATGTTCCTTTAACTATAGAGTGGTGGTCTGGGGGGATTTTACATGTGTTAGCTCTGGTGGATACTGGAGCTGAGGTTACTGTATTACATAGTAATATTAATAATAAAGAAGCCACATCACAGATCTGTGGATTGGGGGGAAATCTGACCCCTGCCCTCCAAGCTAAGGTTACCCTAACAATAGGAAATGCCATGCCATTTACCACAACGACGGTGTTAATTGCCCCAATTAAAGAATATAGCTTGGGTATTGATGTGTTGGCAGGACGAACAGTTGAAACTTTAAACGGTTGCTTCTGCTTCGGAACTTTGCAAGCAGGATTTGCCATTCGATCTATAACCGTCTTGCGTGGATTCCCAAAGTGGGATCCTGTTGTGCTGCCTGTGCCTACCAAGGTGGTAACTGTAAAATAATATCGTATTCCGGGGGTGGAGGAGGAAATTACTCAAACCATTCAGGCACTTCAACAAGTGGGAATCGTTAAGGAAACCATGACTGCTTTTAATAATCCTATCTGGCCTGTTCGAAAACCAGACGGCACTTGGAGAATGACTGTAGATTATAGAGAATTGACTAAAGTCACCCCCCCACTTGCAGTTACGGTACCAGACATGGTTACTCTTATAGAAAAAAATTAGCAAAAATTTACAACCCTGGAAAGTGGTGATAGATCTTGCTAATGCTTTCTTTTTGATAGCCATTGCTTCAGAAAGCCAAGACCAGTTTGCCTTTACCTGGCAACAAAAGCAATATACTTTCCAAGTATTGCCTCAGGGATACAAACACAGTCCTTCCATTTGCACTAAGTGATAGCAGCTGATGTAGCACTATGGTCAGGTACCATTACTGTTTACCATTATATTGATGATCTATTGATTATGGCAGAGTCACAACAAGAAATTGAAACAGCTGCCGAATTGGTGAAAGTGCATTTACAGGACCGAGGCTGGGCAATTAATCCATAGAAAATACAGGGCCCTAGTACTACTGTACAATTTTTGGGAATAGTTTGGCATGGACAGATTAGAGAAATACCAAATAAGGTACAGCAAACAGTCCAGCGATTTCCTGTACCAACCACAGTAAAACAGCTACAGGCCTTCTTGGGACTTTTAGGGTATTGGAGAACTTTTATCCCACATCTGGCAGTACTAATGCGCCCTCTGCAGAAATTAACTAAGAAGGTTGTTTGGCAGTGGACCAAGCAACAAGAAGCCTTTGATGCCTGCAAAAAATGCTTTGATTGAGCATGTGCAATTATACACTCCTAGGCAAGGATATCCTTTTGAATTAGAAGTAACAATTCTAGATGATATAGTCTCGTGGGGATTGTGGCAGATGACTGGGCTGAAAAATCAGAAGGAACCTGTAGGATTTTGGTCCAAGGTATTACAAGGCTCTGCTATACGTTATACCCCGATGGAAAAACAAATTTTAGCTGTAGTTTGGGCACTACAAGAAACTGAAAGAATCACAGGCCAAGATAGCGTGACTGTACACACCCCCATACCTATTCATGGGTGGGTTACTGATGATTCCATTAGGGCCCATGCAGGGGTAGCTCAGGCAGCCACACATTGGAAATGGAAACATCATTTACAGCAACGATTTCCACCAGGAAAACCACATGTAACCACTCCACATGCCACTCTTCTAGGAACTGTATAATTTAATCATATGCCCACACTAGGGGAAACTCTTCCCCTTGGAGATATCCCTACATCTCCTGTGGAGGAGGCTCCCCCTTAAGACGAGTTAATAGAAGAGCACAAAAAAGATGCCCGGTTTACCGATGGAAGTGGAACATACATGGCAACTGGACAAAGACAATGGAAAGCAGTTGCATATGCTCTGCTACCAGGAATTATATTATTGCAAACAGGTGTACAGGCATCTAGTCAGTGGGCTGAACTGATTGCAGCATCTCTTGCTGTCCCGGAAGGGAAGGCACATTACTTATACGCTGACAGTTGGGTTGTATACAAAAGCCTCACAATGTGGTTATCTTGCTGGGCCCAAGAGGACTGGCATGTACAAAGATACCCTATATGGGGGGCAGATATATGGCAACAAATTTGGCAATATGTACAAAGGTATCCTTTAAAAGTAAGGCATATCTCAGCTCATCAAAAAGATGATTCACTTGAGTCACAAAATAATGGGGAAGTAGATATATGACCTGTGCCGAAGTACATGCTCAGGCTATAAATGCACATAGCTTGTGGACATCGATCAGCTTATACTGGGCGCGCATGGGACATTGCTCACAATCAAACCCCTTTGCCATTACATATTTATAAAACGTGCACATAATTGTACTATTTGTACGCAGCTACATTTAAGGGCATTATATAGGCCATGGGGAAAGATAAAACAGTCAATGGGCCTTGAATACCTGGCAGGTCGATTACACGGGCCCCCTGCCCCCGTCGAGGGGGTGGCGATATGTATTCACTGCTGCGGATACAGTGTCAGGACTGTTTTTTGCTAAACCCACCAAATATGCTAATCAACATAGCACAACCGAAGCATTAGAACAACTCATTCATCATTACAGACCTCCTCACCAAATACAAAGTGACCAAGGAACACACTTGAGTGGGCATAATGTCCAAGATCGGGCTCAAGGGCTAGGGGTAGATTGGATATTCCACATCGCCTACCATCCCCAAGCTAATGGCTTGATTGAAAGAATGAATGAGATGCTGAAGGAACAATTTAAAAAGCTAACCAGTACTAAAACTTTACAACATTGGAGTTCACATCTTACTAAAGCAGTTTTTTTTTGTTAAACAGCCAGAATATTCATAATCAAACACCCTATGATCATATTACAACACCTCCAGTACAAAACATGGTGAGGATTGACATTCTTCCAGATGATATCTCTCCCAAAATATTAACTACAGGGGAAATGGAATTGTTTACACCAACGGATTGCGTGGTCGGACCACAACCTATTAGTCTAGATGTGAAGATTCATATAATAACCCCTGAGAATGCTGTATGGTTCTGTACCCCAACTTCTCCTCTTATTTTACATCCTCTGTTGATATCAGATTCTTGAGTTCTTGTATTTCAGGTATCTTCGACGAATACCTGTGCCTTATCTAGAGGAGATAGCATTGGAACGGTGTTATTGGTGTCACGAACCCAACACCGAATTGAAGTTCAATCTGAAAAAGCGCAAGCCATAGCTCTTCAATCTGTGTGGGCAATTACCCCACATCGGGTTATCAAACCCGGAGTAATATTAGCTGAAGGAGCTGGAGCAACGGCATATCTATTACTGGAAGGAGATGACACTCCTGTTTTCCTCCCTTATCACAGGTTGGCTCAGCGTGCTTTGTCGTCTTGTACTACAAGCACATGCCCTGGATACATTTCCGCGAGATCAACATGTAAATACTTGGATTTGGTTGGCCTCTACTGTAACTAACTCATCTGCCTTTTGTATTAAGGGAAGATTAACAGCTGCAGATCTCTTGACAACGTGTTTCATTGGCGTGCCAACCCCAGTAGCAGTATTACAGAATTATACTATGCTAAGTGATTTTGATATTAATGTTTCTCATTGCTATTTTTTCTGAGTAGGTAACGGCCGTATGCCAATGAACATTACAAAATCGATTGGCGGTGGACTATCTCCTCCTTCGACACCATAAACGCTGCTCCGATTTTGAAGGCATGTGTTGCTTCAACATAACTGATGAATCAGCCAGCGACATTCAACATCTCCAGGACTTAATGCATCAAATGAAACAATCTATTGGTGGTGCCTGGCTAGCTGAGTGGTTTAATTCCCTGACAGGATAGGTGGGACACCTGATTCAAAGCATTATTGTAGGGATATGTTTATTCCTTTTTCTACATGTGTTTATTATGTGCCTTTGTAAATCACCCTGCTCTACACCCTGCAAGCCCAAGTGGACACCTCCAGCTTTGCCAGCCCCAGCGGAAGTGGTCCCTTGAGTGAGGGGGTGGAATGTGGGAAAATAACGGAAGATTGGCAAGGAGGATTGTAAACATGCTCAAGTGACTTGCAGCTGGGGTGTAGAAAAACACATATATCATACTAATCATTGGTTAGTCTTGTGTGCTTGACAAGTAGAACATCTGTGTTTAGATAACATAGGCCTGTGATAGACTCAGAGGCACCCTATTGAACATGCTTGAGATTCCTGCCCTGCTGTGGGAAAGATCAAAGCACAGTGGTAAACTACGCCTGCGTGAATCCCTGAAATACAGGTGAAAACAGCAGGTCCTCTAGCAAGGACCGAGCTCTGTGGTGCCTGCGCCCCTGCTTGTGTGCCTCTGCCCAGGTGCTGCTTCGGGGATCCCCCGGTTGGCAAGGTAACAAAAATAAATTTACTCTTTGCATTTCATCTGTGGTTTTGTGGTTGTTCCTGCGCCCTGCCTGTGTCAGCTCACACAGTGCCAATCAACAGGTAACCATTGAGGCTGCTCGTGCCAGATGGCAAATCGGATGACCAAATTGTTTTGGCTTGGGGCGTGGCTGACACTTCTTGGCTCCTGCTCCATATCCCTGCTCCTTTGGGATATGGTACCCCAGCTAATAGTTACCCATTATGTATTCAGAGCAACGCTGGCGAAGGAGAGATTTTGGGATGGACGGAGGGTTGTAATTGCACTATATCAATACAAAATGAAACCAGTAGGTGGGAAATAGTTGATAATGCCACTTCTGCATCTTTGCAATGTTGCAGCATGTGTTGTACTCAAATATGTATACAGATTAGAGGCTATCAATATTTGGCACCTCTATAATATAAATAATGTAATACAAAAGAGTTGATCTGATCTGTTAAAAAGCAGAACTTTGGGACCAGCCCTGATGGGATGGCGTCCGCATAATTCTTACCATGGTCTAGGTGGCGGCTGCATAATTCCTACAACATTCCTCCTGCTCCCCCTCAGGAGGAGCTTTTTCCTCTCTTACTAATGGGGTTGACCTCCACTTCCATTGTTTCTTCTTGACTACAGGAGCAACTGTTATAGTTGAGGGTTGGGTCTCTGGTTTAGCCACAGCATCCATTTGTGTGCTCTCAGACTGAGCGACCTTCTCAATGTCTGTTTGTGTGCCCTTAGATCAGGAGACCCTCTTCTTCTTTTGAGCGTGATGGACAGAGGCTTGATAGGTATGGGCTAGTCCCCAATACAGTGTTAGAAGTTGCTGCATCTCATTGGGGCAGGCAAGGCTCCCCTCCTTCAAATGGCATACCAATTCAACAGGATTATATGCCTGTTCAGGCATAAAATCACAGGCTATCGGAGGTGATAACAGACACAGTCACCTGCCCAAATCCTCCCATACGCCCTGCCACCCATGGATCGACTGCCTTGGGGCATGTTCCTGTGTGGTATTCTCACTTAGCTGGTTAACCTTACAAACAATAATAAAAATCACAATCAGGCTCATGACACACAACAGTACAGTCTGATATTCAGGAATATTCAAGAAACTGAGAGGCCATTACAAGAAGGCTGGAAAGACCTATCCTGGAAGAAAGGAAGGGGTAGGTGCCATTCTTCCCTCTCTCCACAAAGTGTCTCTCAGAGAGGAAAGGTGTAATTGCTGGTTGTCTCCATGAGAAGGTTCTTGGAGTACTGGAACAGCAGCAATGTAGGGCCCAAATGGTAGATTAGGCTCAAGGCCAGTGCCTTTATCATAGCTCTCCCAGGCAAAGAAAAACAAAGTAATAAATGACACAGCGAACAGCAAAAATTGAAAGCAGCCATTAACAAGCCCTGGATTTTGATGTACAGCAAGGAAGGGATTAAGCACCAGAGCAGGCGAGGGAAGACATAATTCAGCATCCAGAGTAAATATGTCAGCATCATGGCCAGCAACAGCAAGTAACAGCCTGCCAAGAAACAACTCAGGTAAACAGGTATAATGGCTAGAAGTTCAATCTAGCACACTCCAATCAAATCTGTCATTATCTCAAACCTCTTTAACCTATGTTTAGCACCAGAAAGGACTGTGGTGGGTTGACCCCAGCCAGCAGCTAAGCACCACACAGATGATTGCTCACTCCCCCTCCCCCAGCAGGACAGGGGAGAGAATAAGAAGAGCAAAAGCAAGAAAACTTGTGGGTTGAGCTAGAGATAGTTTAATAAGTGAAGGAAAGATGAAAAAAAAAACCAACCCCAAAACAAGTGATGCAAAGGCAATCACTCACCACCTCCCACAAGTAGACTGATGCCCAGCCAGTCTCTGAGTAATGGCTACCTACCTAACCCCCCCCCCAACCTCCATTTTTATTGCTGAGCATGACATTATATGGCATGGAATATCCCTTTGATCAATTCGGGTCAGCTCTATGTCTATGTCCCCTCCCAATTTCTTGCCCACCCCCAACCTACTCACTGGGGAGGCAGAGTGGGAAAAAGAGAAAGACTTGATGCTGTACAAGTACTGCTCAGCAATAGCCAAAACATTGGTGTGTTATCAACACTATTTTAGTCACAAATCCAAAACACAGCACCATACCGCATGCTATGAAGAAAATTAACTCCATCCCAGCCAGAGCCAGTACAATGTCTCACTATAGTGCTGCATTTGTAAGCTGCTCAGCTGGTCAAAGTATTATTACACACACTCTTTGAGATTCAGGGGTTTAATTGACACTATTTTTTTTAAGCAGAGACAACTGTCAAACTTTTTGGAAAAGCCGGACCATTTTGTATAAGTGCACTACCTACCTAAAGCTGAAGTTGTGCTTGGAGTTCAAGTTCAATATACTCTTCTTTCATTAAAGCCACTCATTAACAGAGGTGGATTATATCCAAAGACCCTTAGTTAGACAGTTATGTGATGGCATCAAATTCTAAGCTCTCACTGAATAGTCTACCCGGAAATGCTTATATAAATATATAGAAAATTTGGGGAAGAAAGGATCGAGTTACTAGATTCCTGAAAAGAGGTTATTTGTCCATGTGCTTATTACCAGAGCAAACCTAGTCCCCTTCAAAAAAGGATCAGTGCTCTCAAGTGTCTACATTATGTAATGCTTTCTGCAAACTGAAGCAAAAGCCTGCTCATATTCATGCTTCCATAGCCACCTTTGTAGAAACTTGTCCACTGGAAGAAGGTAGGCAGAGTTCAAGAGGGGCCAGACTGAAAGTTCAGTAGTTATTGCAGTTGCTGTATGCATGCTATTCACCTGCAATAACCATGCCATTGCATACTTTAACTCAGTCCACTTGACATGGATTCTTCTTTCCTGCAGCCTCCAGTTTCAGCACTGAACATTCACAGCAATTTCTTTCTGCTGTGTTAAGGCTTCTAGATTTCCTTTCATCAGAATCCTTTCTTAAGTCTAAGGAGTTTGAAGCACTCTATTTTCCTATGCTTCTTCCAACCATCCTTTAAGCAAAAAATACTAATTTCGTTTGAGTAATAATAATGTATAAACATTCCCCAGGTCTGTACCTTTGCCAGCCTCCTGGGATCATTGTGTCAAAAGATTTGATCAATTAATCCACTACAGATGCCTGGGCTTTACTTCCCACTGCATTTGCTGGCACTGTCACCTTTAGCAAGCACAATAACCAAAAAATCAGTGGCAGCCAAGTGGCAGAGCCAGACATAGCCCCAGGACGAGGGGGCAACGGGAAGAGAGGGAGAAGCAGGAAGCAACTGTTGAAGAATGCATATACTCATGAATAATTAGCTCGTACTCAGACGGATTGAACACCGTGAGCAGCACACCACAGTAGTCAGTGGCCTATTATTGAACATGCTGGATGCTGCGTGCTAATTGTCTACAGTCCTACCTCAGGGGCGGGGCTGAGTCCAAAGCTGGGATTGGTTGCTCACTCTTGCCATTGTTTAAGCATTGGTCGTAGCGTGTTGGCGGTGGGTGGGGCCAGAAATGTTGATAGGGGCCGCTGGGAGTTTCTGTGCGCTGATTGGCTGCCGAGGCTTGAAAGGGAGCGGGGGAGTCATAATGGTGTTGAACTGCGATCAGCATGGCACCTGGTGCAGCATTAGAAGCTGTTGCAGCTTCCTGGGGTAGGGCATGGTAGGTAGTCCATTAGCTATCATCGTGCAGGAGAGCTTCGGTTGCGTTGTCGCCAACTGCTTTTACCAGCTCCTGGATGATGAGTCTGACCCCTTCCACATCCTCTGCGATACTGAGTGATGCCAACAGCGGGGCAAGAAGTGTGATGAGGTGGCAGTAGTCACCACCAGGAGACCCAATCTCAGTGGCAGGACTGGTAGGAGGGAGTCCTAGAAGGAGTGCAAGCAGTTTGATAGCCCTCTCGCACCCAGTGCCGCCGCAGCCCCGTACGCCATGTTGAGGGAATCACGCCACCTGCAGGAATTATGCCACTGTCAACAGGGCTCGGCCCTAGGTTCCTGCTTGAAGAAGATGAGTCATCAATCCGCTGAGTAAATAAGTGGTTTATTTATCTGACATGGAGAGCAGCTCGAGCTGGGTGCCTCCGAAGAGGGACCCCGAACAAAGAAATCCCTGGGCAATTATACCCTTACAATCTAAGTTCCCCACCCCTCACGCGACAGTTCAGACCAGTAGTAATATTAGGGTCTGGGGTCTTCCCGTTCTTCATTGGGTCCCTTCATTGTATCTAGGCAGGTTGTTTCTTCTCTTATCTCTAAGGTTGCTGTGTCAGCTGACGATTGTAGTGGCCTTCCTTGCTTCCTTATCTTCCAGCTCAAACCGGCTCTGGGGCCTCCTTTTACTTAACTAGGTAAAAGTTCAGCATAGCTGGGTGAAAGTTCACAGCTTGCAGCCTAAGGCTTCAGCAAATTTAGCTACTAATGCTAAGCAAGTTATGCCAAGCAAGTTCTATATAAGTAGTATACCAAATCGCACAGCACGCCACCTGGCGCTGCGGATGGGACAGTGGTGCCTCGGCAACCGTTAGGTGGGTGCGGCCAGGGGGGTACCGAGAGATGGGGCTGCCTTGGGCAGCACCTCATCATTTTCTGGTCTGCGGCTTTCACCTCACTGTGGTTTTTTGGGGGAGTAGAAGGTGTCGGGGGGGGGCAGGGTTGGGCCGCTTTTTATCTCTTTCCACTTTGAGACAATGGGGCAAATGATCCTGTCATTGATGTCCTCAGTAGTAAACTTTATCATTTTTGTGAATTAGAGGGGCATTTTTGTTACAATGAGTGGCTGAGAGTGAGATGGGGAGATTACTTGAGTCCACTGAGCTGTAAGAATGGATTATGGTTGCTCCTTTCTGGAAAAAGTGGTGCACCTAACAAAATACGCAAAGAAGTTACACTAGAAACTTAATTTACTTACCCACAAATAAAGGATCTCGCTCTTCTAGTGTCATGGTTTAACCCCAGCCGGCAACTAAGCACCACACAGCTGCTTGCTCACTCCCCCCCAGAGGGATGGGGGAGAGAATTGGAAGGGTAAAAGTGAGAAAACTCGTGGGTTGAGATAAAGACAGTTTAATAATTGAAATAAAATAATAATAATAATAATAAATTGTAAGGAAAAGGAAAATAACAGAGAGAGAGAAATAAAACCCAAGAAAGACAAGTGATGCAAATGAAAACAATTGCTCACCACCAACCAACCAATGCCCAGCCAGTCTCCAAGCAGTGGCCCCCCTGTCAACCTCCCCCCCTAGTTTTATTGCTGAGCATGATGTCATATGGTATGGAATATCCCTTTGGTCAGTTGGGGTCAGCTGTCCCAGCTGTGTCCCCTCCCAACTTCTTGTGCACCCCCAGCCTACTTGCTGGTGGGGTGGTGTGAGAAGCAGAAAAGGCTTTGACTCTGTGTAAGCACTGCTCAGCAATAACTAAAACATCTCTGTATTATCAACACTGTTTCCAGCACAAATCCAAAACATAGCCCCATACAGGCTACTATGAAGAAAATGAACTCTATCCCAGCCAAAACCAGCACATCTAGCTGCTTGGGAGCTGTGAATCCAGAGAGAGGTGTTTGAGGCATGTGGGTGTGCTCTGGTTATTTTCAGGTAAGTGTTGTGGTGTGGGGTTTTTGTGCATGTGTGTGAGATTGAGTTCTGAGACCTTGACGTCATGAGAAACAAACAGTGTTTTTAAAGTTTGTTTTTTTTTTTAATATTAGAAGTCTTATATTTATTGCCTGGTAATATAGGATTTATGTGCATGTACTTCTAGGTCCTATAGCATACTGTAGATTACAGATAACCCCTCAATTCCTCTGCATTTTATTGCAGTCATATTCTTTTTATTGCTTTGTATGTAGCAGAGTCAAAACAGGAGTGAAAAATAAAAAAGGTTTTGTTTTTTTTTCCTGTAAATTGTCATGACCTAAAGGGTTACCCAGCCTGCAGGTGTATAAAGTAAGTCCATGATGGTGGGTCTGCAGGATTCCTTAATACACAAGGACATGGAGGTTTTATTTTCTAAACTTCTTTATTATGCATTGCTACAAATTACTATTAGTAAAGCAAGTATATATATGTTATTTTTTTCAATAGTAGCAGCAATCAAATATTTTAATACTACAAAATTACCACTAGTAAAGCAGCAAATATACTTATGATTAATTACTTATATGCATGTATATAAATATTTTTTTAATATTCAAAGTGTTACTGGTACCATGCTCATCAAACCAATTCCAGGTGTGGGGTCAATCAAAACCGATCCCAGAAGTGGGGCCAATTGAGAATGGACAAAGTCTCAGCTCAAAGGTGATCCGCATCATGGAGTTGGGAGTCAGCCGGGCATCCCAAGTGGGGGTCCAGTTTGTCTAGGAGCTCTCATAGAAAGGGTTCATGCACACAGAATTCTCAGAGGCTCCATTTTGGGTAGAAAACAAGTCATTTTTATATTGCAGAGACATAAGGGGGTTATCCTGGTTTTGGCTGGGATAGAGTTAATTTTCTTCCTAGTAGCTAATATAGTGCTGTGTTTTGGATTTAGCATGAGAATAATGTTGATAACACACTGATGTTTTAGGTGTTGCTAAGTAATGCTTACACTAGTCAAGGACTTTTCAGCTTCCCATGCTCTGCCAGGTGCACAAGAAGCTGGGAGGGGACACAGCCAAGATAGTTGATCCAAACTGGCCAAAGGGCTATTCCATACCATATGATGTCATGCCCAGTATATAAACTGGGGGGGAGTTAGCCAGGGGGGTAGCGATTGCTGCTCGGGGACTGGCTGGGCGTCAGTCGGTGGGTAGTGAGCGGTTGTATCACTTGGTTATTTTTTTTCACAGAATCACAGAATCATATAGGTTGGAAAAGACCTTTAAGATCATAACCATAAACCTAAACCTACCATAAACCTAAACCAACCATAAACCTAACACTGCCAAAACCACCACTACACCATGTCTCTAAGCACCTCATCCAAACGTCCTTTAAATACCTCCAGGGATGGCGACTCAACCACTTCCCTGGGCAGCCTGTTCCAATGCTTGATAACCCACTCGGTGAAGAAAAATTTCCTAATATCCAGTCTAAACCTCCCCTGGCGCAACTTGAGGCCATTTCCTCTTGTCCTATCACTTGTTACCTGGGAGAAGAGACCGACTCCCACCTCTCTACAACCTCCTTTCAGGTAGTTGAAGAGAGCAATAAGGTCTCCCCTCAGCCTCCTTTTCTCCAGGCTAAACAGTCCCAGCTCCCTCAGCCGCTCCTCATAAGACTTCTGCTCCAGACCCTTCACCAGCGTCGTTGCCCTTCTCTGGACACGCTCCAGTACCTCAATATCCCTCTTGTAGTGGGGGGCCCAAAACTGAACACAGTATTCGAGGTGCGGCCTCACCAGTGCCGAGTACAGGGGCACAATCACTTCCCTAGTCCTGCTGGCCACGCTATTTTTGATACAAGCCAGGATGCCATTGGCTTTCTTGGCCGCCTGGGCACACTGCTGGCTCATATTCAGGCGGCTGTCAACCAACACCCCCAGGTCCTTCTCTGCCAGGCAGCTTTCCAGCCACTCTTCCCCAAGCCTATAGCGTTGCATGGGGTTGCTGTGGCCCAAGTGCAGGACCTTGCACTTGGCCTTGTTAAACCTCATACAATTGACCTTGGCCCATCGATCCAGCCTGTCCAGGTCCCTCTGCAGAGCCTGCCTACCCTCCAGCAGATCAACACTCCCACACAACTTGGTGTCATCTGCAAACTTGCTGAGGGTGCACTCGATCCCTTCGTCCAGATCATTGATAAAGATATTAAACAGAACTGGCCCCAACACCGAGCCCTGGGGAACACCGCTTGTGACCAGCCGCCAACTGGAGTAAACTCCATTCACCACCACTCTTTGGGCCTGGCCATCCAGCCAGTTCTTTACCCAGCGAAGAGTACACCCGTCCAAGCCATGAGCAGCCAGTTTCTCCAGGAGAATGCTGTGGGAAACCGTGTCAAAGGCTTTACTGAAGTCTAGATAGACAACATCCACAGCCTTTCCCTCATCCACTAGGCGGGTCACCTTGTCATAGAAGGAGATCAGGTTGGTCAAGCAGGACCTGCCTTTCCTGAACCCATGCTGGCTGGGCTTGATCCCTTGGTTATTCTCTACATGCCGTGTGATGGCACTCAGGATGATCTGCTCCATCAGCTTCCCCGGCACCGAGGTCAGGCTGACAGGCCTGTAGTTCCCCGGGTCCTCCTTCCGGCCCTTCTTGAAGATGGGTGTCACATTCGCTAATCTCCAGTCAGCAGGGACCTCCCCAGTTAGCCAGGACTGCTGGTAAATGATGGAAAGGGGCTTGGTGAGCTCTTCTGCCAGTTCCTTCAGTACTCTTGGGTGGATCTCATCAGGCCCCATAGACTTGTGTGTGTCTAAGAAGTGGTGCAGCAGGTCACTCACCATTTCCCCCTGGATTATGGGGGCTCCATTCTGGTCCCCGTCCCTATCTTCCAACTCCAGGGGCTGGGTACCCATAGAACAGTCGGCCCTGCTAATAAAGACTGAGGCAAAGAAGGCATTAAGTACCTCAGCCTTTTCCTCATCCTTGGTCACTGTGTTCCCTCCCCCATCTACTAGGGGCTGGAGATTCTCCTTACCTCTCCTTTTGCTGCTAATGTATTTGAAGAAGTGTTTTTTGTTGTCTTTTATAGCAGCAGCCAGACTGAGCTCTAACTCAGCTTTGGCCCTTCTAATTTTCTCCCTGCACAACCTCGCTACACCTTTGTAGTCCTCCTGAGTTGCCTGCCCCTTCTTCCAGAGGTCATAGACTCTCCTCTTTCTCCTGAGTTTGAGCCAGAGCTCTCTAGTCAGCCAGGCCGGTCTTCTTCCCCACCGGCTCGTCTTTCGGCACCTGGGGACAGCCCGCTCTTGTGCCTTTAGGACTTCCTCCTTAAAGAATGTCCAGCCTTCCTGGACCCCTTTGCCCATAAGGGCTGCCTCCCAGGGGACTCTCTCGACCAGTCTCCTAAACAGGCTGAAGTCCGCCCTCCGGAAGTCTAAGGTGGCAGTTTTGCTGACCCCCCTCGCCGCTTCTCCACGTATCAAAAACTCTATCATTTCATGATCACTATGCCCAAGACAGCCTCCAACCATCACATGGCTCACAAGTCCATCTCTGTTGGTGAACAAGCGGTCCAGCGGGGCACCTTCCCTCGTTGGCTCACTCACTAGCTGCGTCAGGAAGTTATCTGCCACACGCTCCAGGAACCTCCTGGACTGTTTCCTCTCTGCTGTATTGTATTTCCAGCAGACATCCGGCAGGTTGAAGTCCCCCACAAGAACAAGGGCTAGCGATCGTGAGGCTTCACCCAGCTGCTTATAGAATAGTTCATCTGTCTCCTCATCCTGGTTGGGGGGTCTGTAACAGACTCCCACCACAATATCTGCCTTGTTGGCCTTCCCCCTGATTCTTACCCATAAACACTCCACCCTATCATCACCATCATCGAGCTCTAAACTATCCAGACACTCCCTGACATATAGGGCTACCCCACCACCTCTCCTGCCTCGCCTATCCCTCCTGAAGAGTTTATAGCCATCCATCGCCGCACTCCAGTTGTGCGAGTCACCCCACCACGTTTCCGTGATGGCCACCATATCATAGTTTTCCTGATGTACAATGGCTTCCAACTCCTCCTGCTTGTTACCCATGCTGCGTGCATTGGTGTAGAGGCACTTCAGCTGGGCTGTCGTCCGTGCCTCCTTCATAGAAGAACACCCCTTGTGTGCTTTGAGGCGTTTCACTGGTGTTTCCCTCTTGGCTCCCGTTGCCTCAGTATCCCCTGGCTCAACTCCGCTCGACTTCGGCTGTGCCCAAGCGTACCCCGCACATCTCGAGGACTCAGGCCGAGTGTCCTCGCTGGCAGCCGCTCCCTCTAACCATGGCACGTTGCCCCTCAGCTTCTCTCGGGCAAGCCTGATATTATCCCCCTCCCCCTTCGAGTCTAGTTTAAAGCTCTGTCAATGAGCCCCGCAAGTTCCTGAGCAAAGATTCTCTTTCCCCTTTGAGAAAGATGAATCCCATCAGACGCCAGCAAACCTGGTGCTGTGTAGGCCATCCCGTTGTCAAAAAAACCAAATCCGTGGCGATGACACCAGCCACGGAGCCATGCATTAATAGATTGGGCATCTCTGTTCCTTCTGGTGTCACTGCCCACCACTGGAAGGAGAGAGGAGAAAATAACCTGTGCTCCTGAGTTTCTTACTGGGTTTTCTTCCTCTCTCTCTCTCGTTGTTTTCCTTCTCATTACAATTTATTATTATTATTATTATTATTATTATTATTATTATTATTATTATTATTATTATTTTGTTCCAATTATTGAACTGTTCTTATCTCAACCCATGGGTTTTCTTACTTGTGCTCTTCTGATTCTCTCCCCCATCCCACCGGGGGTGGGGGTAGGGTGAGCGAGTGGCTGCATGGTGCTTAGTTGCTGACTGGGGCTAAACCACAACAGGGGTGTAGGACACCACCACCTGGAGCAGCCAACAGATGTTGCCAATTTCTATTTTTTACCCGGAACAGCCAATAGGTGATGATGTTTTCTGTTCTCTCAGACCAATTATTTTTTCCAGACTGTTTTTCTGTTCTTTCAGCTAGAACAGCCAATAGCTGTTGCCAATTCCTACTTTCTCAGGTTGTTTTCCCCCTTTTCCAGACTATTTTTCACCTTTCCAGACAATAAGTTGCTGTTTCAGTTCCTTTTTTTTGCACTTATCAATGGTCTCTCAGGATGTCTCTGTTTTTTTAGGTACCCAGCTGCACTTCAAAGATGCCAGTTGCGCTTCTCAAGGATGCTTCTGGTTCACAGGCCTAGTTCCCAGGCTAACAGTTTCCTAGCAGTTCCCAGGCTGGCAGACATCTTCTGTCAGTGTTTAAGCAGGCATTTTCTGTCAGTTCTTCTATTCAGTATTTTTCCCATTATTGACCAAGTCAACTTTATGGCTGCTTCCATCATAAATGTGTACCTGAAAGTCCACTTTGTGAAACAAGTGACAATCGAAGTGTTACTTTGAGTGATTGTACTTCACACTTTTTCAGGCTTGGTCTTATGGAGTCCTGATGGACCCAGGAGGCCTTAAAGGGGAAATGGGTCTTTGGATGTTGAAATGAAAGCTTCAGAAATAGTCCTAAGAGATAAATGGAAAAGCATCTTGCTGCATTGATGCAAACTCTTCCACTGTTGTATCTATTATTTACTGGCTGGTTTAGCATCCCTCTTGATACGTTTCAGCATTTGGCATTTTGGCCATCACCCTACACATGTAAATTTCCGTGCTCTTGCAGCACATGATTGCTGTTGAAATTAACAGCATTAGCTGTTCTTAATATATTCTTTTTTTTTCCCTGTAGTAGTAAGTATAGGATTTCTTGATGCAACAACTCCTGTTCATTTCACAGTAACTGAACTACATGTTTTAATACCCTAGGCAAAGGAGACCCTTCATAGACATGTGCCTCTTGCATCAGCATTATTGCTTCATTAAGGCATTGCAAGTGCTACCAACATTGCTTAGATTAATATTCTTACGTTACTCAAAAAGCAATTATTTGATCTTGTGGATCAGAGAATCTTCAGTGCCAAATATGCACTAATTAATGGGCATCTTTGTAGAGGATGATCTTACAAGTTGTCCTTTCCAAATGGTTGTCTGAAACTGTCTTCTGAGATTCTTTTGAGATTACGTGACTTTGTTAGAGATCTCCATCTGGAAGACCAATATTGACAGTAGTAACTGGCTTATTTTATTTTAAGGATATTTTGGTTTACTTATCAACAGACGGCAAAGGAGCCTGTTCAGTGAACAGCAAACTTTTGAGTTTAGATGAAAAAGCTCTAGAACAAGTAATGGCTGTTACCAGTAGCCTACCAGGAATGTGGAAGTAAATGAAGACCATCTTTTACCTCCTACTTGTCCGTAAATATCTTAAACATGTAGCTTCTGAGCATAGTTCTGTGGTAAATCACAGTACAGTGTCTTCAGTAACCCTGTGGGCTATCTTTGAATAGTTTCTACCTTGATATAATAATAAAAAGTTTCTCTATGTGGAGACATCAGATGTATGCATCTTTTTCTCATTTCCTGCTAATTTAAAATGGGAGCAAGAGTGCTGGCTTATAGTAGGCTTGAGGAAAGTGAATGAACATCTAGTTTAAGAAGAGTTGATATTTGCTCTAAAAATACTGCACTTCTTTAAAGAAAGTGAGTATGTTGGATTTTGTATGCTCATATGTTTGTGCCTTGGCCTTGTGAAGTAAGGGCTGTAAATGTATAGTGCTCAGGATGCTAAACTAGGGCAAAGAGTTGAGACTTGGGCCTGCTTGTGTGCTCCTGCTCTTGATGTGCTCTCTCTGCTGGCCTAACTGCTCTTTAGGGACACCCTGAGATAATGCTATCTGGCTTAGGGCACATACAGTGGTAGCATAGCTGACAAATATAAAGCAAGTGGTGAGCTGAAGAAAAAAGATCTAGTTTTCTGGAAGGGGAAATGAGCTTTCTGTTTTGGGCCATACAGTGTTGAGAGATTTGGTATGCAGGATTCAATCAGAAAACTTCTGGATACAGTAAAAGATTCAAAGGTGAGAAAGAGTAACCAACCACTCAGTAAATTCCTCTCACCAGCTGAATTTGGCATAAAGTTTCTGATGATGTCCACGTTACTGGAAGAGTGCACCTTTATTTGGGGGAATAAATAATGTTCATTAAAATGGTTAGACTTGTAAAAACTAATATTTTTTTTTTAAAGCTGACAGATTTGGAGCATAACTCTCTCTCTAATTTCATTTCACTAACTGGGAATTAAATGCCACAAAATAGCATCTAGACTGTCATGAAAATTTTGCAACTGGCCTGTGCCAACTGAGGAGAGAGGCTAGAATGTAAAGTATAGAATTACAAAAGTAATTCTTTTATTCATGTGCATAAGGTGTCCCATTCAAATTGGGGCACCCGAATGCAGTTTTACACATGGTTTTTATACCTTTCAAGTGTTCAGATACAACATGATTTGACCAATCACTACTTAACACACACACACACACACCCCTGTTTTGCAAAGCAACTATAATTCTGTGGCGTCATCATCCATCTGCTTCTTTCTTGATCTAGATGTCCCTGCAGTCGGTCTTGCTACAGTTACTTATCTATGATGCCAGATAATGGGAGGGTTTCACAGAGGTGTTAGAGGAGCTAGGATGCTGGTGTTCTCTCCCAGTAGTCCGTGGTATCCTTTATTCTTGGTGGACGGCTTTAAGATTCCAAGAAACAAAGGTCCTTATCTTCAGGATGGGGGCTGTCCTTCTCCTTGCAATGAGCTGGGATTCTTTAGTCATGCTTACTTAACCATGACTATGCAGTATACAATGTAAACTCTCTATATATCTTAAGAAAGTTCATACAATTTCATACTATAAAGACTAATTGGTACAATAGTTAGGGAATAAGATTTTCCTAACAAGACCCATCTGAACAGCTGAAGCAGGTTTTGATATTGATTGAAATGACAAAATTCAGTCTGCTTGGAACTAATTTTATCTAATTACTGTGATATATTGCTTGTTTGGGATACAGTGTTGGTAAAAGTTTCTTTTCCGGTTACTCTTATTTTATTGTATTATTTCTCAAACATGTTAAATCTGAGGTAAGCCTAGACCTTCTGTATGACTTCAGACTTGTAACACATATAAAGCTTTGAAGTAGTCCAAAAGACCTCTTTTCTTTAGTGTTATGTTTTGATGTTGATGTTAGAATGGAAGGTTTGTTTACAAAATGTTGTAAATCAGCATTTTTTTTTAATTATTATTATTTTAAAAATTTGGTTTTTGACCGCCACTTCCAGAAGAGTTTTTGATTATTTTCTGGAGGCCTTTCCAATTTGAAACAAGCCTCCTAAGATGACTTTACCAGATAATTTACTACTTAAACCTTGAGAATACAAACCATGTATTGTGAATTGACACAATTACAAGAAGATTATTTTTTAGTCTGTCTTTAAGAAAAAAATGGATCCCTATTTCATAGCCTACCAAATATATTAAACCTCCTTTTTGACCATAATGGTGGGTGGGTGGGAATAGGGGTGGGGGTGGGGTTTCCTGACATTCTTGTTTTGTTTCTTAAACTATGTGCTGCGGCTTTGGGTAATTGCACCCCTTAATGGTTCATTCTTAGCACAGCAGCCAAACTGCATTTGCCAGCTCTGTATTCAAAAGGCTCAGTTGCAGAGCTTGCACTCTTTGCCAGTCCAGGCAAATTAAACTTGTTGATCATGCAGTAATAAGCTCTGTTCAGCTGAAATATCTAAACCTTTGTTACCAATATCTCTAAAAGGTGGTGGTGTTTTTTTCTTTCATGTCAGTTTGACTCATGTAACATTTAAATGTAGTTCCTGAGTATTAAGTATTTTAGGTACTGTTTTAGGTTAATATGGCATGTAGTGTTTCTGAGGAATCTAAAGTTATATTGGCTGTAGTTCCCATGTTCTTTAAATAATTGTCGTGGTTTAGCCCCAGCCGGCAACTAAGCACCACGCAGCCGCTCGCTCACTCCCTCTCGGTGGGATGGGGAAGAGACTCGGAAGAGCAAAAGTAAGAAAACTTGAGGGTTGAGATAAAAACAGTTTAATAGGTAAAGCAAAAGCCGCGCACGCAAGCAAAGCAAAGCAAGGAATTCATTCACTCCTTCCCATGGTCAGGCAGGCGTTCAGCCATCTCCAGGAAAGCAGGGCTCCATCATGCGTAATGGTTGCTTGGGAAGACAAACGCCATCACTCCAAATGTCCCCCCTTCCTTCTTCTTCCCCAGCTTTATATACTGAGCATGACATCATGTGGTATGGAATAGCCCTTTGGTCAGTTTGGATCAACTGTCCTGGCTGTGTCCCCTCCCAGCTTCTTCTGCACCTGGCAGAGCACGGGAAGCTGAAAAGTCCTTGACTAGTACAGCAACAACTAAAACATCTCTGTATTATCAACACTGTCTTCAGCACAAATCCAAAACATAGCCCCATACCAGCCACTATAAAGAAAATTAACTCTATCTCAACTGAAACCAGGACAATAATTAATTCCAATATCATTCTTTCAGATGCATAGTTGTAAGGTTTGTCCAGAGGAAAGCTGCAGTAGGCAATTCTGTAATTGAGTACTGGTACACATATCACAAAGTAGAGTCTAACTCCATTTAGCTTTCTTTGTGTTGCATGAAATAGCTGAAGCCTGTTTTTGTATTTTGGGAGATTAGTATTGTTTTACAAATCATTTAAATAGCCATGCTTTAGTTCACAAAATTAAATGCTTAAAGGTTAGAATTAAAATCACATGGACACACACATATGCAGAGGGGATGAACTAAAATAGTTCATGCAGTCTTAAATCTGATATACTCTTATCTCAAAATAAGTGCCTGAGAGTGAGAACCATCTTTTAATGTGTCTAGTTATGCAACTGGAAAATAAAGTAAGAACTATTGTCCATGTATATATATATTACTGTGTTACTGAGATGGTAATGAAGTAGCATGCTTGCATGGAGCCATAATTAATGATGGGGATCCTTGTATTATAGCATTATTTCTCCACTTGCCCTTTTTCCAGACCAACCGGGAGCAGTATACCTGTTTGTTTTCGTACTTGCTATATCTCTTCTGAATTGCCATTAAATTGTTTCTTGAGGCTTACACTTCTTCATTAAAAATGTGCTGTTAAGCTGAAAGCTGAGGGAAGAAGGGTATGGGTCTCTTACAATAAGTGAAAAGGAGCGATTTGATTTTTAGGACCAATGAACATGCTGCTGATAGTTTTTAGACATCTACAAGGCATTTGAAACTTGTATTGAAATGAAAAATTTTAAACCCAGTTTGAATTATTTTTGTGTGTATGCGAGTGGGAAATATGTGCTTAAAAAAATCTCTAAAAGGGATAAATAAGTAAAGTTTGGTACAAGGTTATTCTTCCTGCCCCCCCCCCCCCCCAAAAATTTAAAAAGGCTAAGAATTGCAGGGTGCTGTCACAAAACATATTGTGAATGTTGTGAATGAGCTATAAAATGGCAGAAGAAACTCACTGTCAGTAAATGTAATGTGTGGGAGGACATGGATAGAGGTGGGGGAGTAATATTGATAGCTATACCACACCAGGAAAGATTTTTCTAATTCGAACTATTGTAGTTCAGGAAAGAGAGCTTAGTCATTAGGACTGATAATATTAGAATAGTAGTTCCACTTCCACCTGCAGTTGAAGAGCCGAAGTTGTGTTAGGAATTACTGAGATAGTAGTAGCAAGGAAAATAGAAAAAGGATTGTTAAGCCTTTGAATGAATCTGGTGTTCCCACATCTTGAAATATCTGCTCTTTTGGTTCCTTCAAAAAGATATTGAAACTAGAAAAGGTACACGAGAGTGAAAAGCATGATCAAAGTTATATTTATGTACTGGAATATACATATACATTTATGTACTGGAAGAAATAAAATTAAGGCTTTTCTTCTGAAAAGAGGTGTCTGAGGGCACAAAACTAGTGTATATAAAGCTGCAGGTGAGGCTAAGCCGACAAAAAATATTTATTCCTTCTTAGTATACAAAAATGTCGTGCTTTAGCTTCAGTCAGCAAGTAAGCACCACACAGCCGCTCACTCACCCTCCCCCCTCCCAGGGGGATGGGGGAGAGAATCGGAAGAGCAAAAGTAAGAAAACTCGTGGGTTGAGATGAGAACAGTTTAATAATTGAAAAATATAATAATAATAATAATAGTAACAACAACAACAACAACAATAATAATATTGTAATGAAAAGGAAAACAACAAGAGAGCAAGAGAGGAACAAAACCCAGGAAAAAAACAAGTGCTACAACTGCTCACCACCCACCAACCGACGCCCAGCCAGTCCCCGAGCAGCAATCACTACCCCCCTGGCCAACTCCCCCCAGTTTATATACTGAGCATGACATCATATGGTATGGAATAGCCCTTTGGCCAGTTTGGGTCAGCTGTCCTGGCTGTGCCCGCTCCCAGCTTCTTGTGCACCTGGCAGAGCATGGGAAGCTGAAAAGTCCTTGACTAGTGCAAGCATTACTTAGCAACACCTAAAACATCAGTGTGTTATCAACATTATTCTCATGCTAAATCCAAAACACAGCACTATATTAGCTACTAGGAAGAAAATCAACTCTATCCCAGCCGAAACCAGGACAGTATCCACCCCTTATTCTATACCATCAATGTCATGCCCAGGTTCTACCCTTTCTAATATATTTCAATTAATCACCACCACCTTTCCTGTCTTTTGATATATACACACAGATATCATTCCCTTGGTCTATGGGCCATCCCTCTGAAATGTCCGTTGAGTTCATTTAGTCCATGACTTTGGGCTCCATCTGTCATAACAGTCCTTCTGGGCAGGAGAGATGGTGTGTAGTGCTGGATTGTTGCATGCTGAAGCCAGTTCTGGTTCCATCACCACTGCACTTTGCTGGGTTTCATCAAAGGTCATTCTTCATTAATCTGGGTGATTCTCACTGAAATACTGTTGATATGGCATATAGCAAACATAAAAGTGATGACATACAGTATTATATAGCAATTAATATCATACCATGTAGTTCATTGGCTATTTTCACCCAAAATCAAATCCTCTTGAGGTACACAGCGGACTTCCCCATCCTTCTGCATTACCCACCAAGTGCACCCAGGTCCTTGAGCAAAAGCAATCCCACGAATGGGCTTGCCTTTGCCCGAGGCAGGAGTAACCCAGACCGTCTTCTCCAGCATGTTTTTTATGTGCACTACAGGGACCTTATCCCCTTCTACAGTGCGTAAAAGTTTTGATTGGGCAGGGCCAGCTCGATTGACAGATCCCCTAGTGTTGACTAACCAGATGGTCTGTGCTAAATGTGTATCCCAATGTTTGAATGTCCCACCACCTGTTGCTCTCAGTGTAGTCTTTAACAGTCCATTATATCGTTCAATTTTCCCAGAGGCTGGTTCATGATAGGGGATGTGATATACCCACTCAATGCCATGCTCTTTGGCCCAGGTGTCTATGAGGTTGTTTCGAAAATGAGTCCCGTTGTTTGACTCAATTCTCTCTGGGGTACCATGTCGCCATGGGACTTGCTTTTCAAGGCCCAGGATGTGTTCTGGGCAGTTGCATGGGTCACGGGATATGTTTCCAGCCATCCGGTGGTTGCTTCCACCATTGTAAGCACATAGCGCTTGCCTTGGCGGGTTTGTGGGAGCGTGATATAATCTATCTGCCAGGCCTCCCCATATTTCTATTTCAGCCATCGCCCTCCATACCACAGAGACTTTAACCGCTTGGCTTGTTTAATTGCAGCGCATGTTGCACATTCATGGCTACTCTGTGCAATAGTGTCCATGGTCAAGTCCACCCCTCGATCACAAGCCCATCTATATGTTGCACCTCTTCCTTGATGGCCTGAGGGCTCATATGCCCACCTAGCTATAAATAATTCACCCTTATGTTGCCAGTCCAGATCCACCTGAGCCACTTCAATCTTAGCAGCCTGATCCACCTGCTGGTTGTTTTGATGTTCCTCAGTGGCCCGACTCTTGGGTATGTGAGCATCTACGTGACGCACTTTTACAGCCAGGTTCTCTACCAGGGCAGCAATATCTTGCCACAATGCTGCAGCCCAGATGGGTTTGCCTCTGCGCTGCCAGTTGCTCTGCTTCCATTGCTGTAACCACCCCCACAGGGCATTTACCACCATCCATGAGTCAGTACAGAGATAGAGCACTGCCCACTTTTCTTGTTCAGCAATGTCTAAAGCCAGCTGGATGGCCTTTACTTCTGCAAATTGGCTCGATTCACCATCTCCTTCAGCAGTTTCTACCACTTGTCGTATAGGACTCCATACAGCAGCCTTCCATCTCCGATGCTTTCCCACAAGATGACAAGACCCATCAGTGAACAGGGCATATTGCTTCACATTCTCTGGTAGTTTATTGTACAGTGGGGCCTCCTCAGTACACACGTCACCTCCTTCTCTGGCAATATTCCGAAATCTTTGCCTTCCGGCCAGTCCATAATTACTTCCAAGATTCCTGGGCGATTGGGGTTTCCTATTCGAGCCCATTGTGTGCATCAGTGCGACCCACTTACTCCACGTAGCATCAATTGCATGATGTGTACAGGGGACCCTCCCTTTGAACATCCAACCCAGCACCAGCAGCCGGGGTGCCAGGAGGAGCTGTGCTTCAGTACCAATCACTTCCGAAGCAGCTCGAACCCCTTCATATGCTGCCAATATCTCTTTTTCAGTTGGAGTATAGCGGGCCTCGGATCCTCTGTATCCCCGACTCCAAAACCCTAGGGGTCGACCTCAAGTCTCCCCTGGTGCCTTCTGCCAGAGGCTCCAGGTAGGGCCATTCTCCCCGGGTGCGGTGTAGACCACATTCTTTACATCTTGCCCTGCCCGGACTGGCCCAAGGGCTACTGCATGAACTATCTCACGTTTACTTTGTTCAAATTTGTCCTGGTTTCGGCTGGGATAGAGTTAGTTTTCTTCCTAGTAGCTGGTATAGTGCTGTGTTTTCGATTTTAGTATGAGAACTATGTTGATAACACACTGATATTTTAGTTGTTGCTAAGTAATGTTTACACTAGTCAAGGACATTTCAGCTTCCCATGCTCTGCCAGGTGCACAAGAAACTGGGAGGGGGCACAGCCAGGATAGTTGATCCAAACTGACCAAAGGGCTATTCCATACCATATGATGTCATGCTCAGTATATAAACTGGGGGGAGTTGGCCGGGGGGTAGCGATCGCTTCTCAGGGACTGGCTGGGCACAGGACAGTGGGTGGTGAGCGGTTGCATCACTTGTTTTTTCTTGGCTTTTGTTCCTCTCTCTCTCTCTTTTGTTGTTTTCCTTCTCATTATAATTTATTATTGATTTTTGTTTGTTTGTTCCAATTATTGAACTGTTCTTATCTCAACCCACGAGTTTTCTTACTTGTGCTCTTCAGATTCTCTCCCACATGCCACCAGTGGGGGAGGGTGAGTGAGCGGCTGTCTGGTAATTAATTGCCAACTGGGGTTAAACCACAACAGCCCTTTTTGGTGCCCAACGTGGGGCACAAAGGGTTTGAGATAATAACAGATTAACTAGAGCGTATTAAGGAATTTAGATCTGTTACTAGTCGCGGGTCACGATATTGATTCATCTGTTCTCGATATTGGTTTACCTGATCTGCACCATGCTCATTTTTTGCTGTACATGTTCAAGATTGGTGTTGGTTTTTGCAGTTTGCTGTGCTCTGCAGTGATTAGTGATGTTTTGCCTGCGAGATTTGTTATTAAAACAGTGACATTGAGCTTAATTTGGTATCTGAGTGTTGTACTGAAACCATTACTGTAGGTCGGGTACCATCTTGTGGAGACAATTAGCAATTATACTTCTTCCTCTGAGAGGTTTTTTATGGAGGAAATGCAGAATGACACCTTCGCTACTTTCTTCTACAATGTTTCCTCCTTCGTTACAATGACTTTTCAGTATCCTGAACATCCTTGGGTAGTTAAGATCCTTCTATTGGTATTGCTTGGGAATATTGTTTCGGTTTTGCCTAAGGTTAATAAGCAATTTAAGAATATCATCCAGAGATCTGCCCCAAGGCCGGATAGTTATGAGTGGCAGGGTGTGTGGGATAGCATGGGCAAATGCCTAGGACGGTGGGCACCTCCAGTGTTTTGGAACTTCACCCCTGAACAAGTGCAGAATCCTGAAAAATTAGTAGAATATTTGGAAGAAGTATGTCATCACCCTGCCAATTCTAGGGAGACACAAATCCCTGCAATGTGCTGGGGTCTGGCCATGCCTACCAAGCCCTATTCAACACTATTCAGAACCCTCAAGGATCTGATGACAAAATGACAAGCACCATGGCTACTCCAGCCCTGCCTGCGAGAGGCATTGCGACTATTCCAGCCCCCTCTGCGACATGCACTGTGGCTGAACGAGGGAACAAACCCTTGCCGGTAGCAGTCACCCCTATTCACAAGAAGAAATCTTGGAAGTGAAAGTCAGCTCATTTAGAAAGGGAAGATGAAAGAGCAGGACCATCACAAGGAGAGGAAGAGGAAGAACTCATGGATGAGATGGAAACCACCCGATCCCTATCCCTGAGTGAGCTGCGAGATATGCAAAAAGATTTCAGCCGTCATCCAGGCGAGCACGTTGTCACCTGGCTGCTCCGATGCTGGGATAGCGGGGCCAATAGCCTGGAATTAGAGGGTAAGGAAGCCAAGCAGCTGGGATCCCTTTCTAGGGAAGGGGCCATTGACAAAGCAATTATGGGGTTTGCAGTAACCACAGTATCTTTTGCCGAGGTTGGAGTAGCTGCACTGCTTGTCATGGGGCGTGGTGGCTGGAGTAACCTCGGTGACTGTCGCTTTGTCGTCAGATCCAGACACCTTCTCTTCCCCTTGAGGGTACTGAATAGTGTTGAACAGGGTTCAGTAGGCATGGGCCAGACCCCAGCACATTGCAGTGATTTGTGTCTCCCTAGAATTGGCAGGGTGACGACATACTTTTTCCAAATATTCTACTAGTTTTTCAGGATTCTGTACTTGTTCAGGGGTGAAGTTCCAAAACACTGGAGGTGCCCACCATCCTAGGCATTTGCCCATGCTATCCCACACACCCTGCCACTCATAACTATCCGGCCTTGGGGCAGATCTCTGGATGATATTCTTAAATTGCTTATTAACCTTAGGCAAAACCGAAACAATATTCCCAAGCAATATCAATAGAAGGATCTTAACTTCCCAAGGATGTTCAGGATACTGAAAAGTTATTGTAACGAAGGAGGAAACATTGTAGAAGAAAGTAGCGAAGGTGTCATTCTGCATTTCCTCCATAAAAAACCTCTCAGAGGAAGAAGTATAATTGCTAATTGTCTCCACAAGATGGTACCCGACCTACAGTAATGGTTTCAGTACAAAACTCAGATACCAAATTAAGCTCAATGTCACTGTTTTAGTAACAAATCTTGCAGGCAAAACATCACTAATCACTGCAGAGCACAGCAAACTGCAAAAACCAACACCGATCTTGAACATGTACAGCAAAAAATGAGCATGGTGCAGATCAGGTAAACCAATATCGAGAACAGATGAATCAATATCGTGGCCTGCAACTATTAACAGATCTAAATTTCCTTATACGCTCTAGTTAATCTGTTATTATCTCAAACCCTTCGTGCCCCATGTTGGGCACCAAAAAGACTGTCATGGTTTAACCCCAGTTGGCAAGTAAGCACCACACAGCCGCTCACTCACCCTATTCCCACCCCCGGTGGGATGTGGGAGAGAATCTGAAGAGCACAAGTAAGAAAACTCGTGGGTTGAGATAAGAACAATTCAATAATTGAAAAAAATATAATCGTAATAATAATAATAATAATTAAAAAAATTTGTAATGAGAAGGAAAACAACAAAAGAGAGAGAGGGAGAGGAAGAAAACCCAGGAAAAAAAATAACCAAGTGCTACAACCGCTCACCACCCACTGTCCTGTGCCCAGCCAGTCCCCAAGCAGCGATCGCTACCCCCCTGGCCAACTCCCCCCAGTTTATATACTGAGCATGACGTCATATGGTATGGAATAGCCCTTTGGTCAGTTTGGATCAACTGTCTAGGCTGTGCCCCCTCCCAGTTTCTTGTGCACCTGGCAGAGCATGGGAAGCTGAAAAGTCCTTGACTAGTGTAAACATTACTTAGCAACACCTAAAACATCAGCGTGTTATCAATATTATTCTCATGCTAAATCCAAAACACAGCACTATACCAGCTACTAGGAAGAAAATTAACTCTATCCCAGCTGAAACCAGGACAAAAAATAAAGGCGTATTATTGGGGAATTTTTATTGTACCCCTTGAGGTGAATTAAACACATGTTTGTGCTTAAATATATAAAAAATATTATTGAGCAATGCTTTGGACAGAGTCCTACTGCCATAAGTGGTTCTACAAAGAGTCTGCAAAGATAGGTCACTAGGCGCTTCCTTATATACACTTGCACCAGCACCAATCCTGTGACCGATGGCATGGAGCACCTCAGCCAGTGGTTGTGTCCATCTCTCAGAGCCAGCTCTGCTGCCCAAAGGTGGATCCTGAGCACTTGCATTCTCAGATTGCTACAAGACAATGCTGCGGCTGTTTCTTATCTCATCACTGAAGGAAACTTCAGTCCCTTACAGGGAGTCCTTCTGTCTCTGGCATTCCTGCTTCCAGCCAGTTTAACCCCTTCTGCAGTTAGGCCTTCTTGCCCTCCATGCCAGATCATTCCTTGGTCACAAATTACCACTGCTGATTAGTTACAATTTGAATTTCCCCTTCAGTATCAGCTTGGATAGATTTTGTCAAATGAGGAGAAGGAATGCTTTTTCTACAGGGGTTACAACTGAGCTGTGACAGTTCTTGCCATAGGATGATGTTGATGACAAAAGTATACATCCATTCAGAAAGAAATCTGGTTAAAGACATGGCAGCCCTTCTGTGGTTTTATCCTCTATATATTAATGCTTACAACCTTTGATTCAGAAAACCTCTAAGCATAGACTGCTGGAAGTTGGGAATTATTTTCAGCATTTTGTTCTTTCTCTAAATATTTGCTATAAGATACATCAATCTGTTGTCTGGCCTTCTATGGTTGCTTTAACATTCACCTTAACTGAATCAAAACAGCACGAAATTTGCCCTTGTTCTGTTCCAGTGTATGCTACTTGACTTGAACATAAATAACTCTTTAGTACTTTCTTATTCAAGGCTGCATTTGTAGAAATGAAGTATTGATGCAATTTTCTCAGTAGGTTTGAGTGTCAACTTTTTAGTGGGATGAATTGATCTCAAGCTTATGAGAATCCATAAAACACTATGGTCCAGCATTGTCATCTGGATTTTGAGCCTGGATACAAGATTTCTGGTGCTCTTTGAAGTAGTAACCTCCCTCAGCCTATGAATTGCATGCAAACTGCTACCACTGCCTGCTGTGCTTCTTGGATAAGGGAATGGGGGTTCAGAACAAGACTTTCACTATAGCTTGTAGTGACTGATAGCAGTTGTAAGTTGACTTCTTTGTGGTGTTTATCTAAATGGAAAACAATGTCTGCTGCTCAAACAATTACTCCCTTTTCCCTTAAAAAAAAAAAAAAAGTGAGCACTTAATCTTAGCAGGGGGCAGTGAGGAACTCACAAAAACTATCAAAATGTTTCTTCCCTAACAAGTTCTACTTGTTTGAGTGCAGGTGATACACATAGAGAAACTTTAGAGCTAGACAAGAAGACTTCAAAAGCAGCTCACAAAATCACAGAATTGTTGAGGTTGGAAGGGACCTCTGGAGGTCATCTGGTCCAACACCTCTGTTCAAGCAGGGCCACCTAGACCCAGTTGCCCCAGACCATGTCCAGATGGCTTTTGAATATATATATATATATATATATATATAAAATATATTTTGAATATCAAGGATGGAGACTCCACAACCTCCCTGGGCAACCTGTTCCAGTGCTCAGTCACCCTCACAGTGAAAAAAGTGTTTCCTGATGTTCAGACGGAACCTCTTGTGTTTCTATTTGTGCCCATTGCCTGTCACTGGGCACCACTGAAAAGAGCCTGGCTCTGTCCTCTTTGCACCTTCCCTTCACGTATTTACATACAGTTGATAAGATTCCCTCCTGAGCCTTCTCTTCTCTGGGCTAAACAGTCCCACCTCTCTCAGCCTTTCCTCATAGGAGAGATGCTCTCATCCCTTAATCATCTTTGTGGCCCCAATTTAAACAACTGCAAACTTCATTTGTTTACCAGTGATGCCTATGCTCCTAAGGTTCTGGAGGGGTTGCATATTATCTGTTACACTTTATATGGATATAAAGCTATCCATAGACTGGGCCAAATGTTCATAAGTATTTGGTTCAGTCTTTTTCTTCTATAGTTAACTTGTACTGTTGGAGCTTGATCTTATCTTATCTTGTATAACTTCAAATTTTGTTATAACTGGCGGTAATGCTTTAAGAGACATGATTCCTGTAAATGTTTAACAGGAAAGATTCATGTTATTGTTTTCTTGATAAAAGCTGAATAAAAATTTGCTTTGTGCAACTAAATGAAGAAAAAGATCAGAAAAGGCCCTACTATCAATACATTTAATGACATGAAAATAATTAGCCAAACAGCTTAACTGAATGCCATTCTTTTTTGATCCTGATTTCTTCTGTATATTACTGTGTTCATGTAGAGCAGTTTGTGCAAGAAGGGTATACATAGTAAACAATGCATAGTTAGAGGATTATAGTAATCCATTGAAAGCAGTGAAGCAGTAGGAACCATTGCTAAAATGTCCCAGTTTGGTGTTTTGGTATATATTTGCATGGTGAATTCAATTTGTTCATGTCCAGAGGCCATGCTTAGGTGTTTGGCAGTATTTTGTAAATATGATTATCAGTGTGCCAAAGAGCTTATCAACTTGACTAATGAAAATGCACAAGCAGTTACTAAAAATCAGAAGGGTCTGTGCTTAAAATAACCTGCTACAAAACAAATCTTACCTGCCCAAAACAGTGAATATCTCTAAATAGGAGTGACCCTAATTACGATGGCACAGGCACTTTTAATTGATAGCTGGCTACAACAAGCTTTACTTCAGTAACAAGCTATAGTATGTGACTACTTTGAAGATGTTGTATTGGGTTTATGAGGTGAGGTTTTGGTAGTGGGGAGGCTGAAGGGGTGGCTTCTGTGAGAAGAGATCAGGAGCTACCCCCATCTTGGACAGAGCCAGTTTCAGTTGGCTCCAAAACAGTCTCGCTGCTGCCCAATCAGCAACGCTGGTGGCACCTCTGTGATAACATATTTAAGAAAGGGTAAAAAAATGCTGCACAGCAGCTGTGAGAGAGAAGAGTGAGACTATGCAGACACCAAGGTCAGTGAAGAAGGAGGGGGAGGAGGTGCACCAGGCACTGGAGCAGAGATTCCCCTGCAGCCTGTGGTAAAGACCATGGAGACACAGGTTGTCCCCCTGCAGCCCGTGGAGGACCATGGTGGAGCAGATATCCACAATGCAGCCTGTGGAGGCCTCTATGCTGGAGCAGGTGGATATGTGCCCTGAAGGAAGCTGCAGCCTGTGGAGAGGAGCCCATGCAGGAGCAGGTTTTCTGGCTGGACCTGTGACCCCATGGGGGGCTCATGCTGGAGCAGTCTGTTCCTGAAGGACTGCACTCTGTGGAAAGAACCCATGCTGGAGCAGTTCTTGAAGAAGGAAGGACCCACATTGGAGCAGGAGGAGTGACAGAGAGGAACTGTTATGAACTGACTGCAACCTCCATTCCCCATCCCCCTGCACTGCTCAGGGGGAGGAGGTAGAGAAGTCAGGAGTGAAGTTGAGCCTGGGAAGAAGGGGGTGGTGGTGGAGAGGTGTTTTTAGTTTTGTTTTTATTTCTCACTATCCTGCTCTGTTGTTAATTGGCAATAAATTCAGTTAATTTCCCCAAGTTGAGTCTGTTTTGCCCGTGACAGTAGTTGGTGAGCGATCCCCTGTCCTGGGGACCCCCGTCTTACTGAGGAGGGGGAGTGAGAGAGCGGTTTGGTGGGCACCTGGCAGCCAGCTAAGGTTAACCCACCACAGACCTTGAAGGTGAAATAAAATAATTCTGAGCTAAAGACAGAACTAAACTGTTAAGGAAGCTTTTTATTTTTAGTGGGAGCAACTACAAACTGAAAGGTCTCTTGTCTTACCAAGAAGTATGTGTGACATTGAGAATGAGATGATCCTTTCCTTGCAGCTTTAACATGATTTTGTAACTTGATACCCTAACACTTTCCCTGTCAAAGGGAACACTCAGAGCCATTCTTAGATCTGAGACAAACAAGCAAATTGTGCCGGAAGTGATGAGGTAAAGAAATGAGAGGACAACTCCACTGGACTTCTTGGAAATGGGTGTCAGTCATAAAGGAGTCTTCCACTTCCTGCTCAGCTTGGACTCTTTCAGTTTATTGGGAAAGCAGGATGAATATAGACCTTTTATTTTGCTGTTCTCTGCCTCACTTTAGTTTATATCATTTCTAAACAATCTTCTTTGAGAGCAAATAGTGGATGAGACTTGAAATATGGGGGAACCCTTTTGCTTTGCTTTGAAGTAAGCTCTAATAAGTGTTTAGAAACTTAAAGTAACTCTTAGTAGTAAGGTTTTTTGCAATTAGGATATAATCCTAGAAAGACAACTGACTTTTTTTATAAGCCCCAAACAGATGATCTGCAAAGTAACACTGCCCAAAGGACTCTTCTTATATTGTTAAATTATATTATATGACAGTTTGCTGCAACATGAGATTTTAAATTCCAAAAGGAGCTCATTCTAATGGCATGGGGTAATCTTATAACCTGTAGTAAAAAGAATGTGGAAAAGCAAACAAAGGTAACAGTGTTATAGGAACTAATGCTGATGCTTTTTGAATTACTGAGCTGGATGAAATATTGTAAATGGCTGTTTCACCTTGTAGTCACAAGCTACTACATAATCATTGCAATTTAAGTTTTAACTGCTGCTCTCTTAATAGGTGTTTGAATGTTTCTCCCCAAAATGGCAACTTCATGATTGTGGAACATAAGTGATTCTGCCTATAGGACTCTTGGAACTTTTTTTGCTTGTTCTTCCCCTCTTGTTCCCCTTTTCCCATGAGACAAGGAAGAATGAGTCTGAATCTTCCCCCCCCTTTTTGGGGGGGGGAGGTAATGTGTGTGGAGAACTTCTTTGCAAGACTCCAATTTCCATCATGCTTTGAAGGTGTAGCTTTTTCTAGCTGCCTCTTAATTTACTAAGTCTTTTTTGGTAATGAAAGTACTGAAGTACTTAAAAGCAACCGCTCTTTTTATACTAAAAGTGTGGAACCTTGTTATACTACATGCTTAACAGTGAATCTAATGTCATGCAGTTGATCCAGTTTTGCCCATTCTCTGGGAAGGTGTGGAAGGATCGCTTTGTTTTAGATATGTACCTGCTGTCATGGTCTGTTTGTATCTCTTGAATTTACAGAATGTACTCTGTAAGTTAAACTTTATTTTATGAGCTCATTGGTGGTCGTGGGGGGAACCCATCACAAACACATCAAAGGCTCAATATCCTTTGTACAAGCTAGTCTAATGTGAATTCACTAATTTATTATTTCATTAATTAATGAATTCTCTAACTTGCAAGCTCTCTAATTCCTAACTTCTAATTTGTGCACCTATGAGCAGCAAAATAGTTACCTAGTCGACAATGCGAGTGTTCATCCTCCCTCCTTCATCATGGTGCAGGCATCCCCTGTATCACACCAGGAAGCACGAAAGTCTCGGCAGTCTGGCTGCTGTTGGATCTGCTTCAAAAGGTTTTTCTGTTGGCTTTCTTTGGGGATGGTTTAAGACTGTTTAATCTTTTTTTAAAAAAACCATACATCAAACAAACAACAGCGCTTGGTGGGAATTGGGAATGAGGTTTAGTGTAGTTGGTTGCTACTCATTAAACTATGAATGTCTTAGAGCAGCTAGGTGGGATATTCTTATTCTTCAGTCTGTCAGACTTGAGTATGCCCTGAGTTTGTCTAGTTGATAGTATCTAAATATAGAGAAGAAATTACTAATTGTAAGTGGTAACAGCAATCTAATTATTTTGCCTAGCCATGAAAAATGAACATATTAGATCTCAATCATCTGTCACATCTAAGGTACCAAAATAGCTTTATCTGTTAAGCATGTCTGCTTCTAACAGTTGCTCCTGGTTTAGCTTTTGCCCCCTCATGTAAATGAGGTCGGGTAGCATGTGTAAATATATACATAAATGCTAGTAAAACATGGTATACATCTTTAGGAAGAAATTGAATTGTGTTGCAGATCTTAGTTACATTACTTGAATGCACTACTACAAGGTACTCTGCTGTTACAATTACTCGAGTCACCTAGGAAAAACTATTGCATTTTAGCTTTGTTTCAGAGTAATGTAAATTACCCTAATTTTGTAAAGTAAGTATTTCACCTCTTTCCACAGATATATTGATGCTGTCAGATGTAAATTGGATTGTGGTCCAGCTGAAACATGTACCATGGTATAGGACTTGGCAAGGGTAGATTCCTATGAGACTGCCTTTCAAGGAAAGTAGAGGACTATCTGTTTGACATAAGAATATAAAAAGACTCTGTAGTAAAAAAGCCCTGGTAGAAAGGTGGGCACAGCCTTTGGGCTTGTGTACTGGTTATGGCTGGGATAGAATTAATTTTCTTCATAGTAGCTTGTATGGTGCTGTTTTGGATTTGTGATAAAACCAGTACTGATAACACACATATTGTAGCTTTTGCTGAACAGTGTTTGCATAGCATCAAGGCCTCTGTTTCTCACTCTGCCCTCCCCCCTCAGTGAATAGATTGCGGTGGGGATGTGGTGTGTGTGCAATAGGCTGAGAGGGCCACAACTGAGCAGATGACCCGAACTAACCAAAGAGATATTCCATACCATATAACATCATGATCAGCAATAAAAGGGAAAAGAAGGGACTTTAGGGGGTTAGCCATCTTTTGCTCAGGAACTGGCTGAGCATTGATCTACCCACAGGAGGTGGTGAGTGATTGCATCACTTGTTTTGTTTTCTTCCCTCTTCTTCCACTTATCATTCACTTATTAAACAAATACTTGACCCCCAAGTTTTCTTGTTTTTATTCTTACTTTCCTCTTCCCATGTCCCACTAAGGGTGGGGGGTGGGGGGAAAGTGAGTGACTGACTGTGTGGTGCTTATCTGCCCACCGGGGTCAATAGCTTGAAAGAACAAAATCCACAGTCCTAGTACCCATATGTCATGAAAATGATTCTTACATAATGCTCAAGCCATTCTTGCTTTTTTCTCTCAACTTTCACAGGCACACATGCATGTATAGACACACTCATATACATTTATATATATTTTTTAATGTAGTGTTGAAAATAATGTAACATTGACTCATTGTCACTGGGCCAACAGCTGAATGTGAAACATGGTTATCTTTGTAGAACAAGTACCTTTCAGTCACTGAATAACAAACATGGAATTAGAGCTCTTCTCTTTTGGTAATACAGAATCACAGAATCACAGAATCGTATAGGTTGGAAAACACCTTTAAGATCATCAAGTCCAACCGTAAATGGTTGGTCCAACCGTAAATGGTTGGACCATGGCCATCCAGCCAATACCTTATCCACCTAACAGTCCACCCATCAAACCCATATCTCTCCAATTTAGCAGCAAGAATGTTGTGGGGGACCATATCAAAGGCCTTACAGAAATCCAGATAGATGATGTCCATAGCTCTTCCCTTGTCCACTGATGCAGTCACTCCATAATAGAAGGCCACTAGATTAGTCAGGCACAATTTGCCCTTGGTGAAGCCATGTTGGCTGCCTCTAATCACCTCCCTGCCTTCCATATGGTTCGACATGTCTTCCAGGTGGATCTGTTCCATGATCTTATCAGGCACAGAGGTGAGGCTGATTGGTCGGTCAATATAGTAGCATCAGTTTTATAACCTTTTTGACAGTTTATGTTTAATTTATTCCTAGAATCCCCCAAAGACACTCCACTCATCCCTTTAGACAATACATTTCCATGCTTCAGTATTCTTACTACGAGAAAATGTTTCTTCACATCTAATCTGTACCTTCTTGCTGCAGATCACAGAATCACAGAATCACAGAATCATATTGGTTGGAAAAGACCTTTAAGATCATTGAGTCCAACCATAAACCTAACACTGCCAAAACCACCACTACACCATGTCTCTAAGTACCTCATCCAAACGTCCTTTAAATACCTCCAGGGATGGCGACTCAACCACTTCCCTGGGCAGCGTGTTCCAATGCTTGATAACCCTCTCGGTGAAGAAAAATTTCCTAATATCCAGTCTAAACCTCCCCTGGCGCAACTTGAGGCCATTTCCTCTTGTCCTATCACTTGTTACCTGGGAGAAGAGACCGACCCCCACCTCTCTACAACCTCCTTTCAGGTAGTTGAAGAGAGCAATAAGGTCTCCCCTCAGCCTCCTTTTCTCCAGGCTAAACAGTCCCAGCTCCCTCAGCCGCTCCTCATAAGACTTCTGCTCCAGACCCTTCACCAGCGTCGTTGCCCTTCTCTGCACACGCTCCAGTACCTCAATATCCCTCTTGTAGTGGGGGGCCCAAAACTGAACACAGTATTCGAGGTGCGGCCTCACCAGTGCCGAGTACAGGGGCACGATCACTTCCCTAGTCCTGCTGGCCACGCTATTTTTGATACAAGCCAGGATGCCATTGGCTTTCTTGGCCGCCTGGGCACACTGCTGGCTCATATTCAGGTGGCTGTCAACCAACACCCCCAGGTCCTTCTCTGCCAGGCAGCTTTCCAGCCACTCTTCCCCAAGCCTGTAGCGTTGCATGGGGTTGCTGTGGCCCAAGTGTAGGACCTTGCACTTAGCCTTGTGTCCTGGTTTCGGCTGGGATAGAGTTAGTTTTCTTTCTAGTAGCCGGTATAGTGCTGTGCTTTGGATTTTAGTATAAGAATAATATTGATAACACGCTGATGTTTTGGCTGTCGCTAAGCGGTGTTTACATTGGTCAAGGATTCTTTCCCCTTCAGCTCCCCATGCTCTGCCAGGTGCCCAAGAAATGGGAGGGGTCACAGCCAGGATAGTTGATCCAAACTGACCAAAGGGCTATTCCATACCATATGATGTCATGCCCAGTATATAAACTGGGGGGAGTTGGCCAGGGGGTAGCGATCATTGCTCGGGGACTGGCTGGGTGTCGGTCGGCGGGTGGTGAGCGGTTGTAATTTTCTTTTACATATATATTTTTTTTTCCCCTCTTTTTTTTCCCTCCCTTGGGTTTTGTTCCTCTCTCTCTCTCTCATTGTTTTTTTTTCCCTCTCATTATAATTCATTATTATTATTACTATTATTTTGTTCCAATTATTAAACTGTTATTATCTCAACCCACGAGTTTTCTTACTTTTGCTCTTTCGATTCTCTCCCCCATCCCATCGGGGGGGGGGAGTGAGCGAGCGGCTGCGTGGTGCTTGGCTGCCGGCTGGGGCTAAACCACGACAGTCCTTTTTGGCGCCCAACGTGGGGCACGAAGGGTTTGAGATAATAACAGATTAACCAGAGCGTATTAAGGAATTTAGATCTGTTAGTAGTTGTGGGACGTGATATTGACTCGTTTGCTCCTAGCATCGGTTTACCTGATCTGCACCATGCTCATTTCTTTGCTGTACATGTTAAAGATCAGTGTTGGTTTTCGCAGTTTGCTGTGCTCTGCTTTAATTGGTGATGTTTTGCCTGTGAGATTTGTTATTAAAACAGTGACCTTGTGTTTATTTTGGTATCTAAGTGCTGTACTGAAACCGTTACTGTATGTCGGGTATCATCTTATGGAGACAATTCGTAATTATACTTCTTCCTCTGAGAGGTTTTTTATGGAGGAAATGCAGAATTGTACCTTCACTACTTTCTTCTACAATGCTTCCTCCTTCATTACAGTAACTTTTCAGTATTTTGAACAACCTTGGGTAGTTAAGATACTTGTATTGGTATTGTTTGGGAATATTGTTTCGATCTTGTCCAGGGTTAGTAAGCAATTTAAGAATATCATCCAGAGGTCTGCCCCAAGGCTGGATAGTTATGAGTGGCAGGGTGTGTGGAATAGCATGGGCAAATGCCTAGGGCGGTGGGCACCTCCAGTGTTTTGGAACTTCACCCCTGAACAAGTGCTGAATCCGGAAAAATTAGTAGAATATTTGGAAAAAGTATGCTGTGACTCTGGCAATTCTAAGGAGATACAAATTGCTGCAATGTGCTGGGGTCTGGCCCATGCCTACCGAGCCCTGTTCAACGCTACTCAGAACCCTCAAGGATCTGGTGACAAAACAACAGGCACTGCGGCTGCTCCAGCCTCCCCTGCGACAGGCACTGCGGCTGCTCCAGCCCCCCCTGCGACAGGCACTCCGGCTGCTCCAACCCCCCCTGCGACAGGCACTGCGGCTGTTCCGATTCCCCCTGCGACAGGCACTGCGGCTGCAGCTGCACCGAACAACTCTGTTACAAGCATTGCGGTTCAAACAGGGAACGAACCCATGTCAGTATCAGTCGCCCCTATACATAAAAAGAAATCCTGGAAGCGAAAGTCAGCTCGTTTAGAAAGGGAAGATGAAGGAGCAGGGCCATCACAGGAAGAGGAAGAGGAAGAACTCGTAAATGAGACGGAAACTACCCGATCCCTATCCCTGAGTGAGCTGCGAGATATGCGAAAAGATTTCAGCCGTCATCCAGGGGAGCACATTGTCACCTGGCTGCTCCGATGCTGGGATAGCGGGGCCAATAGCCTGGAATTAGAGGGTAAGGAAGCCAAGCAGCTGGGATCCCTTCCTAGGGAAGGGGGCATTGACAAAGCGATTGGAAAAGGGGAACCAGCCTGCAGCCTCTGGAGGCGACTCCTGTCAGCTATAAGAGAGAGATATCCCTTCAAGGAAGATGTTGTATACCGCTCTGGGAAATGGACCACCATGGAGAAAGGTATCCAGTACCTGAGGGAATTAGCTCGTCTGGAAGTGATTTATGGTGACCTGAACGACGTGCGGTCACCCATAGATCCAGACGAGGTCCAGTGCACAAGACCCATGTGGCGGAAGTTGGTACGAAACGCACCACCGTCGTGTGCCAACTCACTGGCAATACTGACCTGGAAAGATCGAGACGGTCCAACAGTGAATGAAGCTGCTAGTAACCTCCGAGAATATGAAGAAAGTATCTCTTCCTCCTTTGTCTCAGCTGTGCGGGAACTGTCCCAGGAGTTCAGACAGTTCAAAGAGGATTTGTCCTACTCCCTACCTATACGGACCAGTGTTTCAGCTATTCGGAGTCAGCGTTCTTCTGCTCAAGAGAGAGGATATAGAGGGTACACACCACGGGGCACCCTATGGTTTTACTTGCGTGACCACGGAGAGGACATGAGGAAGTGGGATGGAAAACCTACCTCCACCCTAGAGGCATGGGTACGTGAGTTGCAAGGAAAAACAATCGCCAAAGGGAGTTCTTCCAGGAAAATTGCTGCTCCGGTTTCCAGTGGACAATTCCCCAGACAGAGTAAAAGGGCTGATTTTACTCCTGATTTTAATGAAGGAGCTCCTGACTCATATACACAAGAAAAGGGTAATGAATATTATGACCAGGATTAGGGCGGCCCTGCCTCCAGCCAGGTGGAGGAAAGGGACAACCGGGTTTACTGGACTGTGTGGATTCGATGGCCTGGCACATCAGACCCACAGGAGTATAAGGCTCTTGTAGACACCGGTGCACAGTGTACCCTGATGCCATCAAGCTATATAGGGGCAGAACCCATCTGTATTTGTGGAGTGACAGGGGGATCCCAACAACTGACTGTATTGGAGGCCGAAGTGAGCCTAACTGGGAATGAGTGGCAAAAGCACCCCATTGTGACTGGCCCAGAGGCTCCATGCATCCTTGGCATAGACTATCTCAGGAGAGGGTATTTCAAAGACCCAAAAGGGTATCGGTGGGCTTTTGGTATAGCTGCCTTGGAGACGGAAGAAATTAAACAGCTGTCTGCCTTACCCGGTCTTTCAGAGGACCCTTCTGTTGTGGGGTTGCTGAGGGTCAAAGAACAACAGGTGCCAATTGCTACCACAACGGTGCACCGGAGGCAATATCGCACCAACCGAGACTCCCTGATTCCCATCCATGAGCTGATTCGTTGACTGGAGAGCCAAGGAGTGATCAGTAAGACTCGTTCACCTTTTAACAGTCCCATATGGCCAGTGAGAAAGTCTAATGGAGAGTGGAGACTAACAGTAGACTATCGTGGCCTGAATGAAGTCACGCCACCCCTGAGTGCTGCCGTGCCGGACATGTTGGAACTGCCATACGAACTGGAGTCAAAAGCAGCCAAATGGTATGCTGCAACTGATATTGCTAATGCGTTTTTCTCAATCCCTTTGGCAGCAGAGTGCAGGCCACAGTTTGCTTTCACTTGGAGGGGTGTTCAGTACACCTGGAATCGACTGCCCCAGGGGTGGAAACACAGCCCTACCATTTGCCATGGACTGATTCAGACTGCACTGGAACAGGGCGAAGCTCCAGAGCATCTGCAATACATTGATGACATCATCGTGTGGGGCAATACAGCAGAGGAAGTTTTTGAGAAAGGGAAGAAAATAGTCCAGATCCTCCTGAAAGCCGGTTTTGCCATAAAACAAAGTAAGGTCAAGGGACCTGCACAGGAAATCCAGTTTTTAGGAATAAAATGGCAAGATGGACGTCGCCAGATCCCAATGGATGTGATAAACAAAATAACAGCCATGTCTCCACCAACTAGCAAAAAGGAAACACAAGCTTTCTTAGGCGTTGTGGGTTTTTGGAGAATGCATATTCCAAATTACAGTCTGATCGTAAGCCCTCTCTACCAAGTGACCCGGAAGAAGAACGATTTCAAATGGGGCCCTGAGCAACGACAAGCCTTTGAACAAATTAAACGGGAGATAGTTCATGCAGTAGCCCTTGGGCCAGTCCAGGCAGGGCAAGATGTAAAAAATGTGCTCTACACCACAGCCGGGGAGAATGGCCCTACCTGGAGCCTCTGGCAGAAAGCACCAGGGGAAACTCGAGGTCGACCCTTAGGGTTTTGGAGTCGGGGATACAGAGGATCCGAGGCCCGCTATACTCCAACTGAAAAAGAGATATTGGCAGCATATGAAGGGGTTCGAGCTGCTTTGAAGTGGTTGGTACGGAAGCACAACTCCTCTTGGCACCTCGACTGCCGGTGCTGGGTTGGATGTTCAAAGGGAGGGTCCCCTCTACACATCATGCAACTGATGCTACGTGGAGTAAGTGGGTTGCACTGATCACACAACGGGCTCGGATAGGAAACCCCAATCGCCCAGGAATCTTGGAAGTAATTATGGACTGGCCGGAAGGCAAAGATTTCGGAATATTGCCAGAGGAGGAGGTGACGCGTGCTGAGGAGGCCCCACGGTACAATAAACTACCAGAAAATGAGAAGCAATATGCCCTGTTCACTGATGGGTCCTGTCGTATTGTAGGAAAGCATCGGAGGTGGAAGGCTGCTGTATGGAGTCCTATACGACAAGTGGTAGAAACTGCTGAAGGAGATGGTGAATCAAGCCAATTTGCAGAAGTAAAAGCCATTCAGCTGGCTTTAGACATTGCTGAACGAGAAAAGTGGCCAATGCTCTATCTCTATACTGACTCATGGATGGTGGCGAATGCCCTGTGGGGGTGGTTACAGCAATGGAAGCAGAACAATTGGCAGCGCAGAGGCAAACCCATCTGGGCTGCAGCACTGTGGCAAGATATTGCTGCCCGAGTAGAGAACCTGGTTGTAAAAGTACGTCACGTAGATGCTCACGTACCCAAGAGTCGGGCCACTGAGGAACATCAAAACAACCAGCAGGTGGATCAGGCTGCTAAGATTGAAGTGGCTCAAGTGGATCTGGACTGGCAACATAAGGGTGAATTATTTATAGCTCGATGGGCCCATGACACCTCAGGCCATCAAGGAAGAGATGCAACATATAGATGGGCTCGTGATCGAGGGGTGGACTTAACCATGGACACTATTGCACAGGTTATCCCTGAATGTGAAACATGCGCTGCAATTAAACAATCCAAGCGGTTAAAGCCTCTGTGGTATGGAGGGCGATGGCTGAAATATAAATATGGGGAGGCCTGGCAGATCGATTATATCACGCTCCCACAAACCCGCCAAGGCAAGCGCTATGTGCTCACCATGGTGGAAGCAACCACCGGATGGCTGGAAACGTATCCTGTGCCCCATGCCACTGCCCGGAACACTATCTTGGGCCTTGAAAAACAAGTCCTATGGCGACATGGCACCCCAGAGAGAATTGAGTCAGACAACGGGACTCATTTCCGAAACGGTCTCATAGACACCTGGGCCAAAGAGCATGGCATTGAGTGGGTATATCACATCCCCTATCATGCACCAGCCTCTGGGAAAATTGAACGATACAATGGACTGTTAAAAACTACACTGAGAGCAATGGGTGGTGGGATGTTCAAACATTGGGATACACATTTAGCAAAGGCCACCTGGTTAGTTAACACTAGAGGATCTGTCAATCGAGCTGGCCCTGCCCAATCAAAACTTTTACGCACTGTAGAAGGGGATAAGGTCCCTGTAGTGCACATAAAAAACATGCTGGGGAAGACAGTCTGGGTTACTCCTGCCTCGGGCAAAGGCAAGCCCATTCGTGGGATTGCTTTTGCTCAAGGACCCGGGTGCACTTGGTGGGTAATGCGAAAGGATGGGGAAGTCAGATGTGTACCTCAAGGGGATTTGATTTTGGGTGAGAATAGCCAATGAACTAAATGGTATGATGTTAACTGCTATATAATACTGTGTATCATCACTTGTATGATTACTATACTCCATATCAATGGTATTTCAATAAGGATCACCCAGATTAGTGAAGAATGAACTTCGATGAAAGCAAGCAACGTGCAATGGTGATGGAACCAGAACTGGCTTCAGCATGCAACAACCCAACACCACACAGCATCTCTTCTGCCATGAAGGACTATTATGACAGATGGAGCCCAAAGTCATGGACTAAATGAACTTAATAAACATTTTAGAAGGATGGCCCATAGACCAAGGGAATGATAATTGTGTGTACATATATAGATATACATACCAAGAGACAGGAAAAGTGGTGGTGATTAATTGTATTAGAAAAGGTAGAACCTGGGCATGACGTAAATGGTATAGAATAAGGGGTGGATACTGTCCTGGTTTCGGCTGGGATAGAGTTAGTTTTCTTTCTAGTAGCCGGTATAGTGCTGTGCTTTGGATTTTAGTATAAGAATAATATTGATAACACGCTGATGTTTTGGCTGTCGCTAAGCGGTGTTTACATTGGTCAAGGATTCTTTCCCCTTCAGCTCCCCATGCTCTGCCAGGTGCCCAAGAAATGGGAGGGGGCACAGCCAGGATAGTTGATCCAAACTGACCAAAGGGCTATTCCATACCATATGATGTCATGCCCAGTATATAAACTGGGGGGAGTTGGCCGGGGGGTAGCGATCATTGCTCGGGGACTGGCTGGGTGTCGGTCGGCAGGTGGTGAGCGGTTGTAATTTTCTTTTATATATATATATATATTTCCCCCCCCCCCCTTTTTTTTTTCCCTCCCTTGGGTTTTGTTCCTCTCTCTCTCTCTCATTGTTTTTTTTTCCCTCTCATTATAATTCATTATTATTATTACTATTATTTTGTTCCAATTATTAAACTGTTATTATCTCAACCCACGAGTTTTCTTACTTTTGCTCTTTCGATTCTCTCCCCCATCCCATCGGGGGGGGAGTGAGCGAGCGGCTGTGTGGTGCTTGGCTGCCGGCTGGGGCTAAACCACGACACCTTGTTAAGCCTCATACAATTGACCTTGGCCCATCGATCCAGCCTGTTCAGGTCCCTCTGCAGAGCCTTCAACATGGTGGCAATTGCTGGGCAATTGCTGGGCAATTGCTGAACAAGTTTGATGGTGAGGGAGACCCTTCCATCTTTTGACTGGAAGCAGTAATAATTGCTACACTTAGGCTCTATTACTTAGAACTTAATTTATTATGCATTAAATCTTCAGCTAGTAACAGGAGACAATAAGCTGCTGTTTGCTGTTGGCAAAGGTAGCTCTGTCTAGATGTGTACAGTAGTTATCATTTGAATTAAATATATTAAGTTTTGCATTATGTAATGAATCAGCTGGATAGCTTTGCTGAAAGGTAAAAATAGCAGAGGAAAAAAGGTATAGGTTTATTTTTGGTTTCTTCTGGCAAGAAGGAAAATTGAGATATTCTAATCCAAGAATTCTGCGCTTGTTAGCAGGGAGTGGTTTGATATTTCTTGATATTTATGGATTGAAAGCTGTTTTTGGAAGTGTTTAGTATTTCAGAGTAATGCAGCATTATTGCAAAGACCTTGGGTTTTTTTCCTGGCTCTAGCAAAAGTGCTAGAATTTGAAAGCCCCAGTTATCATGGGAAAAGTAAAACCTAGTAACCTTTTCAGTGATGTTTCCACTGAAGTGAAAGAAGAGCCTAGGCTGGAAAATGCCTGATCAGTGAGGGAGGGGAAGGAAGTCTTCAAATAAGGAAAGAAAAACATTAAACAATAGTTCACTTTTCTTTTTTTAAAGTCAGTGTGAAAGTGGAGGAGGTGGCAAAAAGCATGAACTTGAAGAAAAAAATGACTACTGATTTCCTTTTGTTAAAATCTCAGCAACAGTTTCTTCACATCTAGCAAATGAAGGCTGGTAAAGAACTATTACTAGTAACTGGTGTTATTTGCGAGGCATATGTGAGGAGTGTATTCTGGCACTGGTTTATGATTCCAGCCATATGAGGTTGGAAAGCCTTCATTTTCTGCTTAGTCTGTGGCATAAAAGTGGGGCATGTGTCTGATGCCACTTTGTCTCTTGAGGGTGTAATCATAACTGATGAGGAGGGGATACAAGTTACTTATGGACTGTGCAGTTCCAAAAAAAAAAAAAAAAAAAGTGGTTGGGGGGGAGCATGGCTGCTTGCCAGTTGTAGGAATTATGCAGCTGCCACCTAGACCATGGTAGGAATTATGCGGATGCCATCCCAACAGTGCTCATCCCTAGGTTCTGCTTTAATAAAAGAATCAAACAGAGTTCCTTCCGCTACTATGTTTAATATGGAATAGTAGTTACAGCTCAAGCTGTGTGCCTATCAAAATGGACCCTGCCTGTCAATTGTTACCAGATTTTATAGTCTCTATAGGTCGCTTGATTTCCTGATGGCACTTCTGCTCATCCAGTCCTCTTCGCGGAGTCTGGGGTCTTCTCTTCTGATTTGCTCTCGCTGTCTCCAGGCTCCCTTTTTGTCTGTGTCTTGAGACATTTCCTTCTCTTTTGTTACAGAGCATCCTGTAGTTAAAGTTTTACTTATACTTCCTTATCTACTGGTTACAGTTCCATAGATAAAAACAAAGGTTAAAGTACAATTCATGCGGCCTAAGGCTTCATTTACTTTAGTCACTAGTGCTAAGCTCTGGCACAAATTAGTCTCTCGCTACACAGTAACTGACATTGAATCTTTGCATGTGAAAATAGACCTTGGCAGGGTTTTGGAGCTTCCTCTGCTGTATGATGTGTAGCCCTGCAGAAAGTGGTGCCAGCTGCAGGTGCAAGTAGGGTGCTGAGGGGTGTGCAGGTGTTGTTTGGAAAGGAAGCTTGTCTCCCCTGCTTATCTGGAGCAGGCCTGCATGCCACCAGCAATGTATTTGGAAAGCTGCTGCATGTGGGCAGCAGGACTTTTTCTGTTTTCCTGCAGAGGAAATGGAGCAGGAGACTCTACGAAAGGCTCTGGACCTGTGAAGATAGAAGGACAAAGGCCTCCTACCTATCAATAGTAGTGAGTAGAAATTCAGTCCTAGAAGCATGAAATTTAGGGAAGAGCATTGAAAGATTAATTTGGTTACATCAGAACTCAAACTTGGGCAGAAACTCAGGTGGGGTTAGTGGGGAAACTGTTTTAAAGAGAGGTGATGAGGAGGCTGAGCCCTTCCACTGAGAAGGAAACCAAGGGAATGCCTGGCTGTCCTTCAGGAGGGATGGTATCAAAGTACTGACAGAGGCAAGAGCAAGTCCACCAGGGTGAGAATTGGTCTGCTTCAGCATTTGCCTTGTGGCTATCTTCCCACTATTGGCAACAATCACTTTGGGTTTTCTTACATTAATAATAGCTGCTGCCAAGGGTGTAGTCTTATGGCTACAGAAGTTCTGCGTGTATATTGGTATGCAGCAGGGATGCTTTACCCTCTTTTTAATCTGAATGATTAAAAAGTAGCTGCTGATCAGGCTGTGCAGGCAGTGTGGTTTTGTCACAGATTCTCTAGTAGCCTTGTGAATTGGGAAGGAGTTTAAAGGAGATGATACTGACTAGGAGTACAAATGTTTAAAGGACAGAATTTCCAGATTTCCCCAAGGTGCGCACAAAATATTGGAGAAAAAACCACCAAACATTTCTTCTTCAACAAACTCTTAGGCTTAAAGAATGTAGTTTCTCTTTAAGCCCAGGCTTGTATGTTTCTGGAGACATCACATCATTTTCACTATAGTATTCTTTATTCTATGCCTACATAGGCTATGTAGAAACTGTAATATTTAGGTGGCTACAAATAAAGCCCAATCAAAGTTAAATCAGTTCAGAAATGACTGTAAATAGATTATTCTTGCAGTGCACTAACTTTTCAATGGTTTTGATCTGGGCCGCTGCTCTAAGTGTTGTCTTCCATAGTGGTTTTCGGGGTGTGGGGGGGTATTTGGTGTGTGTTTTGTTGTTTTTTTGCACAGTGCTAGTATGTGTTTTGCTCTGGCTATCAGATACATGCACTGATATTTTCCAAGGCAGAGCCCATCATTCATTCTTCAACAGGCCACCAGTTTGTCAGGAAAAGGTGGTTTAAACATTTATCTAAGCTTAGAAAGGGTCATCTTATAACAGATGAAAGAAAAAAAAATCTCCAAACATAAATTAACATATCTTACTTTCTGGAGCAAGTATAGAGAAAGTTTGTTTTTGAAACAGCATCTGCTTGGGAGATGCACATTCTGCCCTTTGTAATGTGTGTAAGGTAAGGGTGGCTACAAATATTTGAGAATTTAAAAGTGTTTGAGTATTTATTTTATTTAAATAAAAAAAGACTAAAATAGACCCCTATCGCTTCTTATGTAAAACAAAGTGTTCTTAAAAAGGAAGCTTTCACTTTTGAGAAACTTTTACTTTCATGGTAAGTATCAAAGTATATAGTATTTTATAACAGCAATTTCAAAAAATAAGTAGCATACAATCAGTGAAAAAAGGCATAATAAATTAATTAGAATGCTGCTGTTCAAGCTTACCTTTTCTTTTCTTTTTAAACTGGGTAATAGTATCCCAACAATTCAAATTCAACTACCATTTTTTCCAAAGTGAGTCCTCTGAAATGTGGGGTCAAAAGTTCTCTATCTTTGAAATTGGAAAAGGTATGTCTGTTAAGGATTTGTGCTTTAATTAAAGTTCTCAGGCAGGTGGGATTCTTGCATTATTTTTAAGAGCACATATGAGGCATTTGTGGTACAAATATGATATTGTTATGAGTTTTTTAGAATGCTGGAAACAAGAGTGAGAACTTCTGATTATTATTTTTAATTTTACACAATTCATGATTATTTTGTATAAAACTAGACACAATATGCAGTTTTTTCAAATGAGACATGCATATTGAACTACTTAAGGCTTCATATTATCTTTTAATATTATCTTAAATACCTTCAGCAAAATAAACTCTCATGCTGTCACTCAACCCAAGTCAAAATACAATTAAACATATGCAATTTAAAAATAATCAGGATGAACAGTACTGATTAGTCAAGAAGCTTTAGATTTTGATAGTCTGTACATGAGTTTACACAAGACAGTCTGCAAACCATTAATATAAAAATGACAATGCAATAAACCAACAAATATAACTTCATTTTTTCCATTTAATGCACGAATCTACAAATCTTATTTTCTGTTTAAAAACAGCAACACCTTCTCCTTATCTAACTAGGGCAAAAGTACAAGGTCTGGGTTAACTTCTGTGAGTTGCTGGTGTTGTGATGGTGTCGTGGTTTAACCCCAGCTGGCAACTAAGCCTCACACAGTTGCTTGCTCACTCCCCCCTCCAGTGGGATGGGGGAGAGAATCAGAAAGGTAAAAGTGAGAAAACTCATGGGTTGAGATAAAGACAGTTTAATAGGCAAAGCAAAAGCTGCGCGCGCAGGCAAAGAAAAACAAGGAATTCATTCACTCCTTCCCATGGGCAGGCAGGTGTTCAGCCATCTCCAGGAAAGCAGGGCTCCATCACGCGTAATGGTTACTTGGGAAGACAAACACCATCACTCCGAATGTCCCCCCTTCTTTCTTCTTCCCCAGCTTTATATACTGAGCATGACATCATATGGTATGGAATAGCTTTTGGTCAGTTTGGATCAACTATCTTGGCTGTGTCCCCTCCCAGCTTCTTGTGCACCTGGCAGAGCATGGGAAGCTGAAAAGTCCTTGACTAGTGCAGCAACAACTAAAACATCTCTGTATTATCAACACTGTTTCCAGCACAAATCCAAAACATAGCCCCATACTAGCTACTATAAAGAAAATTAACTCTATCCCAGCCAAAACCAGCAGAGATGGAAGCCTGCAATTTGACCCAAGATATTACAGCTTTTGAGTATCTTACATACTTTTAAGTAACAGATAGAGAGAGAATGTCTCTCATGTATTTGAAAGAGGGGGAAGAATTATAAGTTTAACCAAAGCTATTAATTGATGACAGCAGAAATAACTAATTTCCTTCAGCTGTTCCACGTTACATAGCTGAAGCAGGTGCTGCCATACATTGCATTTTGGCACATAATATTTCACAATACAAGAAAGATTTAGAAAATGAGGACTTGCTAATCCATGCTCGTTTATACTTGTATTTAAGACAGCTTTGGTGTGATATAATAAAAGTGCAAGGCAAAGTACTAAAACTAAGCAGTATGATTAGATGGGACACAGTGAGGTAATTGCCTTATTTTCTATGTAAGGCTGTTTGGAGAATTTGTTATTAAAATTCCCTTCCCTAACTATTAATCAGTTTTTATAATATGAAAGTGTATTAACTTTGTTAATATATATTAGCTCACATTATACACTGCAATGTAATGGGGTAAGATACCCCTGGACAACCAAGATAACACCAGCATCCTAGCCCCCCTAACCACATCTTTGAAACCCTCCCAGCATCATCTGGCATCATAGATAAGTAACTATAGCAAGACATCTGGATCAATAGACAAGCAGCAAGAATGCTGCAGAAATATAGTTGATTTGCAAAGTTTTACTATGATTAGTAATTGGTAGTGTGGGTGTTAGTGATTAGTCAAATCATGTTGAACCTGAACACTTGAAGGGTATAAGAACTCTGTGTAAAACCACATTTAGGGTGCCCCAATTTGGCTGGGACACCTCATGTGCATGAATAAATATTTACCCCTGTAATTCTATACTTTGCATCCTAGCCTCTCTCGGTTGGCACAAGCCAGTTGCGAGTTTTTGTAATAAATTCAAATATAAAATGCAATGACATTCATGTGTTTCTCAGTAATATATACTGTGGTAGAAAGGGTAGCCTGAAACACTTTCTTGCCAAACATGCAGTTTTGATTTAGCTAGAGTTGCTATTGTAATAATTTGTACGTGTTGTGTATTTTATGCAAATCTGATCTTCTGACAAAGCTGAAAGTGCTAATGGCTCTGCTGGATACTTAAAAAAGCAAATTTGAATGTCCATTTTTTAGGACAGGTATTTGGAAGGGGGTATGAAATAGGCCGATTATTTTTAGGTAGCTTTGAAAACACAAAAGTGTACTTATTTGAGGTACTGTTTTAAACTCATTTGATCCAAACAAGGTATTTGATACTTGTTCTGTATCCAGTATTTGCTAATACCACAGTATTATAAATCCCTTGTCCTAAACTAGAAGAAATTCTGCATATCAAAGTATCAGCAGAGGAAGGGCAAGCCAAATACTATGGATATTACTAAATCTTTCTTGTTTTGACTCTCGCTCACCTCACTAGTTTCATCCTTTCCTTCTGTTTGTTGAGACTTGTAAGTTCACTGACAAAACTTCTAAGATAAGAATTTTCTTTTACAAACATTCATATTTGTACAACACACCTACTATTGTGGTTATTGTACTTCAGCTTTTGGGGCAAATGGCTCATTTAAAAATATGCCAAGAAGCTTTAATCACTATATTGGAGTGAATTCTGACTTTTTTTTAGGTGCTTCTCACCTAGAAGATGGTGAAGACTAAGAGGAAAACTAAAAGTATTTGGGGTCTAAGTCTCAGTGGTCACTTATTTTGCATCATACAAGCCTTCTGTTTTCTTTGTATTTGCAAAACTTAAAGTGTCCAAACTTGCAGATGCTACCTACCTATAAGCTTAAATATATTTCACATCCTGTCTCCCAATTAATGATGTATTGTCTTACCACAAAGAGGTATTCAAGCCAGTATGTGGTTACACATATTGGTATTCAGAAAGCACCAGCCTAATAGGAATCTTATTTTTTTAAAAAATAAGGATGTAGACTGAAACTAGTCACTAAACCTGCCCATTTACATTCATAGAAAGTAAGTTTTCCCCTTTTCAGAGGTAATTTGTGTCTTTAGAAATGGACACATCTGTTTTATTCCTCTCCAGCATGACAGTCATCAAATCATCAGATAACTGTTTTATACTTAAGGCTATGTGGTAACAGATCAAGTCCAAGGGATATACAGCTATAAATTTCAAGTTAGCAGACAAGGATACATCACTGAGAAGTAAGCCTTCAGATTTCAAAATGTGAAAACTGGTAGGAACAAGATGCTGCTACTGTTTGAAGACAGTCTTGTAATGGAAGAAAACTTAAGTTCCAATTCCTCTAAAAATGATGCTGCTTTTTAATAGATACAAGCTGTAATTTTTAAAGTGTTAAAAACATTTATTTTGTAATAGTTCACTTCAGCTATACCTCCCACTGAGTTTCATTACCAATTTCAGTGGTTCTGTAATCTTATTTTCCATTTTCTGTGCACTAATGTCTCAAAGGAAGCTAAAAAAATAGTGACATGCAATGTTATTAAATGTACCAGTAAAACCTGGACAGACTTCTTACCTTTTAGATATGGTAATATCAAGTGTTTCACCTAAAACACTTGAAGATAGGAAAAGAAACTAATGACATTTCAATATGATAGCATTGCTTTAAATGGTAAACTTTTTCCTCCCCCTTACAATCATACCAGATTTAAAGCAATTACAACTAGTTAAGAGCCACTGGTTGTGAACAACTAAAAGTCTGTTACTATTAAAAACAAGTTAATGGCTTTTAGTTAGGCAAAAAAAAAAAAAGCCCACACAACCCTTGAAACTAAAGCATGCTTACTTTGTACTCAATGCTGAAGCTTCATGAAAAGCTTCATGCAAAATAAGGAACAGTGACTTAACATTAGAGTACCAGTATTATGACAGTTTCAGTCTCAACTGGAGACTTGAGCCCAGTCTGAATGGACAACACAGATTCAGGTATTTATAAATGCTCCACCATCTTTTCACACTTCTGGTGATCAGCAGCTAAGTGATTGCCATCACATTTTATACACATGTAACCTCTTTTTATAACAGAGGGTAGGTATTTGCACCTGTGTCTGACTGTACACAGATTTTTATTGGTTTTGTTTGAGGAAGTGCTTAGCACATTAGGAAGTTATCAGGCATGTTGACAGTTCATTTTATTCTACAACTATGGAGGAGGAGATTCTGTTTAATCTTTGCTTAGTCTTCTTTCTTAAACTGCATCAAGTCCCTCCTAGTGATATCCCTTTCATTCCTGAATATCCTCTTCACCACTGGTTGCTTATTTGAAAGTTAATGCAGTACTGTTTAGTCCTTGGGATGGATTGGCTGCTGAAATGATAAAAGCATAAATATGAGAAAAAAATTAAGTATGTATTCGAAGCAGTGTTTCAAGCAAACATTTCTGACAAAGTAAAATAAACAAATGATACTTCAAAGAAAGAAACAGCAGTATCAGTTGTAAAGAAAGCACAGACTGGTGTGACTACAGACAATATTAAAAAAAAAAAAGGTTGTTTCATACAGAGAAGCAAGAGGACTCAAAGTACCATAATTTCATTAAGTGCATTTGCTGTAAAGCATTCCTTTTTCTTTTCTCCCTCTAAGGTATCAGACTGTAGGAAAAGTAGTTGTGGTGGGTTGACCCTGGATGGATGCCAGGTGCCCACCAAAGCTGCTCTATCACTCCCCATCCTCAGCAGGACAGGGGAGAGAAAATATAACAAAAGGCTCGTGGGTTGAGATAAGGACAGGGAGAGATCACTCACCAATTACCATCACGGGCAAAACAGACTTGACTTGGGGAAATTATTTTAATTTATTACGAATCAAATCAGAGTAGGATAATGAGAAATAAAACCAAATCTTAAAAACACCTTCCCCCCACCCCTCCCTTCTTCCTGGCCTTAACTTTACTCCCGTATTCTCTACCTCCTCCCCCCACAGCAGCACAGGGGGATGGGGAATGGGGGTTACGGTCAGTTAATCACAGTTGTCTCTGCTGCTCCTTCCTCCTCAGGGGGAGGACTCCTCACACTCTTCCCCTGCTCCAGTGTGGGGTTCCTCCCATGGGAGACAGTCCTCCACGAACTTCTCCAATGTGAGTCCTTCCCATGGGCTGCAGTTCTTCACGAACTGCTCCAGTGTGGGGTCCTTTCCATGGGGTGCAGTCCTTCAGGAACAGACTGCTCCAGTGTGGGTCCCCCACGGGGTCACAAGTCCTGCCAGCAAACCTGCTCCAGCGTGGGCTCCTCTCTCTCCACAGGGTCCACAGGTCCTGCCAGGAGCCTGCTCCAGCACAGGCTCTCCACAGGGTCACAGCCTCCTTTGGGCATCCACCTGCTCCAGCGTGGGGTCCTCCACGGCTGCAGGTGGGTATCTGCTCCACCATGGACCTCCATGGGCTGCAGGGGGACAACCTGCCTCACCATGGTCTTCACCATGGGCTGCAGGGGAATCTCTGCTCCAGTGCCTGGTGCACCTCCTCCCCCTCCTTCTTCACTGACCTTGGTGTCTGCAGAGTTGTGTCTCTCACATATTCTCACTCCTCTCTTCAGCTGCAGTTGTGCAGGTTTCCCCCCCCCCCCCCCCCCTTAAATATGTTATCACAGAGGCACTACCACCATCACTGACTGGCTCGGCCTTGGCCAGCAGCGGATCTGTCTTGGAGCCGGCTGGCATTGGCTCTATCGGACATAGGGGAAGCTTCTAGCAGCTTCTCACAGAAGCCACCCCTGTAGCCCCCCCTGCTACCAAAACCTTGCCATTCAAATCCAATACAGTAGTAAAGAATTTTTTTAAGCTAGATTTAGATTACATATAGACAAAGCTCTCAAATGCTGCAGGCAATTTTCAGTTAAACAAAGAAGTAGAAGTCTGCTTTAAAATTCCCAGCAAGGCAAAAGCATACTAGATTATTAAAGCATATCCCTCTTTGCTGGTTTTTGAGAAATACCTATCTGGTTAAAAGTAAAGGAAGCTACAGAATACAGTTTTTATACTAATTTTTCTTTTTTGTAATAACTTGATCTCCATTCCCTTCAGCACACCTCTACCTACCAAAATCCCTTCACCATTCAAGGTTCCATTTCTAATAAATTACTTATTATATACATAATCCTAATTCTGTAATGTATGATAACACAGAAAGGACAATTTCATTTGTCTTATGATTCAGTTGGTTTGAAATTTTTTGTGTATCTATGTGAAAGGGAGAACAGACCGTTGGCCAGGACACACAGGTTTCTTTTCTTGGCACAAACACAGGTTTGCTATGTATCTCTGCTCCTCCAGCTGTCAAGTGAAGATGCTATACCAATCTTCCAAGTGCTTTGAGACCAAACCAGACAATGATGGTTTATATTAAGGGTTAAGATTTTGGGATTCCTCTTCCATTCTATTCACTTTCCAGTTGAGATAGCACATTGCTCCATCTGTTACAAGTGATTTAATAACAAGAAAATGAGGAGAGGAAAATAATGCATGTCTTGAGTGATCTATATATCTTGTTAAAATACAAACTCTGACTTCCCAGTCCAGTAATTGGCAAATTTATAAGTGAGCTATCCTAACTGGAGAAGTGAAAATTAGATCAAGGGCTTCTACAGAAAAAGATTGTGAAGAATGCTCTAGTAATATGATTTTTTTTCAATTCAATGATAGTGTTGTTTCAGTCACAAGACATATGTCTGCCAATACTGATCTTTCTTAAATGGCAGCTGACATCTAGACATGTTCTGTACAGGAAATGCAGTGAACATTATCTTATCCCTAAGATACCTTTGCAAAACCAGAATAAAGTATTTAGCCATAAATGGCTGTTTTGGCTGAAGATAAGAATCATTCTAGGTATATATATCATATCTTTTTTTTAGTAAAACATGCATTTCAGGAAAAAAATTTAAAAATATATATTCTTATATGAATCAAAAGGTATTTATATAGCTGTTGTTGAAAATTCTCTGGCTAGTATATTCCTGCAGGCTGCTATTAAATATACTATTTCCATCATCCAATAGAGAAGACTTCTCATAACTTCTGGTACCTTCAAAAGAAGATGAGGACAGAGGGAAGAAAAGCTCTGTGGGGAAGAAACTGCAAAAGGACTTGGAATTTTTGGCACTATTTATAAATCAAGTCACAACTAGTTTTTAATGTTACTTGCCATAGGTCTATTCAAAAGTTTTTCACTATAAGCACAAGACAAATTCTTGATATTTGTAACCACTGGAAACTGCTCGGAAATTGTTTTATGCCACTTAAAGTAGGGCTTAAATTTAACTGGCATTTGCCAGTTTAGTATAATTTTTCTATAGTGTGTCACCAAAATCAGGAATGAACCTCTTAACACCAATGTAGCATTAAGAAGCAGGCATTCTCTTTATTGCAGCACTGGATGCACGGGGGATCCTTCCGCCTAACGTGCATACCTGTTTACACAGATCTAGGTTCATTTATACAGTATATCTTTCCATATGCATAGGTTTTCACACTACTAGGCGGGACTATAACATAGCTTACATAATGATGATTCAGCATAACACATGCTCAGTTTTTCACGTGGGGTTCCTCTGGTGGTCGCTGGTGGTCGTAGACCCCAAAACCATGCTTTTCAGGTCATGAATTCAGGGTCATTCTTCCTTTTAAGGCTTAGTTTTCTCCATTGTTAAATATCACATGCTAGAAGATCCGGTTTCACCAGGATATTCTTGGGTTTTCTTTTGTTTCTTCTTGGTTGACCCTTTGAACTTTATTCTTTACATGTTCCTCACTTATTTTCCAACAGCCAGGGGTTTCTGTTTCCTCCCTCCTGTTGAGCCAATTCAGCATCCTTATTCATCATTTTCTCTCTTTCATCAGGGCGAAAGAGTTCCCTTAATAGTATTTGAATGTCACTCCAATTCGGATTATACTCCGTACATATATTTGAGAATAATTGGGCACATCTCTCGGTGTCTTCCCTTAGGTGGGGCATCTTACTTCCCCACAGCGCTAAGTCACTAGCTTTCCAAGGCTGGTGACTATAAAAGGTTAATACTGGCCCAGTCTCCGCTGGGGCCCCAGGGGGCACAGCAGCAGGATTAGGAACATGAGTCATAGTCATAGGAAAGAGCCCTGCAGCGGGAGGGTTAGGAGGAGGAGAGTCAGAAGAAGACAGATAAGAAGACAGATAAGGTGGGGTTGAACTACTCTCAGGATTTTCTTTCTTTTTCTGGTAGCTTCTGCTACTATTACCCCCTTTATAACTTTTTTTTTTTTTCCCCCTTTCTTTTTGTCCTGGGAGTTTTCTTTCCCCAGAACATGCATGCCATACATACCAGTAATCCATTTGGTATGGATACCTATCCTCCAGTTGATGACTTAAATACATTAATTTGCATGGATCCATTCTTGAAATAAATGGCCATTTACCTTGGTATAATTTAATTGCGCGCTTTTTAGATAATTCTGCTGTACCATAATTTTTCTCCCAATTCTGTAAGACCTCGACCTAGGGCGTCCCCTTTTCTACGCCGGGTACATTTCCCATTTCTTCTTTTTTTTTTTTCACTAGTATCAGGGTCTCACTTATGTGTGTTTTACGCTGACTAGGCCACGCACCACCCCAATCACTAGTCTCAAGTCTGCTCAGGGAATTTTAACACTCACCTGTCTGAGCCTCCCGTTCCAAAGGTCCCAGGTGAATTCACCCGCTGCCAGCAGTTGGATGTTTGGAGCTGGAAGGATCCGAGGGTGCTGGCCTAGGGTCCCATCTGGGTCGCAAAACTATTAAAGAAGAAGCTGCTGACCGAGCATTCACACACCATTCAGGGAGTTGCACACACGTCACCGAAATCGGGAATCAAACTCCTTAACACCAATACAGTATTAAGAAGCAGGCATTCTTTATTACGGCGCCGGATGCACGGGGATCATTCCACCTAGCGTCCTAGGTTACAGCAACCAAAACTTATATTATCCGATTATATACATATGCATCAAATTTCCCAGAATGATCATGCATATTCATTCTATTTCCCGGAACTAATTATCATATTCGCGTGGTCATTACGCATGTGTCCTTGAGCTCCGAGGGGCTTCCGTGGGGGTCTCTGGTGGTCCTTGGTGGTCGTACAGGTGTGTCCTTTAGTTGACCCCTTCTTCTGGACATGTGCAATATCATCTTGCTTGTGTAACTTGCTTCCCTTCTTCATGGTGCATGGTCCCTAACAATGATTTGGCACCCTTATTCCTATTCTAACACAAATCAATTATTCTAACTACCCCTCGACTCATTGTCAAGATGGGCTGGGGCTGTACTGGGAGCATAGCAGCGTGTCCGTACTACTCCTCGGCCTATTGCCTTTGGGCACAGTAGCCATAGATGTACAAACACAACATTAAAGTATTGTCTATCCTGCTCCTATCTCTATGTTGCTTAGTTACAAAAGAACAAACTAATCATTTTGGTTACATCTGGTTACATTTCCCCCCTTTGGAACTTTTGAAATAATCATCTTTTCAATACTTCCACTCTTAATCTTTACATATCTCAACATAAGCAGGTGGCTCCTCTCCCGGCATTGGTGCACGATGCTTCATCACTGATTTTAAAATTGCTACAGAGTTCCTAGACATTGTCTGTGTCAACATTTTCTTTAAACATTGATAAACCAAACAAATCACCAAAACAACTGTAAGCAAAATGATTAGTGTCTGTAACAGCTCAGTTATCCATCCTTTAAGAGGAAATCCAAAATGTCCCAAACTTTGGCCTAACCAATTTGTTTGCATTTCACTCCTTAAACCTTGAGTCTGCTGTGCCACCCTCTTCATATCATCTATTTGTTCATTCAAATCAGCTGTAACATTTGGGATGTGCACACAGCAATCTTGATTTCTGTAAAGCCACAATCATCGCTTCAATTCCCCCATGTGTTTCTCTCTGTTTTTCCTCTGCTATTTTTATCATTATTTGTGGGGTAACTATGACTTGTCGGGTGGATGTTACCCACCACCCATCCCCATTTTCTACTGCTCTCAACCATTCTGCCAATAATCTATCCAACTATTCTTTACATGTTCCTCACTTATTTTCCAGCAGTGTATGGATGTCTGCACACATGAAAGCAAGACAACACCAAAAAGGGAACAGTGGTGTTTATATTCTCCTAAACTAGGACTGCAACGCTAGACTCTCAGGCTCATCTCTGATAATACCTGGAAGATCTGCCCTACAGGGGCATGAATGAACACACACATGCATCTATCTACAGAAGCAACATAGTAGTAGTGTGGCCATATGCTTCCATGCCAAAAGGCACTTTGATCCTTGCACAAATCCATCCAAATTTAAAATTTACTTAAGCTTTACAGAACAGGTTTAGTTCAGATTCTCAACCATTCTTCTCATTACAATATCTCATACTGTAGTCTAACAGTGTAGTCTAACAGGAGCTGGTGGAAGACCAGGACTTAGGTAAAGCTGATAAGGGGGATTCAGACTGGAACGCGGAACGTCTAAACAAGAATTACTGTCCTTGGGAGTAAAGCACATCCTGGAGAAATATGTAAGCTAATTAAGATGTTTTGGGAACCATCTGAAACAACTAGTAGAAGTGTGATGAGAAGCACCCTCACGCGAACTATCCTCATTATAATACTAAAAGTCACACCCCTCGAGCTGGAGACCCCGGCCCAAGCAGAGACCCCTCACCTTTGAGCGTGCGCAGAATGTTAAAGTAGCACTGTAGCTTTAAGTTGAAACAAGAGAAATGTAGACCAATAGAAAACTGCTTTGTGTAATTGCTTATGCATATGCATAACTGGACTGTATAAATACTGTACCTGCATGACCGAACTTTGTGCTAGATTTGTGGAGCTACCACCTGCGCAGACATGAAATAAAATACCTCTGCCCTGTGTGTATATTGGCGTCTCCCACACTGGGTAAACAACCTCACACTTGTGGGATAACAGTTTTGGCAACCCAGATGGGACTGCACTGACAGCCTTGCCCGGTTCGTCTTGCTTGCATCCGACAGGGAAAAGAGACCTGAGTGGACTCCAGCGCGCACTGACCAGTTGATCGGGGACTCCTTTGGCTCCTCTCCTGCAGTCGGGCGGTAAGCGACACAACGGTGCAACGCTAATGAAAAGAGGTATTTTGGGGGGGATATGAGAAAAGGGGGGTAAGGGCAAGATCTCTCAGGAAGCAGGCACCATCTGTTCTGTTCTGGGCTCTGCATAAGACGGCATCAGGAAAGATACGCGGCAGTAGCATAGTTCTGTTTGTTTCTACACGCTGTTCTGTTCTGTTCTGAGTAACGAAGGGAGACGTCCCTCATTCTGGTTTGTGTAGAAACGCTGGATTTTTCGGTACCGATATGGGTGCTGCTGCTTCCCAGGAGGCACCCCTTTGCTCTCCTCTAGGATGCATCCTGAAAAATTGGAATAGACTTGGAGAGGGATCCCATGACTAAAAACAAGCTAAAATGATATCGTAATCAATGGTGGCCACAATATCAATTGGAAGATGGTGAAAAATGGCCTGAGAATGGATCCTTGAAATATAACACTATATTGCAATTAATGTTGTTTTGTCGGAGAACTGAAAAATGGGATGAAATACCTTATGTGGCTATGTTTTTTGCGTTAAGAAATGATTGGGATCTTAGGAAGAAATGTGGCTTAGTGGATTCTAAACATCAGATTGGAATATATGTGTTAAAAGAGAAAAAGGGAAAATCTTGTTGTATTGAATCGGAAAATTTGGAAGAGGATATTCAGCTGTTGGTAGCTCCCCCAAAACAGCCAGAATCCAATAGCTCAAGTGATAATGGAGTTGTGAGTCCCATCTCTAAAAGAACAAGGGGACAGAAACCGATAGTTCAAGCTCCCCTCAGACAGGCTGTAGGGCCTGCAGGAACATTGGTATATGTACATGTACCTTTTAATACTTCTGATTTATTCAACTGGAAACAGGCAGTTGGATCCTAATGAAACAATCCAGAAGGAATGTATAGTACTGTTAAAACTGTAATGATGACTCATAATCCTAACTGGGGAGATGTACAGGCTCTCCTAGAATATTTGTTTACCACTGAGGAGAGGAGAATGATTTTAGAGAAGGCTAGACAGGGACTGATCCAACAATGGGGGGGGGGGGGTGCCTAATACCAATATGTACCTCCCAAAAGAGGATCTGGAGTGGGATCCAAACACAAGTGAGGGATTACAGAGGGTAAAGGAATATCAAAAGTTAATTTTGTATGGGATTCAACATGGAGCGCAAAAGCCTAAGAGTTTATCTAAACTATATGAAGTAAGGCAGGGGGATAAGGAAACCCCGTCAGCCTTCTATGAGAGACTGTGTGAAGTAGCTCGAAAATGGACAGATCTGGATCCGGAAGATGACAGCAATTCAAAGTTATTTAACATGCTGTTTCTTGGTCAAGCGGCAGCAGATATAAGAAAGAAATTAGAAAAGGTAGAGGGTGAGGATGGCATGACAATCTCAGAGTTATTGTCAATCGCATATAAGGTGTATAAAGTTTCCCCAGCTGATCCTCTGGTTCCAGTCAAGCTGGGGAATGAAATAATAGATTTTTTTAACTGATAGTGGAGCCACACATTCTGTAGTAACTAGTTGTAGGGGAACCTTAAGTAGAACTAAAATAAGCATTGTTGGTGCAACAGGGAAAAAGACTTTAAGGCCGTTTTTACAACCTATGGAATGTTCAATTGGAAATACTAAATTAACTCATGAAATCCTTTATATGCCAGAATGCCCCCAACCATTGCTTGGATGCAATTTATTTTGTAAACTGAATGCACAACTGACTTTTTCTGAAGACTCTGTTCAGTTGCATATTCCTCCAGAGACTGCCTGGGAATCCCAGATATGTTTGTTAACCGAGAAAGATCCTAATGAGGAAATGAATATTTCAGAGGAAGTACTGAATGCGGTCACACCTCTGGTGTGGGCATCGAAGATACCCGGACGAGCGAAGAATGCGACCCCGGTAAAGATTGAACTGAAACCAGGAGCTCAACCGGTAAGAAAGAAACAACACCCCATTAAGCTGGAGGCCCAAAAAGGATTAGAACCTATAATAAGCTCTTTTTTAGAACATGGATTGTTACAGGAGTGTCAATCGGAATGTAATACTCCCATCCTACCTGTAAAGAAGCCCCATTCTTCTGAATATAGACTGGTACAGGACTTATGAGAAATTAATGCAAGGACAGCAGATGTCCACCCTGTGGTTCCAAACCCATGTACCCTCCTCACTACAATCCCTAACAGTAATACTTATTTCACAGTATTAGATCTAAAGGACGCCTTCTTCTGTATACCTGTGGATGAGCAGAGCCAGACCATCTTCGCCTTGGAATGGGAGAATGCAACTCCAGGATGAAAGACACAACTCTGCTGGACTGTCCTTCCCCAGGGATTCAAGAACAGCCCTGCCTTGTTTGGTAACGTGCTAGCCAAAGAATTGGAACTATGGCAAAATGATCATGATGCTGTAACATTGTTGCAATATGTTGATGATTTGCTAATTGGTTCTGACACTTATGAGGCATGTCTGGAAGCCACCATCAGTTTGCTTAACTTTCTGGGCTTGGCAGGGTATCGGGTTTCTAAGAAAAAGGCTCAGATTGGGAACAAAAAGGTCCACTATATGGGGTTTGAAATCACCAAAGGACAGAGAGAATTAAGTACTGAGAGAAAAAAGGCAATTTGTAGAATTGCTGTACCTACATCAAAGAAGCAATTAAGAGGATTTCTGGGAATGGCTGGATAGTGTCGCTTATGGATTCCCAATTTTGGACTAATTGCCAAACCACTGTATGCTGCTGTGAAAGGACCTGAGGGGGTTCTCAAATGGACACCTGAATGAAGGAAGAGTTTTGATGAAATTAAAAGGAAACTCATGGAGGCTTCTGCTTTGGGACTCCTGAATTTGAGGAAACCCTTCCAGTTATACGTACATGAACGACAGTGAGCGGCATTAGGAGTTTTGACAGAAAAATTGGATTGGGGAGCTGGAGAAGACTGGTGGGATACTTCTCTAAGCCGTTAGATGAGGTCAGTAAAGGTCGGCCCGCTTGTTTGAGGGCAGTAGCAGCTACTGCAACTTTGATTGAAGAATCTCGGAAATTGACGTTAGGCCAACCGATTACTGTGTTTGTACCTCATGCTGTGTCTTCTCTCCTTGAAAATAAAGGGCATCATCATTGGATCTCCCCAAGCAGGTTAGCTAAATAACAAGCCGTGCTGCTGGAACAAGATGATGTTGTAATCTCCCTGACCTCTGCTCTAAATCCTGCAACTCTGCTCCCGATTTCCGAATCCGGTGAATTGCATCATGACTGCTTAACCACCATCGAACAAGTGTATTCTAGTAGGCCTGACCTGCAAGACGAACCCCTACCAAATGCAGAACTGGAGGTATTTTCTGATGGGAGCAGCTTTACATTGGAAGGAAGATGGAAAGCTGGATATGCAGTGGTAACACGTACTCGGGCCTTAGAAGCTAAATCTTTGCCTAGTAATACATCTGCTCAGAAGGCAGAATTGGCTGCACTAACATGAGCTTTAGAGCTTAGTCAGGGAAAAAGAGTCAATATTTACACAGATTCTAAGTATGCCTTCGGAGTAGTGCATGCACATGGGGCAATTTGGAAAGAAAGAGGACTATCAAGTTCACACGGGACCCCGATCAAATATGGAACAGAAATACTGAAGCTCTTACAGGCAGTCCTTCAACCAAAGGAGGTTGCTATAATGCATTGTAAAGCGCATCAGAAGGGAAACAGTGAAATCACAAAGGGAAACCGAAAAGCAGACCAGTTAGCAAAAGAAGCAGCATTACAGAAATCAAAATTTGAAGGAGCTTTAATTCCAGTACCCCATTTGGAATTATCACCCCCACAACATACTGAGAAGGAAAATAAATTGGCAGAGCAATTAGATTGTTCCAAAAATGATCAGGGTTGGTGGGTGACACCACTGAAGCAATTATTAATTTCTGAAAAGATGATGGAAATTCTATTCAAGAAACTGCACCAAGAAAGACACTCGGGAGCAGCTGCATTAGTACTAATTGCCAAAAGACACGTCATTGGGCCACGAATGCAAAGCCTAGTGGATATAAGAGTCAAAAAGTGTGCTCTCTGTTGCACCAATAACCCCAAAATTGCAAGGAAAATCATGGGAGACGTTGTAAAACAAGGAATAACTCCCAGGGAATACTGGCAAATAGATTTTATGGAATTGCCAAGGTGTAATCTGTATAAATATTGATTGGTAATGGTAGACCAATTTTTCTGGTTGGCCTGAAGCTTTCCCTTGTCACACTAACAAGGCTAGGGAAGTGATTAAAATTTTATAGAAAGAAGTTATTATATAATTGTATTATAATGAGTGGAACATCATCAAAATATGCATGCAAGTTCTGTTTGGAGCAGTTTCTTAAATGACCATATCTCTATACTACAGATGTAGCAAAAGCAAAATGGATACAAAAGCAAAAAAAAGCAAATATGGATACATTTAGGTTAAAAAAAAAGGAAAATCAAAACAGACAGAATTACACACAACAATCCCTATCGATCCACAATACTAAAGCCCCAAATATCAGTCTCATCTCATAATGCTTCTATTCTACCAGATTTAAATCACACATTTAATATTCGTATGTAGTTCTTGTGTAATCATTTCCTTCAATAGCAATTTAAAAGATATCAAAGAGTTTAAAATCTATACAATATTTATATGGTCTTAAGAAACATGTATGGCCTAGTGAATCATTTACATAAAAAATACTTGAAGCAATCATCAAGGAACTTTTATTATTAATGATATTACCTAGATAATTAATAAAACAATAATCAATAGTAGTAAAATAGTTATTCGATTGTGTTTAAATTTTGCACGACTAAAGAATTCTTCTAAAAAATTTAAGTTTGGAATGTGTGAAATCATTCATAAAAAGAATGTAAAACAAAGTTTTCTGTAAGAATATATTAAGAGTCTCCATGCTTCAGGCAAGTGACGTTTCTGCACATGGCAGAGCACCTAAATGCTGAAGGGAAAAAAATCCTATTCCAATTTTCTGTTAAGGATCAGATTAGGTTTTGAGGATCAGATTAGGTTTTGCTTAATTCTAACCCACTGCTGGAAACAAGTTGCGTGCTCTAAAAGCCTGCTATACTCAACAATATCGCCACTGTTCAGATGCACAGATAATTACAGAGGAGCTGATTACTTTGAGTAAGCAGATGAAGATCTATTTAACTCATTATTATTTCTCACAACTTTGTCTTCTAAAGATTTTTTTTTATTTTTTTATAGTGTTCTTTGGCAGATACCAAGAGCCTCTATACTAAATTTCATCCCAGGTTAAAATTGCATGACTGTAATACAAATTATGAAAACTGGATGTAGTATTGTAGCTCTGATACAATATTCACTTATCACAGAATCACAGAATCATATAGGTTGGAAAAGACCTTTAAGATCATCGAGTCCAACCATAAACCTAACACTGCCAAAACCACCACTACACCATGTCTCTAAGCACCTCATCCAAACGTCCTTTAAATACCTCCAGGGATGGCGACTCAACCACTTCCCTGGGCAGCCTGTTCCAATGCTTGATAACCCTTTCAGTGAAGAAATTTTTCTTAATATCCAGTCTAAACCTCCCCTGGCGCAACTTGAGGCCATTTCCTCTTGTCCTATCACTTGTTACCTGGGAGAAGAGACCGACCCCCACCTCTCTACAACCTCCTTTCAGGTAGTTGTAGAGAGCGATAAGGTCTCCCCTCAGCCTCCTTTTCTCCAGGCTAAACAGTCCCAGCTCCCTCAGCCGCTCCTCATAAGACTTCTGCTCCAGACCCTTCACGAGCTTCGTTGCCCTTCTCTGCACACGCTCCAGTACCTCAATATCCCTCTTGTAGTGGGGGGCCCATCACCTCCCTTGACCTGCTGGTCACGCTTCTTTTGATGCAGCCCAGGATATGCTTGGCTTTCTGGGCTGTGAGCGCACATTTCCAGGTCATGTTGAGCTTCTCATCAACCAACATCCCCAAGTCCTCCTCCTCAGGGCTGCTCTCAATCCGTTCTCCACCCAGCCTGTATTTGTGCTTGGGATTGCCCCGACCCACGGGCAGGACCTTGCACTTGGCCTTGTTGAACTTCATAAGGTTCGCACGGGCCCACTCCTCAAGCCTGTCAAGGTCCCTCTGGATGGCATCCCTTCCCTCCAGCGTGTCAACCGCACCACACAGCTTGGTGTCGTCGGCAAACTTGCTGAGGGTGCACTGTTCATGTCCTTGTCGCTGACAAAGATGTTAAACAGCGCTGGTCCCAATACCAACCCCTGAGGAACGCCACTTGTCACTGGGCTCCACCCAGACATCGAGCCGTTGACCGCAACTCTTTGAGTGTGACCATCCAGCCAATTCCTTATCCACCGAGTGGTCCATCCATCAAATCCATGTCTCTCCAATTTAGAGACAAGGATGTCGTGCAGGACACTGTCAAATGCTTTGCACAAGTCCAGGTAGATTAGGTCAGTCGCTCTTTCCTTATCCACCAATGCTGTAACCCCGTCATAGAAGGCCACCAAATTTGTCAGGCATAATTTGGTCTTAGTAAAGCTATGTTGGCTGTCACCAATCACCTCCTTATTTTCCATGTGCCTTAGCATAGTTTCCAGGAGGATCTGCTCCATGATCTTGCCAGACACAGAGGTGAGACTGACTGACCTGTGGTTCCCCGGGTCTCCCTTTTTTCCCTTTTTAAAAATGGGGGTTATGTTTCCCCTTTTCCAGTCACTGGGAACTTCACCAGACTGCCACGACTTCTCAGATATGATGGATAGTGGCTTAGCAACTTCATCTGCCAGTTCCTGCAGGACCCTCGGATGCATCTCATCAGGTCCCATGGATTTGTGCACCTTCAGGTTCCTTAGATGGTCTCGAACCTGATCTTCTCCAGTGGGCAGTTCTTCATTCTCCCAGTCCCTGCCTTTGCCTTCTGCAACTTGGGCGGTGTGGCTTGAGCACTTGCCGGTGAAGACTGAGGCAAAAAAGTCATTGAGTACCTCAGCCTTCTCCATATCCCAGGTAACCAGGTCTCCGGTTTCCTTCCGGAGAGGGCCCACATTTTCCCTAGTCTTCCTTTTATCACCAACATACCTATAGAAGCTTTTCTTGTTGCCCTTGACGTCTCTGGCCAGATTTAATTCCATTTGGGCTTTAGCTTTCCTAACCTGATCCCTGGCTGCTTGGACAATTTCTCTGTATTCTTCCCAGGCTACCTGTCCTTGCTTCCACCCTCTGTAGGCTTCCTTTTTGTGTTTGAGTTTGGCCAGGAGCTCCTTGTTCATCCACGCAGGCCTCCTGGCATTTTTGCCTGACTTTCTCTTTGTTGGGATGCATCACTCCTGAGCTTGGAGAAGGTGATCCTTGAATATTAACCAGCTTTCTTGGGCCTTCTTCCCTCCAGGGCTTTATCCCATGGTACTCTACCAAGTAGATCCCTGAAGAGGCCAAAGTCTGCTCTCCTGAAGTCCAGGGTAGTGAGCTTGCTGTGCGCCCTCCTCAGTGCCCTAAGGATCTTGAACTCCACCATTTCATGGTCACTGCAGCCAAGGCTGCCCTTGAGCTTCATATTCCCCACTGGTCCCTCCTTGTTGGTGAGAACAAGGTCTAGCATAGCACCTCTCCTCGTTGGCTCCTCTATCGCTTGGAGAAGGAAGTTATCAATGCACTCCAGGAACCTCCTGGATTGCTTATGCCCTGCTGTGTTGTCCCTCCAACAGATATCGGGGTGGTTGAAGGCCCCCATGAGGACCAGGGCTTGTGAACGTGAGGCTGCTCCTATCTGTCTATAGAGGGCCTCATCCGCTTGGTCTTCCTGGTTGGGTGGCCTGTAGCAGACCCCCACTATTATGTCACCTGTCCCTGACTCCCTTTAATCCTGACCCATAAGCTCTCTGTCGGCTCCTCATCCATCCCTGGGTGGAGCTCCATGCACTCCAACTGGTCATTGACATAGAGGGCAACACCCCCTCCTCGTCTCTCCTGCCTGTCTTTCCTAAAGAGCCTATATCCTTCCATTCCAACACTCTAGTCATAGGGGCCATCCCACCACGTCTCCTGATGACAATAAGGTCATAGCCCTGCAGGCGTGCGCACGTCTCCAACTCCTCTTGTTTATTCCCCATGCTACGTGTGTTTGCGTAGAGGCATTTAAGTTGGGCCACCGATGAAGCTGACTTACTGGCTGGAGTGGCTGGAATTCCTTTGTGCTGCTCTTCAGGTACTCTCCTGCTGACCTGTGATCCTTCTCCAGGCTCTGGGCATCTATTGCTGGCACTGGCATCAAACTGATAGGAGTGGGATGGATTGAGGTTCCCCTCCCCTGGCAACTTTAGTTTAAAGCCCTTGTAAGAGGAATATAGATAGCAAGTAAATCTTACGTCTCTTCAGATGCTGGGAACCCCATGTTCGTGCAGCATCGGATGGACCCCGGATAGATTTCTTCCACTGCACACTGCACAGATCCCATACCTGGAGAGAATCTCCCCTCCTCCCCCCCCCCTTTTTTTTGAGTTATTATAGGATTTTTCTTACAATAAACCAACGCTATTCATCATTTCTACTGTCAAACAGAAAGGATGTTCACATGAGAACTTCTTGCCGCACTTTTAGGTAAAGGCAAGGCCACGCAGGTGGCGTAATCACCAGTACCAAGTGGGAGCTGCCTGCAGGCTCCTCTGTTACAATGAGCTGGCTGAGTTTATCCTGCGGCCAACGGATTTGTGCAGAATAGCACAACACAGCACAGGCCTGGGCCTACTCAGGTTAACTGTTATGTGAATCATTAACCCGTTGATGTACACTGGTCTCCTAGTCAGGATCAATACACAGGGTGAAGCCCCTGAACACCTGCAATACATCAACATCATCATCATGTGGGGCAACATGGCAGAGGAAGTGTTTGAGAAAAGCAAAAGAATAATCCAGATCCTCCTGAAAGCTGGTTTTGTCATTAAACAAAGCAAGGTTAAAGGACCTGCAAAAGAGATCCAGCTTTTAGGAATAAAATAGCAAGATGGGCGTAGTCACATCCCTATGGATGTCATCAATAAGATAACAACTATGTCCCTACCAGCTAATAAAAAAAACCCCCAAGCTTTCCTAGGCCTCGTGGATTTCTGGAGAATGCATATTCCAGGTTTATAGTCAGCTTGTGAGACCTCTCTATCAAGCAACTGAAAAGAAGAAGTGTTTTGACTGGGACCCTCAGCAGCGACAAGCCTTTGAACAGATCAAACAGGAAAAAATTCATGCGGTAGCCCTTGAGCCAGTCCAGAAAGGACCAGTTGTGAGAAATGTGCTCTAAACTGCATCTTGGGAGCATGGCCTCACCTGGAGACTGGCAGAAAGCAAATGGAGAGACCTGAGGTTGACCTCTAGAGTTTTGAAACTGGAGGTATAGAGGATGTGAGGCCTGCTACACCCTGACTGAAAAAGAGATACTAGCAGCATATGAGGAGGGTCGGGCTACTTCAGAAGTTGTTGGTACAGAAGCACAGCTCCTCTTGGCACCGCAATTGCCTGTGCTACACTGGATGTTCAAAGGAAATATCCCCTCTACGCATCATGCAACTGACGCTTCATGGAGTAAGTGGGTAGCGTTGATCATGCAACAGGCTTGAATGGGGAAACACAACAGCCCAGGAATCCTGGAAGAGATCATGGACTTGTCAGAAGGCAGAGATTGCGGAGCATCGCCCAAGGAGGTGAACCGTGCCGAGGAGGCCTCGCCGTATAATAAATTACCAGAAAATGACAAGGAATATGGTCTCTTTACTGGTGGGTCCTGTTGTGTTGTAGGAAACCATCGGAAGTAGAAAGCTGCTGTGTGGAGTCCCACATGACAAGTTGTCAAAGACACTGAAGAAGAAGATGAGTCCTGTCAGTTTGCAGAAGTGAAAGCCATCCAGCTGGCCTTAGAGATTGTCAAACAAAAAAAGTGCCTGTACTCTATCTCTATACAGACTCATGGATGGTGGCAAATGCCCTGTGGGGGTGGCTACAGCAATGGAAGCAGAGCAACTGGCAGCACATAGGTAAACCCATCTGGGCTGCTGCATTGTGGCAAGGCATGGCTGCCTGGGTAGAAAACATTGTAAAGGCACATCATGTAGATGCTCGCATGCCTAAGAGGTGTGCCACCGAAGATCATAAAAACAATGAGCAGGTGGACCAGGCCACCAGAATTAAAATGGCCCAGGTGGATCTGGACTGGGAGTGTAAGGGTGATGTATTCATAGCTGAGTGGCCCCATGACCCATCAGGACATCTAGGAAGAGATGCAACATTTAGATGGGCTCGTGATCAAGGGGTGGACTTGACCGCCAACACCATCACACATGTTATCCGTGAATGTGAAGCATATACCATAAGCAAGCTAAGCAGGGAAAGGCTTTCTGGCACAGAGAACGGTGGCTGAGATGTTGATATGGGGAGGAATGGCAGATCGATTATATCACAGTTGTGAACACGCCAAGGCAAGCACCACAAGCTTACCATGATGGAGGTGACTACCAAATGGTTGGAAACATAACCATACTGTCATACCCATGTTGCTTAGTTACAAAAGAACAAACTAATCATTTTGGTTACATCTGGTTACATTTCCCCCCTTTGGAACTTTTGAAATAATCATCTTTTCAATACTTCCACTGTTAATATTTCATATCTCAACATAAGTAGGTGGCTCCTCTCCCGGCATTGGTGCACGATGCTTCATCACTGATTTTAAAATTGCTACAGAATTCCTAGACATTGTCTGTGTCAACATTTTCTTTAAACATTGATAAACCAAACAAATCACCAAAACAACTGTAAGCAAAATGATTAGTGTCTGTAACAGCTCAGTTATCCATCCTTTAAGAGGAAATCCAAAATGTCCCCAAATTTGGCCTAACCAATTTGTTTGCATTTCACTCCTTAAACCTTAAGTCTGCTGTGCCACCCTTCATGTCATCTATTTGTTCATTCAAATCAGCTGTAACATTTGGGATGTGCACACAGCAATCTTGATTTCTGTAAAGCCACAATCATCGCTTCAATTCCCCCATGTGTTTCTCTCTGTTTTTCCTCTGCTATTTTTATCATTATTTGTGGGGTAACTATGACTTGTCGGGTGGATGTTACCCACCACCCATCCCCATTTTCTACTGCTCCCAACTGTTCTGCCAATAATCTATCCAATTTACCATAATTTGGTTTCGGGGTTGGAAGTTTTACCTGTTTTACTGGTACCAGGGCAAGGATGCTTTGCTCCGCTGCCTCTCTAGGAGTTTTATCAGCCAATCGGTTGCCCACATTTACCACGGTTTGTCCAAATTGATGTGCTTTACAACGCATTACCACTACTTCCTTGGGATGCTGGATGTCCTGGAGGAGTTGGAGAATTTCTTCCTTATGTTTAATGGGCGATCCTTGAGCTGACAACAGTCCTCTTTCCTTCCAGATAGCTCCATGTGTGTGAATCTGCTTTCTGTGCTGATGTATTCACAGGGAGAGCTTCAGCTTTCATCACTTGGGTGGTGGTGACCACTGCATACCCCGGCATTCGTTTTCCATCTCGGACAAAGCTGCTTCCATACGTAAACAGCTCCAAATCAGGATTAGGCAACAGTTTGTCCTTCAGGTCCTGTCGGCTAGAATATACCTGTTCAATAGTTTGCAAACAATCATGGTGTAAAGACTCACCCATTTCCAAGCTCAAAAACATTGCTGGGTTCACTGCTGTTGTAGTTTTAAGTTCCACATCGTCCTGTTCCAAGAGAGTGACCTGGTATTTGAGCATGCGGCTCGGGGACAGCCAATGCCCCCCTTTTTGCTCCAAGACAGAAATTACCATATGTGGGACATAACCCGTAATTTTCTGCCCCATGGTTAATTTCCTTGCTTCTTGGATTAAGAGTACAGTTGCTGCCACAGCTCGCAAACATCCAGGCCATCCCTTGCTGACATTATCCAATTGCTTAGAAAAATACCCAACGGCCCATTTCCAAGTTCCTAATTTTTGAGTCAACACACCCAAAGCAAGATGTTATCGCTCATTTACAAACATTCAAAAGGCTTTGCTAAATCTGGGAGTCCTAACGCAGGTGTGGATATCAAAGCCTTCTTCAGATTTTTAAAAGCTGTCTGACACTCAGGTGTCCACAACAGGTGATTCTCCTGGGATCCTTTCAAAGCTGCATAATTGAGGATCCACAATCGACACCACCCGACCATACCCAAAAATGTCCACAATTCCCGTATCGTTCTGGGTTCTGGAACTTGACAAATTGCTTCCTTTCTGCCTGCTCCCAATCTTCTTTGTCCTTGTGAAATTTCAAAGCCTAAATATATCACAGTCTCTTTCCCAATCTGGGCCTTGCTTTTTGATACTCAGTATCCTGCTTGTCTCAAAAAAATTCAACAAGCTGATGGTCACTTGTAAACAGTCCTCCTGAGTCTATGCTGCTATCAAGATGTCATCTACATACTGCAATATTATTCCTTCTGAATTTTCTTTTTTCCGCACTTCCAATTCCTTTGCCAATTGATTACCAAATATTGTAGGACTATTTTTGAACCCTTGAGGCAGCACCGTCCAGGTGAGTTGTGTCTTGTGTCCAGTGGTGGGGCTTTCCTGGCTATCTTTGTCTAGAGGTATGCAGAAGAAAGCATCCTTGAGATCAAGTACAGTAAACCACTTATGTTTTTCTTTTAAGGATGTGTGGGATAATGGCTGAGGTGATTTAAAAATTAGAACTTATATTCACACTTTTAGGTAAGGCACAGCATTGAAGAAGCTTCCCAGGTGGAATGCGGCTGACATGTAAGGAATCCATTGCATGGGAGTTCCCTAGGCCTGCAACCTTAGATGTTGGTAACACCAGGGGAACTTGGTGTGCTGACTCTAAGAGGCGCTGCCCAGAGGGTGGAGCGGTGTGGAGATGCCGCGGCCAGGCTCTGCAATAATAGGGGAACTTAAAGGTGTCATGGAACTGATAAGCTGCATATTTACTACCCTGGGCCAACAGCCTGCCACGTTTTTGACAAAATGCTGTCCTTTTGGTGAACTTTGCTCATTATAACATCATTATAATACCAAAACACACCTCCATCCCAAAAGCTACCCGCCTCCAAGGTGCGACCACCCGTCACTGAGCTTGCGCACTGAATTTTTCTAGCTTATACCTTTAAAAGCAAAGCGAGAAAACTTTACACCAATCCTAAACAAAGGTATGTATGACTAGAGTCACTCAAGCTCCACCCAAAAGGTGAAAGATAGTATAAAATGGTTTAAGAGAAAGAGAATGTTAGGGAAGACACCATCGTGTATCACTCTGACCTCTGGGATCAGTCGACGGGCTGAGCCTCTCTTCCCCCCCATCAGGACGCCTTTGGGTAAGAGTCGAACACTTGGTTATACCAAGTGCCTCCCCGGGAAACTTAGAAATCTCTATAGAGTCGCTTTATTTTCTTTTAACGCGTTTGTGTCCGGCCGTGTTACTCATATTCTTGATATATGCGTTGTGTCCGTCCGTGTTATATACATGTTTGTGTCCGGCCGTGTTATTCCTACTCATATTCTTGGTATTTGTATGTGCTTTGCAGTGAATTTATCACCGGTAATCCAAAGAATCTGTGTGTCTGTTGCTCTAATAAACTGCACTCTTCACTGCTCTGGCTGTGATAGTTCCTTCAACACGACCAGACTGGGGGGGTGTAAAAATTAATGCTGTCGCCTTAGCGAAAGCCCTCAACTAATAAGTGGCTATACACACAGTCCTTAGAAAATAAACCGTTGACCAGGTCTGAGACTAAGACTGGACCTAGCCGCACCTAGACTCCTCTCTGAGAAGGAGTTTAGAAAGCAAGGGGGTCCTGTCTGAACCTCGTGACTCAACGGGAGGGTTCCCCCCCAGCCACTCCTCAGACTCCTATTTGTATGCGACAGTAACTCTTAACGCAACAACACCCAAGCAGCAGGAAGCGGTCCCAGTGGATGGTGTTGGTAATCAGGGGTTTAGGCAACGCTCAGCTCTGATGGCCCAGAGTAGGAAGATCGAGCTATTGGGACCCCTCCACAACAATCTGGTTTTTTCCAGAGGAAGGAACTGCAGCATCCTCTCTCCATGGCCCATGGATACCACTGTGTCTTTTTCCTACATCACCATAACAGGGGACTACCTTTTCAACAGCTTTTAAATGTTAATTTTTTTTTAATTTTAATTTTAATGATCTAGTACAAAATGACCAGATGGTGATTCACTTTGTAAAATATGAATATGGAGCTTTCCCCGTGACCAGAGCTACTCAAAATATGTTTCAGAAGACCCAGACCTGTCTCCCTTGTAATGTAGTTCATAAATGTAATCTTTAAATAAAACTTACAACCCAACTGAAGTTTGTGTTCTTTAACCACACCCCCAATATGTTTTCTTAAATGGACATGACAGACAACAAAGTTTAAAGATTTTACAAATATTTTATTTTCAACAGTAAACTTTACAGGGTGAGCCATTGGGCTTTAGGCACCTTTCTCTTCTTAGGTGGTGCGTATGGTGCTTCTCAGTCCTCCTCAGTCACTTTTAGTTGTTCCAAGAATGAATGAATTTAATGGATTTGTGACCCTTTTTCAGTATGTGTATCTGGTGGAATATTAACGTAATGTTCCCCTTCAAGGTATTCAGGGCAATTTCAGAAATGGCCTTTATCAAGTGATCAGAAGCAGCGCAGAGTATTGCTTTCCTCTACCGAATCAACAGCTCCAGGAGGGACAGGTTACTCTTCAGACAATGGGACATCATGCTCACAAGTCTGCCCTGATAGCAACGCAGGGGGCTGGGCTGGATCCTCTGTATTTATTGCTGAGCATTGGGGGTTTTTTTCCAATATGTAAATGGCTGGCCACCCTGGCAGGAAAAGGCCAGTTCTTAGCCTAAAAGCTTCATGGATATAAGTGTTTAAATCGGCAAATAGGTACCCCTATGGTGCTGTCCTGGTTTCAGCTGAGACAGAGTTAATTTTCTTCGTAGCGGCTGGTATGGGGCTATGTTTTGGATTTGTGCTGAGGACAGTGTTGATAATACAGAGATGTTTTAGTTGCTGCTGTACTAGTCAAGGACTTTTCAGCTTCCCGTGCTCTGCCAGGTGCAGAAGAAGATGGGAGGGGACACAGCCAGGATAGTTGATCCAAACTGACCAAAGGGCTATTCCATATCATATGATGTCATGCTCAGTATATAAACTGGGGGGAGTTGGCCGGGGGGTAGCGATCATTGCTCAGGGACTGGCTGGCTGTCGGTCGACGGGTGGTGAGCGGTTGTAATTTTTTTTTTTTATATATATATAATTTTTTTTTCCCTCCCTTGGGTTTTGTTCCTCTCTCTCTCTCTCATTGTTTTTTTTCCCTCTCATTATAATTCATTATTATTATTACTATTATTTTGTTCCAATTATTAAACTGTTATTATCTCAACCCACGAGTTTTCTTACTTTTGCTCTTTCGATTCTCTCCCCCATCCCATCGGGGGGGGGGAGTGAGCGAGCGGCTGCGTGGTGCTTGGCTGCCGGCTGGGGCTAAACCACGACAGTCCTTTTTGGCGCCCAACGTGGGGCAGAAAGGGTTTGAGATAATAACAGATTAACCAGAGCGTATTAAGGAATTTAGATCTGTTAGTAGTTGTGGGACGTGATATTGACTCGTTTGCTCCTAGCATCGGTTTACCTGATCTGCACCATGCTCATTTCTTTGCTGTACATGTTAAAGATCAGTGTTGGTTTTAGCAGTTTGCTGTGCTCTGCTTTAATTGGTAATGTTTTGTCTGTGAGATTTGCTATTAAAACAGTGACCTTGTATTTATTTTGGTATCTAAGTGCTGTACTGAAACCGTTACTGTATGTCGGGTATCATCTTATGGAGACAATTCGTAATTATACTTCTTCCTCTGAGAGGTTTTTTATGGAGGAAATGCAGAATTGTACCTTCACTACTTTCTTCTACAATGCTTCCTCCTTCATTACAGTAACTTTTCAGTATTTTGAACAACCTTGGGTAGTTAAGATACTTGTATTGGTATTGTTTGGGAATATTGTTTCGATCTTGTCCAGGGTTAGTAAGCAATTTAAGAATATCATCCAGAGGTCTGCCCCAAGGCTGGATAGTTATGAGTGGCAGGGTGTGTGGAATAGCATGGGCAAATGCCTAGGGCGGTGGGCACCTCCAGTGTTTTGGAACTTCACCCCTGAACAAGTGCTGAATCCGGAAAAATTAGTAGAATATTTGGAAGAAGTATGCTGTGACTCTTGCAATTCTAAGGAGATACAATGTGCTGCAATGTGCTGGGGTCTGGCCCATGCCTACCGAGCCCTGTTCAACGCTACTCAGAACCCTCAAGGATCTGGTGACAAAACAACAGGCACTGCGGCTGCTCCAACCTCCCCTGCGACAGGCACTGCGGCTGCTCCAGCCTCCCCTGCGACAGGCACTGCGGCTGCTCCAACCCCCCCTGCGACAGGCACTGCGGCTGCTCCAGCCCCCCCTGCGACAGGCACTGCGGCTGCTCCAACCCCCCCTGCGACAGGCACTGCGGCTGCAGCTGCACCGAACAACTCCGTTACAAGCATTGCGGTTCAAACAGGGAACGAACCCGTGTCAGTATCAGTCGCCCCTATACATAAAAAGAAATCATGGAAGCGAAAGTCAGCTCGTTTAGAAAGGGAAGATGAAGGAGCAGGGCCATCACAGGAAGAGGAAGAGGAAGAACTCGTAAATGAGACGGAAACTACCCGATCCCTATCCCTGAGTGAGCTGCGAGATATGCGAAAAGATTTCAGCCGTCATTCAGGGGAGCACATTGTCACCTGGCTGCTCCGATGCTGGGATAGCGGGGCCAATAGCCTGGAATTAGAGGGTAAGGAAGCCAAGCAGCTGGGATCCCTTTCTAGGGAAGGGGGCATTGACAAAGTGATTGGAAAAGGGGAACCAGCCCGCAGCCTCTGGAGGCGACTCCTGTCAGCTATAAGAGAGAGATATCCCTTCAAGGAAGATGTTGTATATCGCCCCGGGAAATGGACCACCGTGGAGAAAGGTATTCAGTACCTGAGGGAATTAGCTCGTCTGGAAGTGATTTATGGTGACCTGGACGACGTGCGGTCACCCACAGATCCAGACGAGGTCCAGTGCACAAGACCCATGTGGCGGAAGTTGGTACGAAACGCACCACCATCGTGTGCCAACTCACTGGCAATACTGACCTGGAAAGATGGAGACGGTCCAACAGTGAATGAAGCTGCTAGTAACCTCCGAGAATACGAAGAAAGTATCTCTTCCTCCTTTGTCTCAGCTGTGCGGGAACTGTCCCAGGAGTTCAGACAGTTCAAAGAGGATTTGTCCTACTCCATACCTATACGGACCAGTGTTTCAGCTATTCAGAGTCAGCGTTCTTCTGCTCAAGAGAGAGGATATAGAGGGTACACACCACGGGGCACCCTATGGTTTTACTTGCGTGACCACGGAGAGGACATGAGGAAGTGGGATGGAAAACCTACCTCCACCCTAGAGGCATGGGTACGTGAGTTGCAAGGAAAAACAATCGCCAAAGGGAGTTCTTCCAGGAAAATTGCTGCTCCGGTTTCCAGTGGACAGTTCCCCAGACAGAGTAAGAGGGTTGATTTTACTCCTGATTTTAATGAAGAAATTCCTGACTCATATACACAAGAAAAGGGTAATGAATATTATGACCAGGATTAGGGCGGCCCTGCCTCCAGCCAGGTGGAGGAAAGGGACAACCGGGTTTACTGGACTGTGTGGATTCGATGGCCTGGCACATCAGACCCACAGGAGTATAAGGCTCTTGTAGACACCGGTGCACAGTGTACCCTGATGCCATCAAGCTATATAGGGGCAGAACCCATCTGTATTTGTGGAGTGACAGGGGGATCCCAACAACTGACTGTATTGGAGGCCGAAGTGAGCCTAACTGGGAATGAGTGGCAAAAGCACCCCATTGTGACTGGCCCAGAGGCTCCATGCATCCTTGGCATAGACTATCTCAGGAGAGGGTATTTCAAGGACCCAAAAGGGTATCGGTGGGCTTTTGGTATAGCTGCCTTGGAGACGGAAGAAATTAAACAGCTGTCTACCTTACCCGGTCTTTCAGAGGACCCTTCTGTTGTGGGGTTGCTGAGGGTCGAAGAACAACAGGTGCCAATCGCTACCACAACAGTGCACCGGAGGCAATATCGCACCAACCGAGACTCACTGATTCCCATCCATGAGCTGATTCGTCGACTGGAGAGCCAAGGAGTGATCAGTAAGACTCGTTCACCTTTTAACAGTCCCATATGGCCAGTGAGAAAGTCTAATGGAGAGTGGAGACTAACAGTAGACTATCGTGGCCTGAATGAAGTCACGCCGCCCCTGAGTGCTGCCGTGCCGGACATGCTGGAACTGCAATACGAACTGGAGTCAAAAGCAGCCAAATGGTATGCTACAATTGATATTGCTAATGCGTTTTTCTCAATCCCTTTGGCAGCAGAGTGCAGGCCACAGTTTGCTTTCACTTGGAGGGGCGTTCAGTACACCTGGAATCGACTGCCCCAGGGGTGGAAACACAGCCCTACCATTTGCCATGGACTGATTCAGACTGCATTGGAACAGGGCGAAGCTCCAGAGCATCTGCAATACATTGATGACATCATCGTGTGGGGCAACACAGCAGAGGAAGTTTTTGAGAAAGGGAAGAAAATAGTCCAGATCCTCCTGAAAGCCGGTTTTGCCATAAAACAAAGTAAGGTCAAGGGACCTGCACAGGAAATCCAGTTTTTAGGAATAAAATGGCAAGATGGACGTTGCCAGATCCCAATGGATGTGATTAACAAAATAACAGCCATGTCTCCACCAACTAGCAAAAAGGAAACACAAGCTTTCTTAGGCGTTGTGGGTTTTTGGAGAATGCATATTCCAAATTACAGTCTGATCGTAAGCCCTCTCTACCAAGTGACCCGGAAGAAGAACGATTTCCAATGGGGCCCTGAGCAACGACAAGCCTTTGAACAAATTAAACGGGAGATAGTTCATGCAGTAGCCCTTGGGCCAGTCCGGGCAGGGCAAGACATAAAAAATGTGCTCTACACCGCAGCCGGGGAGAATGGCCCTACCTGGAGCCTCTGGCAGAAAGCACCAGGGGAAACTCGAGGTCGACCCTTAGGGTTTTGGAGTCGGGGATACAGAGGATCCGAGGCCCGCTATACTCCAAGTGAAAAAGAGATATTGGCAGCATATGAAGGAGTTCGAGCTGCTTCAGAAGTGGTTGGTACGGAAGCACAACTCCTCTTGGCACCCCGACTGCCGGTGCTGGGTTGGATGTTCAAAGGGAGGGTCCCCTGTACACATCATGCAACTGATGCTACATGGAGTAAGTGGGTTGCACTGATCACACAGCGGGCTCGGATAGGAAACCCCAATCGCCCAGGAATCTTGGAAGTAATTATGGACTGGCCGGAAGGCAAAGATTTCGGAATATTGCCAGAGGAGGAGGTGACGCATGCTGAGGAGGCCCCACTGTACAATAAACTACCAGAAAATGAGAAGCAATATGCCCTGTTCACTGATGGGTCCTGTCGTATTGTAGGAAAGCATCGGAGGTGGAAGGCTGCTGTATGGAGTCCTATACGACAAGTGGGAGAAACTGCTGAAGGAGATGGTGAATCAAGCCAATTTGCAGAAGTTAAAGCCATTCAGCTGGCTTTAGACATTGCTGAACGAGAAAAGTGGCCAATGCTCTATCTCTATACTGACTCATGGATGGTGGCGAATGCCCTGTGGGGGTGGTTACAGCAATGGAAGCAGAACAATTGGCAGCGCAGAGGCAAACCCATCTGGGCTGCAGCACTGTGGCAAGATATTGCTGCCCGAGTAGAGAACCTGGTTGTAAAAGTACGTCACGTAGATGCTCACGTACCCAAGAGTCGGGCCACTGAGGAACATCAAAACAACCAGCAGGTGGATCAGGCTGCTAAGATTGAAGTGGCTCAAGTGGATCTGGACTGGCAACATAAGGGTGAATTATTTATAGCTCGATGGGCCCATGACACTTCAGGCCATCAAGGAAGAGATGCAACATATAGATGGGCTCGTGATCGAGGGGTGGACTTAACCATGGACACTATTGCACAGGTTATCCCTGAATGTGAAACATGCGCTGCAATTAAACAATCCAAGCGGTTAAAGCCTCTGTGGTATGGAGGGCGATGGCTGAAATATAAATATGGGGAGGCCTGGCAGATCGATTATATCACGCTCCCACAAACCCGCCAAGGCAAGCGCTATGTGCTCACCATGGTGGAAGCAACCACCGGATGGCTGGAAACGTATCCCGTGACCCATGCCACTGCCTGGAACACTCTCCTGGGCCTTGAAAAACAAGTCCTATGGCGACATGGCACCCCAGAGAGAATTGAGTCAGACAACGGGACTCATTTCCGAAACGGTCTCATAGACACCTGGGCCAAAGAGCATGGCATTGAGTGGGTATATCACATCCCCTATCATGCACCAGCCTCTGGGAAAATTGAACGATACAATGGACTGTTAAAAACTACACTGAGAGCAATGGGTGGTGGGACGTTCAAACATTGGGATACACATTTAGCAAAGGCCACCTGGTTAGTTAACACTAGAGGATCTGTCAATCGAGCTGGCCCTGCCCAATCAAAACTTTTACGCACTGTAGAAGGGGATAAGGTCCCTGTAATGCACATAAAAAACATGCTGGGGAAGACAGTCTGGGTTACTCCTGCCTCGGGCAAAGGCAAGCCCATTCGTGGGATTGCTTTTGCTCAAGGACCCAGGTGCACTTGGTGGGTAATGCGAAAGGATGGGGAAGTCCGATGTGTACCTCAAGGGGATTTGATTTTGGGTGAGAATAGCCAATGAACTAAATGGTATGATGTTAACTGCTATATAATACTGTGTATCATCACTTGTATGATTACTATACTCCATATCAATGGTATTTCAATAAGGATCACCCAGATTAGTGAAGAATGAACTTCGATGAAAGCAAGCAACGTGCAATGGTGATGGAACCAGAACTGGCTTCAGCATGCAACAACCCAACATCACACAGCATCTCTTCTGCCATGAAGGACTATTATGACAGATGGAGCCCCAAGTCATGGACTAAATGAACTCAGTGGACATTTTGTGGACATTTATGGTCATTTTACAAATATTTTGTAGGGGTGGTCCATAGACTAAGGGAATGATATGTGTGTATTATATCAAAGGATGGGAAGGGTGATGGTGGGTAATGAGAATGTATTGAATAGTGTGAGACCTGAGCATGACGTAAATGGTATGGAATAAGGGGTGGATACTGTCCTGGTTTCAGCTGAGACAGAGTTAATTTTCTTCGTAGCGGCTGGTATGGGGCTATGTTTTGGATTTGTGCTGAGGACAGTGTTGATAATACAGAGATGTTTTAGTTGCTGCTGTACTAGTCAAGGACTTTTCAGCTTCCCATGCTCTGCCAGGTGCAGAAGAAGATGGGAGGGGACACAGCCAGGATAGTTGATCCAAACTGACCAAAGGGCTATTCCATATCATATGATGTCATGCTCAGTATATAAACTGGGGGGAGTTGGCCAGGGGGTAGCGATCATTGCTCGGGGACTGGCTGGCTGTCGGTCGACGGGTGGTGAGCGGTTGTAATTTTTTTTTTTTATATATATATAATTTTTTTTTCCCTCCCTTGGGTTTTGTTCCTCTCTCTCTCTCTCATTGTTTTTTTTCCCTCTCATTATAATTCATTATTATTATTACTATTATTTTGTTCCAATTATTAAACTGTTATTATCTCAACCCACGAGTTTTCTTACTTTTGCTCTTTCGATTCTCTCCCCCATCCCATCGGGGGGGGGGAGTGAGCGAGCGGCTGCGTGGTGCTTGGCTGCCGGCTGGGGCTAAACCACGACAGGTGCCTTCATAGCATCTTCAAACGCTTCTAAAAAACACTGGGCCTTGACAGGATACATCTGCCTGGCTAGGGACGTAACCTGGAGTCTATCTCAGGGGTTCTTAAATAACACCATATATTTTGTGCTGCGAGTGATGGTGTGACTCTTTTTACCCTGGCAAAAAAACCCATTCTGGACAATGTACAGGATGCTAAGATTCCTGTGATCTTAAGATCACTAAGATTTTTACTTAGTAAAAGCTTTCTCAATTTCATCACTCTCACAAGCAGAGTTCATCAAATCATTGATCACAATCATATTTACTTTATTAGGGGGAAATAAATGGTTATCACTAAGACTTTCAAGTAAATCCTCTACAAAGTCGATAAAAGGATGTTTACAGAGCACTTCCTGAAACAATGGTTGCCAACAATTGTAACACCACACAATATTCTCAGGCATAAAAGAAAACAAGCGGTTGGCATTCTCCAAAAGATGTTTTAGAAAATAACTTTTCCCACAATTGCTAAGCCTTGCCAGAATAGCAGAAAAGATGTGTTTCCAGTGCATGCCCATGATCAAAAACCATAGGTGAGGCTTTCAAAATTTTTAGTCAATACCCTTTTGTCATAGACCATGTTCTGTGTCTTCCAGACAGGCCTGTGTGCTGGTTTTGGCTGGGATAGAGTTAATTTTCTCTATAGTAGCTAGTATGGAGCTATTTTTTGGATTTGTGCTGAAAACAGTGTTGATAATCCAGAGATGTTTTAGTTGTTGCTGCACTAGTCAAGGACTTTTCAGCTTCCCATGCTCTGCCAGGTGCAGAAGAAGCTGGGAGGGGACACAGCCAGGATAGTTGATCCAAACTGACCAAAGGGCTATTCCATACCATATGACGTCATGCTCAGTATATAAAGCTGGGGAAGAAGAAAGAAGGGGGGACATTCGGAGTGATGGTGTTTGTCTTCCCAAGTAACCGTTACGCGTGATGGAGCCCTGCTTTCCTGGAGATGGCTGAACACCTGCCTGCCCATGGGAAGGAGTGAATGAATTCCTTGCTTTGCTTTGCTTGCGTGCACGGCTTTTGCTTTCCCTATTAAACTGTCTTTATCTCAACCCATGAGTTTTCTCACTTTTGCTCTTCCGATTCTCTCCCCCATCCCACTGGAGGGGGGAGTAAGTGAGCAGCTGTGTGGTGCTTAGTTGCCAGCTGGGGTTAAACCACGACAGCCTGGTTTCTATTGTCCACTTCTGCTTGTTCCTGACAATAAAGCACTGCTCTATCACGATCTTTTTAGGGTTGTCACTGTAGCTTGCCATTTACCCTCATGGGAAGCACAGAGCACACAAGACAGGTACACCTTTACTTTGACGATCCTAAAGTAGGCTGTCAGAGTGTCAAAATTCTCAGAAATAACTTCAGGGTGCCCAAGAGGGTATTGTTTTGTTTTGTTGATGAAAGGATAGAGGCTAGTAAAATCGTAGTAATGTATCTTTACATCAGGGGCTGCTTTGTCATACAGACAAATGGCATTTGTCCTGCTGTCAAAAAACATATCTCTGGGGACCAGTGGTGTGGGCAGTTTGGTCCTGGCTAAGAACTCTGCAAGCTCCCCATCTGATTTTTCGTAGCAACCCACTCATGCTCCCATATAGATCTGATGTTGATGCCCACTCTCTTTAGGTGGTCCATCTTTCATTGTGTTGTGTAATACAAATATCCCAATGTGTCCCCCGCCAGAGGATTCCAGTCATTTTCATAGTAACATTCAACACAACCATGGAGAAAGCACCCATTAAATTCAAAAGCTGTTGGCACCCCATCAGTGACTGCATAGCCACTCAAGAAGTAGGATCCTACTTGATATTCACCGCCTTATAACACATGACAGATTTGAATATTCTCCTTTTTGAGCACGTACATAAACCATTGAATAGAGGGGGTTGAATATCTCTTTTTATTCCAATGACAGTCATCTGGAAAGAGGAGTGCTGCCGTGTTAGTTTTAAGGAACATAAAGCAGTACATGGACATGCAAGTAGGGGTCAGTGTAGTATACTGAAAGGGATCTATAAGCCTTCACCTTTTCACCCTCTTCACCCTCTTATAGAATATGCAATGGGTCATCACCATAATTTCATTCCTGTATGATCTGCAAGATTCCCTCAAAATTTTTACATCTTGTTGGTAGTAATAACTCAGTTCTTTTTGCAAGTCAGGAATCTTCTGATTAGGTGTGTGCCATGCCAAGAATTGCTTTTTCTTTTCAAGCATCATGCTGTCTACCCCATAATATTCCGATGGTGGAAGAGGGCACACATAACTTTGATTTTCAGCAGTGTTGAAAAAATGGGGGAAATAACCTTTGCAGCACTCAATACCCATTGCGTGGGGAAGGCTGCTTAGTTTCATGGGAAAAAAATGTAAAGAATCTATGAATGGTATACTCATGCTGGGTACTTCTATGCACATGAGTTTACCACCTTGGGTCGTTAACTACACACCCATTTTTTCCCCTTCAGAACCTAACTAACAACAAAGTAGCCATCATAGCCTTTGGCGTTATGCACTAGGAAAGTGTAGCCCTAAAACTCTGTGTCCATAAACCCAATAAAGTCCACGAGACATGTATCCCCTTTAAAGTTCCATTCTCCTTCAGTTTTCCTTTCTGCCCCTTCTTCTTCATCCCAAGGGGCATCTGGAGCTAACTCCATGGCAAAAAAGTAGTTTGGGACATGTGTTCTGGTTTCCTGCATACATTCCATGTCACAGATAATATAGCCCTGCCCTGCTTCTGGATTTTTGATCATGGGGATGAAACACTGGTGCTGGTTTATGTTGCAGATCTGTTCATAGCATGTTACACACTTCCAGCCTTTACATTTGTGTTGTTTTTCTACATAGGCCTTATACTTCTCACAGAAAATCATAGCCAAACAGTCAATTTGTTTTTTAATAGCCAGGGCCGTGTGCCTCTGGAAACGTTCCCCATACCTGCACAACAGCCTGCAGCTGCAGCACCTTATCCTTGTCCCCAAGTTAACTGCACAGTTGTGAGAAAAGCAGAGCCAGCAATAACATTTACAGCTGTGGCCATGGTCATAGCATGCATGACAAAGCTCACAAAAGTTCCTCACTCCAAATATCTTCCTGATATCCTTAACACCATAATAATGTTCATCATGTAAAAGGAGGAAGCAGGTCTTGGGATATCTAAGAGTGTCGTTTGGCTTAATAAAGGTCAAAAATTTGCTCTACATCTCAAACAAATATTTCATAAGCTTCATGTAGTGGTACCTGATCTAAATTAACAAATCTGCATTCCTCTACATAATGGATGGCTATAAGCTCTTCAGAAGGGATAGGCAAGGAAGGAGAGGCAGTGGGGTGGCTCTGTATGTTAAGGAGTGTTTCGATTGTGTAGAACTCAGCGATTATGATGATAAGGCCGAGTGCTTATGGGTAAGGATGAGGGGGAAGGCCAACAAGGCAGATATCCTGCTGGGTGTCTGTTATAGACCACCCAACCAGGATGCAGAGGCAGATGAAGCATTCTATAAACAGCTGGCAGGAGTCTCACGATCGCTAGCCCTTCTTCTCGTGGGGGACTTCAACTTACCAGATGTCTGCTGGAAATACAACACAGCAGAGAGGAAACAGTCTAGGAGGTTCCTGGAGTGTGTGGAAGACAACTTCCTGACACAGCTGGTAAGTGAGCCTACCAGGGGAGGTGCCTCGCTTGACCTGTTGTTTGTGAACAGAGAAGGACTTGTGGGTGATGTGATGTTTGGAGGCCGTCTTGGGCACAGCGATCATGAAATGATAGAGTTTTTGATTCTTGGAGAAGTAAGGAGGGTGGTCAGCAGAACTGCTGTCTTGGACTTCTGGAGGGCAGACTTTGGCCTGTTCAGGACACTGGTTGAGAGAGTCCCTTCGGAGACAGTCCTGAGGGGCAAAGGGGTCCAGGAAGGCTGGGCATTCTTCAAGAAGGAAGTCTTAAAGGCGCAGGAGCAAGCTATCCCCATGTGCCATAAGACGAACCGGCGGGGAAGACGACCGGCCCGGCTGAACAGGGAGCTTTTGATGGGACTCAGGAAAAAAAGGAGATTTTACCACTTTTGGCAGAAGGGGCAGGCAACTCAAGAAGAGTACAGGGATCTCATCAAGTCATGCAGAGAGAAAATTAGAAAGGCAAAAGCCAAGCTAGAACTCAATCTGACCACTGTTGTAAGAGATAATAAAAAATGTTTTTACAAATACATTAACAACAAAAAGAGAGCCAAGGAGAATTTCCCTCCTTTATTGGATGCGGGGGGGAACATTGTCACCAAGGATGAGGAAAAGGCTGAGGTACTTAATGCCTTCTTTGCCTCAGTCTTTAATAGCCAGACCAGTCATCCCCAGGGTATTCAGCCCCCAGAGCTGGAAGACAGGGACGGGGAGCAGAATAAACTCCCCATAATCCAGGAGGAAGCAGTTACCAACCTGCTATGCCATCTGGACACTCACAAGTCTATGGGGCCAGATGGGATCCACCCAAGGGTACTGAGGGAGCTGGCGGAGGAGCTTGCCAAGCCACTCTCCATCATTTATCAGCAGTCCTGGTTAACAGGGGAGGTCTCAGATGACTGGAGGCTTGCCAATGTGATGCCCATCTACAAGAAGGGCCGGAAGGAGAATCCAGGGAGAACTACAGGCCTGTCAGCCTGACCTCGGTACCAGGAAACATTATGGAGCTGTTCATCTTGAGTGCGCTCAACAGGCATGTGCAGGCCAACCAGGGGATCAGGCCCAGCCAGCATGGGTTCATGAAAGGCAGGTCCTGCTTGACCAACCTGATCTCCTTCTACGACAAGGTGACTCGCCTAGTGGATGAGGGAAAGGCTGTGGATGTTGTTTACCTGGACTTCAATAAAGCCTTTGACACGGTTTCCCGCAGCATTCTCCTAGAGAAGCTGGCGGCTCATGGCTTGGACGGGTGTACTCTTCGCTGGGTAAAAAACTGGCTGGACGGCCAGGCCCAAAGAGTGGTGGTGAATGGAGTTAAATCCAGCTGGCAGCCAGTCACAAGTGGTGTTCCCCAGGGCTCTGTGTTGGGGCCAGTTCTGTTTAATATCTTTATCAATGATCTGGATGAAGGGATCAAGTGCACCCTCAGTAAGTTTGCAGACGACACCAAATTGGGCGGTTCAACAAGGATAAGTGCCAGGTCCTGCACTTGGGCCACAGCAACCCCATGCAACACCACAGGCTTGGGGAAGAGTGGCTGGAAAGCTGCCCAGCAGAGAAGGACCTGGGGGTGTTGGTTGACAGCCAGCTGAATATGAGCCAGCAGTGTGCCCAGGTGGCCAAGAAGGCCAATGGCATCCTGGCTTGTATCAGAAATAGTGTGGCCAGCAGGACTAGGGAAGTGATCGTGCCCCTGTACTTGGCACTGGTGAGGCCGCACCCTGAATACTGTGTTCGGTTTTGGGCCCCTCACTACAAGAAAGACATTGAGGTGCTGGAGCGTGTCCAGAGAAAGGCAACGAAGCTGGTGAAGGGTCTGGAGAACAAGTCTGATGAGGAGCGGCTGAGGGAACTGGGATTGTTTAGTCTGGAGAAGAGGAGGCTGAGGGGAGACCTTATTGCTCTCTACAACTACCTGAAAGGAGGTTGTAGTGAGGTGGGTGTCAGTCTCTTCTCCCAAGTAACAAGCCATAGGATGAGAGGAAATGGCCTCAAGTTGTGCCAGGGGAGGTTTAGATTGCATATTAGGAAAAATTTCTTTACTGAAAGGGTGGTCAAGCATTGGAACAGGCTGCCCAGAGAGGTGGTGGAGTCACTATCCCTGGAGGAGTTTGCAAAAAAGTGTGTAGATATGGCACTTTGGGACATGGTTTAGTAGGCATGGAGGTGTTGGGTTGAGGGTTGGACTAGATGATCTTAGAGGTCTTTTCCAACCTATACGATTCTGTGATTCTGTGATTCTGTGATTCTATGATTCTGTGATTCTGTGATTCTATATCGCCTAGCCCTGAACCTCTGGATCAGCCATTCCCACTGCTGAACATGCTCCATGGAAGCCACGGTGTGGTCTGCCCCCTCCTCCACCACCCCTGCTACATTTGAGGGTGGGGATAAAGCTGGGCTTTCAAATGCCCCCTCAGGACTTGGGAGTGCAGCAGGTGCCCCCCCCCCCCGGAAACATCCTCATTGTGTTCGACAGCTTCTTGCTCTTGCAGAGGGATGCAGTAACCAGGAAGTCCCTTCCAGGGTGTCATCATCTACCCTCCTGGGACACGTTCACTGCCACATCAGGTTCAGAAAAGGAGATTGCCTTTAAGCCCCTGTAACCCCTTGCTAACAAGACAGTTGCAGCAACGCAAAATTCATTTAGCTTTCCAAATTAGCACTCTGGTTTTTCTGTTTTGCTAACCTGTAAACCAAAGCCTTAGTACTAACAACCCCACCAGCCCTCTTATAACCACCAACCTGCCTGCTACTCCTCTGAGCCTGAAAATAATCATGGTCTTTCAGCTCTGCAACACCCCCATTGCTCTTACTGATCTGCTTGCTCTTTCTGCAGTAGCTGTGATCTCTAAGAACATAAGGCTACAGTCGCTGTCCCAAAGCCTAAGTCTTGCTGCTTTTGCAGCAATTATTGTCTAACAGGACAGTCTTGATTGCATGCTCAGTCTCCTGCCTCTTCTTTGCAGCATTGCGTAAGGATAAGGAAACACATAAAGCACCAGACCGCACCCCAGAATGGTTTTACAGGTAGCTGTAAGATCCTCCACAACCATGGGGAAATGGAGCGTCCACACTCTCTGTGTGACACTGAAATCCATGTTGCTTTTCATGGGCCTGTTGGCTGGTTCTTCTGGTTCGCATGGTCTTTTTCGGGAATCCCTTAGGGTCTTTCTCTTATTGTCCCCATGTTCTTCTGAAGTTGGCATTTTCTTCTGGTTTTCCATTGTCACAGAGAGTGTTGCTTGTGTCTTGCAGCTGTCATGAAAATTTTGCAACTGGCCTGTGCCAACTGAGGAGAGAGGCTAGAACGTAAAGTATAGAATTACAAAAGTAATTCTTTTATTCATGTGCATAAGGTGTCCCATTCAAATTGGGGCACCCGAATGCAGTTTTACACGTGGTTCCTATACCTTTCAAGTGTTCAGATAGATACAACATGATTTGACCAATCACTACTTAACACACACACACACACTACTGTTTTGCAAAGCAACTATAGTTCTATGGTGTCATCATCCATCTGCTTCTTTCTTGATCTAGACGTCCCTGGAGTCGGTCTTGCTACAGTTACTTATCTATGATGCCAGATAATGGGAGGGTTTCACAGAGGTGTTAGAGGAGCTAGGATGCTGGCGTTATCTCGGTAGTCCAGGGGTATCCTTTATTCTTCAGGGTGGGGGCTGTCCTCCTCCTTGCAATGAGCTGGGGTCCTTTAGTCATGCTTACTTAAGAATGAATATGCAGAATACAATGTAAACTATATATATGTATATCTTAAGAAAGTTCATACAATTTCATGCTATAAAGACTAATTGGTACAATAGTTAGGGAATGAGATTTTCCTAACACAGGACTGTACAAAGTCCAAAAGCTGCCCCAGTAATTCCACATGGTCATCCCGTTGTGCTGGGCTCGGATGCAGGGGCTTCTCAGTGCAGCTCACAGGATTGGTCTCTTCTTTGCACGTGACAGGGTTTATGTGGGGAAACCCTTGGTGGACCTCCCAGGAGGGGTTCATAGCCCTTGGGCATGTTCCAACTTGTCCGTGCCCCCCCTTTTGGCCTTCCTCCACCCTCTTGAAGTGCCTTCCCCCACCTCAGACATGACATGTCATGGGCTTGTTCTGCAGCCTTGTAAAGTGGGGGGAGCCCAACTTGCCTTTTACTTTTTAAAAAATTCCTTTCTATTCACATTTAAACTTAAATTATTCATTCCATTAGATCTTATTAAAGAATCTTTTATCCATTTTATACTTATACTTTTCATAGAATCATTTAGGTTGGAAAAGAACCTTAAGATCATCGAGTCCAACTGTTAACCTAACATTACCAAGTCCACCACTAAACCATGTCCCTAAGCACCACATCTACACATCTTTTAAATACCTCCAGGGATGGTGACTCAATCACTTCCCTAGGCAGCCTGTTCCAATGCTTGACAATGGATATATATTTAATTTCTACATCTTTTAAAATGTATATATAAAAAATATTGTATCTGTGTATAAATAAATAAAATATATATTTATACATATTTGTACATTCCTTTATATATATTTCTTTATATGTATATATTGTGTATTTTTTATATAAATGTATATATTTTTACATCTGAGCACTCCCTGGTCCAAAGGAAGTGGGCAGCCAATCAGAGGGAGATCTGAGAACACATGGCTATGACGGCATCAAAAATGGCAACCTGCCAATCACAAAGCAGTAGGATAATGATGGGGAATTATGTTGTCAAAAGTGGCGACCTCCTTGTGTGTAGTGAGATGGGGCTTCCTTTTTTGACATACTTCTGGGTAAACTGGTAAGGGTATCTAGTCCTGCCAGCCAATTACAGGGCAGTATGAAAACACATGGGGCATGACATTGTCAAAAATGGCAGCGATCTGCCATAAAATGGTGGCTGAAAGAACACGTCGGTACCTGTGTATTTAGTGGGAGGGGGGCTTTCTGCTCTGACATCCTTCTGGGGTAAAAAGGTTGGGGTGGCTGGTCCTACCAGCCAAACACAGGGCTATCTGAGAATATGTGGGTATGATGGTGTTAAGAAATGGCTGTCAGCCAATCACAGAGCAGTATGAGAACACGTGGGTTATGATGTTTAACAAAATGGCAGCGATCTGCCATAAAATGACAGCTGAAACAAAAAGGTGACCCCCTATGCATGTAGGGGGAAAGAACTTTCTGGTCTGATGTACTTCCAGAAAACCTGGAAGGGGTGGGTGGTCCTGCCATCCAATCACAACAGACCGTGTGACGGGAAGAGGGAGTGAAACCCAGGGCAAATGGTATATGTGACTGCCTGCAGGGGAGCGGGACTTCCTCAGGAAGCTGGGGGCAGGCACCTGTCACTTCTTATCTTGTATATTAGTGCTACCTGTACTACTTAGGTCACAGCTATCTGTTGGCATAGCTGCTTTCAGCAGCTAACTTCACCATCAGCTTTGCCAGATGCTACACAGAGCTCCCCATGGGGATATGCAAAAGAGGGAAAGCAAGCAAGACAAAGGGAGAAGACAAGAAGAGTAGTGCTGTAGCTGTGACTAAAATCCTATTTAAATTAAAAAAATAAAAAGGATTACTTCCATGCAGAGATCCACTTCCACAGAGCTAATGGGCACTATCTAGGTCATTGCACTTAGGGTACAGAGATTTTCTTGCCCAAGTTACATACCAAAGATTAAAGAAAGGGTATGAATAGCATTCATTTGCATTTCATGTACTCTTTCATGCATTTCATTGTACTGTACTGTACATGGGCCAAACCACACAAAGGTTAACACAAATGCAGATTTACCTAGGAGTAATCCTACTGAAGACAATTTAAAAGCAATACTTGCTTAAGACTGAGCATGTTCTTAAACACCATTGCTGACTTTATTCCCATTAGAGTTGGCAGGGATTTCTTCGTCACTCCATGTATACTCATTTCAATAACAAAATGTTAAAAAGTTCTTAACAGCTCCCAAGGAACCATAGCCAACTACTGTGTAAATCCTTATTAGTTCACAGGCTACTGATTCAATGGTTACTTTGGAACATTACAGTCTATTGCATTAGAGAACGTCCATTGAAATTGGTTTAAATGCATGTACTGTAAAATTCATTGGGAAAGCAATTTATAAATGAGATTAAAGCTTTCACAGACAATGTGTGTAAAAGCCCTTTTTGCCTCCATACATGTATTTTTCCTCAAAATTATGTTGAAATGCCTGGGCCAGACTGAACAAAACTATAAGTGCATGGTGTTCACAAAGCTCATATCATGGATACTTTTATTCCACTCATTTAGTTTCACAAGTACTTTGTGGACAATTTTTTTTCAAATTATGGGAAGACAAAACTGAACAAAAAGAGTGTTGCCCCCCCCCCCCCCCCCCTTTGCCAGGTAGAAAGCTAACTTGAAAATAAAAAGTTGTCTTTTATATGTCATCTGATAATTTGCCTAAGTGCTACACTATAGGTGTGTGACACTGTACAATAATACTGCCCCTTAGTCTTTTTAAGATGTTTAAATTTGAACCTGTTAGTCTTCTAAAATCTTACAAAATGGTACAGAAACATATTAAAATGGCTACCAAAGTAAATACTCAAGTTAAAATAAATAGGTTAATATAATTGTATAAAGGGAATTGATAAAATGAAAGAGGGTTTGCCTGAAATATCTTATGGAATTTGCTAGTTATTTAGGGTGAAAATCGTGAACTTCCTACTTACATCAGTTGTTCTAACTAAAATAGGGCACTTAAAATATTTTATCTTTATTAGTCTTAACAACTAATAAAATATCTTCTCCCTTGTTTAATGAAAAGAAATAACTTGTTTGGCTCTTAAAGGTAAACTATAATTACAGATAGGTTATATGTTTGGTAACTGGATACAGATAAATTGGTATTTTAACCTCAAGATTATTAGTTTAAATCCAGCCCATCTCAAAGGTCATTTGTTAACTATGTTTGGTGATCCATGAAGTCATGTATACTTTCAGTAAAACACCAATAGTACAGGAGCAGCACTCTGTGGTGAAAGGTTCTCCTAAAGGAGGCTTCCCACATAAAATCCTGCCAAGTGATGGCAGACCAGGGGTGCAATCTTTCCCATCTTCTGGGCAGGACACAAAATACGTCACTAGAGAGGAAGAGGAAAGATTTCCATTAGTCAAAGTTATGTAAGCTGGAAAAAGGAAGCATAATAATACTCTTCTTTTGAATCCTTTATAGCTACTGAATAATTAATGTTTAATTCCTTTCCTTTCTTTTTTTCAAAAGGCTAGCCAGACTTTCCCCCTTACAGGTCTATTTCCCAACGCAAAGTTCAGACAAAAAGGACAAAAAGCTCAGGCTTGCTAAACTGGACAAAACCTGGAATAGAACAATAAGTCTTCTTACCCAGGCTTTAAAATATGCTGGTAATACCATTCTGGGTCTCCTAAACCAGATGCTGGAGTGCTCTCTCTTCCAGAGCATCCAGGGTATCTCACTTCTGCCATAAATCCCGTTCTAAAAACTTCAGCAGTCTTTCCCCCTCAACAGATGGGTTTTTCCACACACAACCACTAACAACCACTTAATTCACTTGTGTGGCATGGCCCCCACTTCCCAACCCTTCCCTCTCCAACCAAGACCGAGCCTTCCCTGGGAAGCGGTTTCCAACCTCCAGCTTCCAACCCTCCTCCTTCTCAACTGCTGCAGTTTATAACCTTGCTCCCCAGCAGGTTTCACAAGAATCTGCTGTCTGTAGGCAACTGGGGACCTGCAAAGTCAGCCCTACCGCAAAGGCCTGAGCTCAAGGGACAGAAAGACTCAGGAGACAGCCTTGGGAAGATCCCTTCCTCCTGTGATTTATCTCCAGCTTCAGCCTCAGTTTAGGAGCTCCCTGTTGTGGAAGAGCAGAGGGCAGCAGAGAAGCGTGTTTTGAGAAACACCTTGGCTAGGGACCTGGAGAGCACAGGCAGCACCACTTAGGAGAAGGAAGTCCTCCCACACACTGGGTGTCATGGGGTTTTGTGCTATGTCACACAAAAGTGCATCTCCACCACCTGGACATGAGGTTCTAATTCAGATTAGCTGACTCAAAGACCCTGCAATTGTTAACTAGAGTTAGCAGCTTGAGTTAAGCCTGGAGAAGAGCCTGGGGATATGCTCTGATTAGCAATACAAATTACAATGCATGCTGCCTTTTGCTGCTCCTTTAGGCAAAATGAGTTATAGCACATTAACTAACTCAAGGTAGATATGACTTTCTCCACTGCAGAGCCTTACCCTATATCAGTGCCACACAGGTATAGGTATAGCTACCATGGCAGCACAAACACTAGTAACACACCTATGCAGTTACAGCTGTTAAAATGAGGGTGGAGATGTTCCTAAGAAAAGCTATTATAGGGTAGTAAATGGCTTGGATGCCACTGTAGATGACCTCAAAATGTGAGGTAGAGATTTCCTTTTCTTACATAGTACCCACAGGGGCAGAACGGTTTCCACAGTACCAAATATGCTAGTATATATTCAACTTTTTTGTACAAGCAGCAGCACACTGCCCTCATTTTTGTGTTTGTTTAGTTGCAATTAACCATGTAAAGTTAAACCAGGCAAGTAGTTTTTTTAAGCCACTCAGGCTGGGTAGTGCAGTTTTCTGGCATGCATCCTGTTCTAGCAGTAAAGGTCCAACATGTCTGCAACAAAAAGGACAAGAATGATTAAATGGAATACGGAATTAGTAATTGCTCTCATTACTTGCATCAGTCATTAAAACTAATTACACTTTGGCAAAGGTGGTTTTCAGATATAAACAGTGTCTCAGATGCTAATTGGGAGTGGAAGATACCAAAAATGAAACACATGTTTATATGTCTGTGTTGCTGCATTTTAGCAGCATGCAGCATTCCTGGAGCTGTTAAATACATGCATTATGCCAACAAAAATTTGGCCACATATTTACTTAAGGCTTGAATAAATATGTCTGATCTCTGACAAAATCTGAATAAAAACTTACTTGGGGTTAAGACGACTGACAGCAAGAAGAAGTGTCATTTATAAGAAATCTAAACAGAATAGAACAGAATAGAATAGAATAGAATAGAAAGGAACAGAATAGAATAAAATAGTTCAGTTGGAAGGGACCTACAACGATCACATAGTCCAACTGCCTGACCACTTCAGGGCTGACCAAAAGTTAAAGCATGTTATTAAGGGCATTGTCCAAATGCCTCTTAAACACTGACAGGGATGGGGCATCGACCACCTCTCTAGGAAGCCTGGTCCAGTGTTTGACCACCCTCTCGGTAAAGAAATGCTTCCTAATGTCCAGTCTAAACCTCCCCTGGTGCAGCTCTGAACCATTCCCATGCATCCTGTCACTGGATACCAGGGAGAAGAGATCAGCACCTCCCTCTCCACTTCCCCTCCTCAGGAAGCTGTAGAGAGCAATGAGGTCGCCCCTCAGCCTCCTTTTCTCCAAACTAGACAAACCCAAAGTCCTTAGCTGCTCCTCATAGGACATGCCTTCCAGCCCTTTCACCAGCTTTGTTGCCCTCTTCTGGATGCATTCAAGGACCTTAACATCCTTCTTAAATTGTGGGGCCCAGAACTGCACACAGTACTCAAGGTGAGGCCGCACCAATGCTAAATACAGCAGGATAATCACCTCTTTTGACCGGCTGGTTATGCTGTGTTTGATGCACCCCAGGATGCGGTTTGCCCTCTTGACTGCCAGGGCACACTGCTGACTCCTCATATTGAGCCTGCTGTCAACCAGCACCCCCAGATCCCATTCTGCGGGGCTGCTCTCCAGTCACTCCTCTCCCAATTTATACTTGTGTCCAGCATTACTCCGTCCCAGGTGCAGAATCCAGCATTTGGACTTGTTAAATTTCATGCCACTGATGATTGCCCAATGCTCCAATCTATCTAGATCCCCGTCCTGGTTTTGGCTGGGATAGAGTTAATTTTCTTCCTAGTAGCTGGTATAGTACTGTGTTTTGGATTTAGGATGAGAATAATGTTGATAACACACTGATGTTTTAGTTGTTGCTGAGCAGTGTTTACACTAAGTCAAGGACTTTTCAGCTTCTCATACTGCCCTGCCAGCGAGGAGGCTGGAGGTGCACAAGAAGCTGGGAGGGGACACAACCAGGACAGCTGACCCAAACTGGTGAAAGGGATATTCCATACCATATGATGTCATGCTGAACAAAAAAACTGGGGAGGTTGGCTGGGGGGAGCGCAGCCGCTGCTTGAGGACTGGCTGGGCATCGGTAAGGGTGGAGAGCAATTGCATTGCATCTGTGCTGGAGCAGGCTCCTGGCAGGACCTGTGACCCCATGGAGAGAGAATCCCATGCTGGAGCAGGTTTGCTGGCAGGACTTGTGACCCTGTGGGGGACCCACGCTGGAGCAGTCTGTTCCTGAAGGCCTGCACCCTGTGGAAGGGACCTATGCTGGAGCAGTTCATGAAGAACTGCAGCCCATGGGAAGGACCCATGCTGGAGAAGTGCATGGACGACTGTCTCCCATGGGAGGGACCCCACACTGGAGCAGGGGAAGAGTGTGAGGAGTCCTTCCCCTGAGGAGGAAGGAGCAGCAGAGACAATGTGTGATTGACTGCAACCCCCATTCCCCATCCCCCTGCACCACTCGGCGGGAGGAGGTAGAGAAAATCAGGAGTGAAGTTATGCCCGGGAAGAAGGGAGGGGTGGGGGGAAGGTGTTTTTAAGATTTGGTTTTATTTCTCATTATCCTGCTCTGATTTGATTGGTAATAAATTAAACTAATTTCCCCAAGTTGAGTCTGTTTTGCCCGTGACGGTAACTGACGAGTGATCTCTCCCTGTCCTTATCTCGACCCATGAGCCTTTCGTTATATTTTTTCTCCCCTGTCCTGCTGAGAAAGGGGAGTGATAGAGCAGCTTTGGTGGGCACCTGGCATCCATCCAGGGTTAACCCACCACAGTTGTCTAGCTTCCAGTCAGCAGGGACCTCCCTAGACTCCCAAGACCTTTGGTAGATGATCAAGAGGGGTCCTGTTGTAACATCCTCTAGCTCCTTCAGTACTCTGGGATGAATCCCATCAGGCCCCATGGACTTGTGAACATTCAGCTGATACAGCTGGTCCCTTACAATTTCAGTGTCCACAAATGGAAAGTCACTGTTCCCACACTCGTGGTCCTCCGACTCAAGGGACTGGGCAGCCCAAGGTCTATCAGTATTATTAAAGACTGAGGCAAAAAAAGCATTGAATGCCTCCACTTTTTCTTCGTCCCTATTAGTCAAGTGACCATCTTCAACAAGTATTGGTCCAATGTTTTCTTTAGACCTCCTCTTGCTATTAACATACTTAAAAAAGCCCTTGTTGTCTGACACAACACTGGCCAATTTCAACTCTAGTTTAGCTTTGAGTTTCAACTCTGAGTTTGTGCTTCTCCCTGCATATACAAACCACAGCTCTGTAATATTCCTGTGAAGCCTGACCTTACTTCCAGAGATCATACAATTTCTTTTTCCTCTAGAGTTCCACGCGGTCTTCTGCCCCGCTTGCTTGACTTTTGACACAATGGGATTGCCTGCTCCTGTGCTTCTAAAAGGTGCTTCTTAAAGACTGACCAGCACTCGTGGACTCCTAAGCCCTCAAAAGCAGATTCCCAGGGGACACTGCTAACTAGTTCCCTGAATAGCTTAAAGTTTTCTCTCTTGAAGTCCAGGGCAGCAACTCTGCTGTCCTTTTTTCTCATTACACTGAAAATTTTCAACTCAACCTTTTTGTGATCCCTGTGGCCAAGACAGCCACCTACCATCACATCTCCCACGAGTCCTTCTCTATTCACAAACAACAAGCCTAGGAGGGCATCTTTACTAGTTGGTTCACAGAGTACTTGTGACAAGAAGTTATCTTCTACAAACTTACATGACAAATAATGTAAGATAAATAGCTATCAATGTAAAATGGAATTTTGAAAGAAAAACCCTATGTTCTGAATGGAAGAGTACATCTGATCTGATGAAATAGTTCCTAACTATTGAGTCAGTCTCCTAGAAGATAAGAGGGAATACATAACAGTATTTTATTATTTAATAATGCTTTTTGAAGACTGTGATTAAGATCATGGGTAAACGTGATATCTAGTTGTGTGAGCCATACAAATACATAGACAAAACAGAGCTCTTAATATTCATTATTTTAGGCCACACTCTCCCACTCATTATCTGCAGCCTTGCTGTTGTTGACTCTCAGTGCTATGTAGCTGTTTATGCCCTCTTGTATG